>NC_092350.1:3840581-4175678 GCF_963676685.1 Mytilus edulis | reverse complement strand
CTTACTTTTTTAAAAATGTGAACAGGGTTTGATACTCGTAAACGCGATCTTATAGAAAAAAAAAGATTTGCGGTATGACTGCCAATCAGGCAACTTTCACAAGAGACCAATATGACACAGAAATTAACAACTTCAGATCACTGTACGGCCTTCAACAATAAACAAAGACTATACTGCATTGTCAGCTATAAAAAGTCCTAGAAATGACAACTGTAAGACAATCTTGTCTATCCGCCTCAATTTATCAATGAAATGCACTCGTCTCTATTCTTACACCAAAAACAACCATCATGACATGTATCAGACGTAAAAGAAGAATCTATCTAAATCATCAGTTCGGAATCCCTTGTTGGCTCGCTTGCTATTCTTGCTAATAAAGTATCAAGAAATCAAGACCCAAAAATCATTATTGTATATATATGACTCTCAGGTATTCAGGATATGTGGTTTGGGTGCATGTGGCAACTGTTGTGTTTCGCATGTCAGTACAAAAACAGTGATACATCCTATTAAGAAGGTCACATTAGACATGAGTGTGGCAAATTCAAATTAAGCGCTATACAATATGACAACGATTAAGAGTTGTTTTTACAAATGTTAATCAATAAAAAGTTTCAAGAAATCTCGAAAACTATGTCTTTATAAGTGAAAATTGTTTTCTGGATACTATCTTATAATCATAAATAAACCCAACAGTACTATACCGCTTTTCGAAAGTTATATATCGATAGAGAGAAAACAATTCCTGATTACAAACTAAAACTGAGGGAAACATATCAAATATCAGGGGAAAACAACAAACCAACAAAAACACTTAGGTGGACCAAAACACCAAACGCCAATGCAACACACACAGAAAAGAACTGTAAGATAACAATTGCTATTTTCCTGACTTGGTACATGGTATTTCAAGAAAACAAAGGTGGGTTGATCCCGGTTTTGTAGCTAGCCAGACTTCTCGCTGTTATTGCAATGTTAAAAATAACACTATAATGACAATATTACATGACAGGACAACAATACAAATAAATGTAAGAACATAAACAAGAGCCTGTCAAAGTGTTTTGCAAATCCAAGATAAAGGAAACATTTAAAAAAAAAAATGAAAGGAACTCACAACGTCATAGGAGTTGGTAACTACAATTTCTGATTAAACTTTGTCTCTTCCTCAAGTTTTAATTTCTTTACAAACAGGGTTATGATATGTTTAGTAATTAAAGATTTACATTGAAAAGTGAAAGGTACAATTACAAAATCTGATATTGAAAGTTTACCTATGCAAATATTTGACTTTCAACTTCCTGATATTCGATACCTAATATTCGATACCTGAACTTGTCACCACCCTCTATTGTTAATGTGTTACGGACATAAAGATGGTGTCACCTTTTCAGAGTTATTTAAGATTCTTCAAAAGAATGGTAAAGAAATAAGGAAGAACACCACATGAATGAAAAAAGAAATGTCGTCATGCATGACATAACACAAATCGCATATATCATTTCCACATATCCTTCTTTACTGTGTATAATATTAGTTTGTAAATTTAGTTAATCTGGTTCATTACTGAATTTTAAGCTTAAGATCTACTAAACATGGTCATAAATGTTGCAAATCGATTGAGCAAATATTTATCTTTGGTATTATAGTTTGTTACATTTGTATGTGTGATACTTATACTCATCTTTGTTAAAATTAATGTTTTTTTCATACCATGAATCTGATGAATATTTCTTAATAATAATTTTATACACAATATTATACACCAAGGTCTTATCCGTAACTAGACTGAAACTTAATTTACATCTTTTGTTTTATTTATTTAACAGATTAATGAACAGAATGTTACACGATTCCGTTGAAACAGACCCTTACATGCCAAGTAAGATCATTTATATAAAATGAAATATTGAAACGTCGGGTACTAAATCATACAAATTTAAACTACTTTGATAAATCCTTGGGTTTCAAATACCAGTAGCCATTTTCACCCAAAATCTTAAGTATAAATGTATCGTAAGTCATAAATATTCCTTAACAGTTCAACAAATTATTTTATTCGTAAGATTAATTTTACACTTCAGATTTTTTGTGAAAAGGTTTACAGGCTTTGAGCGTTCCGGATAAATATAAATCGAAAAAAGCGCTTGTGACGCATTAAATCTACAACATGTCATTTTGATTTTTTAAAACAAATGATTGAGCTGTTTCATGATCATAGTTGACCTGGAGTGGTGATTGGGGTTTCGATGAGTTTACATTTCTCCAATAGGGAACTTAGTACTATCTGTTTTTATGTATGATGCCGTTTTGATTTATTTCCCGCTCAGAATTTGTGTTGTTCCGTTGTTTTCGTCATTTAATGGTATACTACTGTTGCCCTTCTCTGCGTATTAAAGAGCTATGTATTAGGAGGAATAAAAAATACGTTTTATGATTCTTTGGCAATTTTTGCTGACATAGGCAAACAGTTTTGTATTAAAAGATGAAATTACAAAAATACCAGAACTCCAAGGGAAATTCGAAACGGAAAGTCCCAAGTTTATAAAATGGAAAGATCAAAAGCTTAAACACAAAGGTAATATATCAGATCTTTTATTCTTTTTATTCATACGAGCGAAACATATTACACATATCGGTTAATAAAAAGGGAAGATTTCACTTTCAACGTCCCTATGTTCATTTAGTTGCTGTGTCACACTGTATAGTTAATTTTTTTAATGTACATTGAATAACTGTTAACACCGGATTTACCAACTGGGGGAAATTCAGGATGAATTTCATATTGCAAAATTCATATATTTGAAACAGTATGCATTTTTTTCAAAAAAGATTAACTGATAAAAAGTTCAGGTATAGCATTTATACTATACCTCCTTTTTATATATTAAACCACGCATGAACAATGATGAATTATCAGTTTCATTTCACGTTTGATTTTTCTTTTGTTTTTTTCTTCATTTTATTTACTAGTAGTTGTTTCTTCTATAACTATAAATCATTTATTTTATTTTAATTTTATTATTCCCTCTTTTGATAATTTAACAATTATGTCTATTTATTTAGCATTAATCGGTATCTCAACATCCCAACCATATTTCTAGCAGGAAGTGTATATGATACAATCGAAGTCTTTTTTAAATACTGTTATTGATGTGAATTACTAGTACTCGGGAAATATATATCGCGTTTAATTATCCTATAAGTCAATGCAAGTACTAATAGTTCGAATGACGTGTATATGTTACAGTAAATAGGTGAAATTAGGAATTACATGTAATTACTAAACACTTCAGTAAATACCTGTAATTACTAGCCAATTTAGTAATTACATGTATTTACTAGTTGTTTCAGTGATTACTGGTAATCACTGATTTTTTTTGTCATTTTTACAGCTATTTACTAACTTGATGTTTTTGTTTTAAAATTAAAAACATAATTCAAGATACCAAATAAGAAAGTAAAGGGGTAGGGATTTTAACGGCGCTAACTTAAGGATGTAGGAATATAATGCACATCCAAAGTGCATACTCTTTAGTGTTTGTGAATTGAAACTGGAAAATGGTTGTTTTATAGCTTTTGAAACTCCGTAAATATATGTATGCAAGACAATGATATCTATCCAAAATCAAACTAAAATCTCCATCATGCACTGTGGTTCAAAACTTTAAAAAAAACTTTCTCCAAATATCCTGGATTTCTACCAAACTTAGACAGAAGCTAAATGTTTATGATCATAAAATAATATCCAAAAGTAAAGTTTGAAAAAAAAATCCTTTTTTTCGTATATATATATTTTACTTATAAATGGACTAGTTTTGTCCCAGTTAACATTACATACACTCTGTAGTTAGATTTTATAAACCATCCTGGATTTTTACCCAATTTTGACTGAAGCTTCTTACAGTACTAGTCAACAGATAGTATCTAGAGGAAAATTTTAATATTTTTTCCTCATTTTTGTTGAGCCTGCGATTAACAGCAAAAGTAACCGAGACTATTTGTTCTGCAAAAACCCTTACAATTTTAATAGCTTAATACATCGATAACCCATCTCCAGCTAGGGGTTGATTTGAAGGTCACATGAATACGTATTCAATGAGATCCAAATATTCACTTGCAAGTGCACAACTCATCAACCTTGTTTCTCAGCTAATTTAACAAAATAAAACCAGAATGGCTGCTAACAGTGAATTATAATTTTACAATATCATTTTTATAAATGATTTAACAACAAAAAAAAGATATTTTTTTTATATATCTCGAAGCTAATGCACATAACAGTTCATTCCAGTTCTTAACCTACATAACGTTATCTTATCTTTATAAGGTAATAAGTCTAAATATTCTTCAAATTCAAAGAGTTCTTTAAAAAGTTAAGACATAATGCTTTGGGAGAATTTTCCATTTCTGATTTCCATGTCTTCTGAAGTTGGTCAAAAATTATCTGTATAATGCTCAACTTAAACCATTTTGGATTAAAACTAAAGTTACTCTGATTTAACCAAATATTTGAAAGTCCATATTTATTCAAGATATTTTTTATACATATTAACCATTCAAAATTTTAAGAATACTAACTGATCTTCTAGTTAGTATTACACAGCTAAAACAATGTTGTATTATGGTCAGGTGATCAAAAGTTATGGTTGTGTTAGCAGTCAGTAAATAGGTGTAAATATTCATTTTAAATTTAGTAATTACTGGTAATAACTGGGCTGTTTAAGGAATTACTTGTATTAACTAAGTGCATCGGGAATTACCTGTAATTCCTAAATTTTAGTAATTACATGTAATTCCTAATTTCACCTATTTACTGTAACATATATAACACAATATTCCTATGTTTTCAATGTAGTCCATTTATACATTTTTGATGGATGTCGAAAAGGTCAAATTCGTCACGCATGACTAAGAATGAATAGTACTTCTTTAAACTGTCACTTCTTTCCAATAAACATTTTTTTAACAGTTTGTTCATTATATTCTGACATAAGAGAAAACATGATAATATCCTTTGGCATCCTAGAATTAACGATACCAAGAGACACCGAATAACTATTAAATGGCTCTAATATGATTTCAAATGAAGAAACCATTAGTTTATTTCTCATGGTACAAAGGTTCATTATTAAATCTAAAGGTTTATAAACTAATTATTCACACAATAAACCTGTAAGCATTTCTTCATATAAGTTGCATTTTTTCTTTTTTCTTTCCAGTTTATTACGTCAATTATTATCAATATTTGCAGAATGTAAAATGTAAAATCACAAAAATATTGAACTACGGAAAATCCCTAATCAAATGGCAAAATCAAAAGCTCACACACACCAAACAAATGGATAACAACGGTCATATTCCTGACTTGGTACAAGCATTTTCTGGTGTACACAATACAACAGATGGAAGGTTTTAACGACATTGCCTGGCTATACAGCCCTTGTACCGTCGGTAAAAGTGTAAAAAAATTGTTGAATTGAGCATTGTTTTATAGCTAGCTTAACCTCTCACTTGTATGACAGTCGCATCAAATTCCATTATATTGACAACAATGCGTGAACAAAACAAACAGACATACAGTACTTGCAACCTTAGGCGTTACTGTTTTGGCGTTCAATCAGCGGTCATCAATCAGTCACTTATCAGTCAAGTTCGCGTAAAACTCACGTCATCAATCCGTCAGACTGTAGTAAAAGTAATTGACTGATCGGACTGATAGTACCGATTGACCTTGCTGACGGATTGAACTTTAATACGTCACATGATAAACTAATAACTAATACAAATTACGAAATCTTAGTTTCGTTTAATTTTATTAAAATGGCGACCCGTGAAATACGAACGTTCCAGTACAACTAATACATTTTTTATTAATTATTTAGCATAGTTTTATGAATTGAAATGAAAAGAAATGTACAGATAAAATCTACATTAAAATATCATCATTAAAGAATGGTCTTTTTCATTATTATATTTTCAAACCCAGCGAGTTCTTAAATGGTGTCTATATCGCGATTTTGATTTTATTATTTTCCAAAAATACTCGAGAAAACGAAATGAAGGGATCAGTTATTGAAAATTTTAGTCTATTATTTTCAATATTTCAGTAAAATATAGAAATATTTGCATTTTAGGCAAGACGTACAAAAATTTAGTATCTTTTTCCTTAAAGTAAACATATTTTATGAAAAACAACCAATCCTGTTGAACAATTGTACTGAAATCATATGGTGGTTAATAATTAGTATGAAAATAAAGCAATAACTGCATTCTTATTCCACAAAAAAAAAGTTTAAGTATTTTCATTCTTATTATATCCTATTCTAATTAAAAGACTTGTCTTGAGATGTTAAAAATAACTGATTTTAAATAAAAAAAGAATCATTTTTGATAAAAAGAAGAATAATTATGGTTATTTTAAATAATGCGAATAAAAATTTAGTATGATTTTTCTGATATTCATTTAATTCTATTGAAAACAGCCTACTCTAAACGATAAAAAGTACAAAAATCCAATGGCGGTCAATAATTTCAGTAAAATATAGAAATATTTGCATTTTAGGCAAGACGTACAAAAATTTAGTATCTTTTCCCTTAAAGTAAACATAATTTATGAAGAACAACCAATCCTGATGAACACAAAGTATTGAAATCATTTGGCGGTTAATAATTCGTATCAAAATAAAGCAATAACTGCATTCTTATTCCACAAAAATAAAAGTTTAAGTATTTTAATTCTTATTATATCCTATTCTAATTAAAAGACTTGTCTTGAGATGTTAAAAATAACTGATTTTCAATAAAATAGTACTATCTTTAATAAAATCAAGAATAATTTTAGTAATTTTAAACAATTGAGAACAAAATTTTAGTATGATTTTTCTGACATTCTTTTAATTCTATGAAAAACAGCCTACTCTAAACTATAAAAAATACAAAAATCCTATGGCGGTCAATAATTTCAGTAAAATATAGAAATATTTGCATTTTAGGCAAGACGTACAAAAATTTAGTATCTTTTTCCTTAAAGTAAACATATTGTATGAAAAACAACCAATCCTGATGAACAAAAAAGTAATGAAATCATATGGCGGTTAATAATTTGTATCAAAATAAAGCAATAACTGCATTCTTATTCCACAAAAATAACAGTTTAAGTATTTTAATTCTTATTTTATCATATTTTAATTAAAAGACTTGTCTTGAGATGTTAAAAATAACTGATGTTAAATGAAATAGTATCATTTTTGATAAAAAGAAGAATAATTTTGGTAGTTCTAACAATGCGAACAAAATTTTAATATGATTTCTCTGACATTCTTTTAATTTTATAATTCAAACCGCTTCTAAAATATAAAAAGTTCAAAAATCCAATGGCGGTCAGTTATTACCATTTTCGTAGGAAGAGGTTCATTTTAGCAGAGACATATAATACAATTATATATTATATGTCTCTGATGTTAACAATATTTAATACAAAACTATTTATCAACACCAACAATTTAACGCTCTAAGCATCTTATACTGTTATACTATTTTTACTTTTTTATTGCAACCAATTTTTTTTAAATAATCGTGTAAATTAAGGTGTCTTAGTAGAAGTCCGCGTTCATCGATTGTAAACACTATTGAGTTCGGTTTACATAAGAATTTTAAATATATACGCATCCGTCCGATCCATGCATCAATTTAATTTACTAATCGATCGATGACCGTTGTCACAGTAACTCTCACATAGGTTATTTGACTTATCTGACGGATCCTATGGGTCACCAATCACCGATCACTCATCGATCAGTCAAACATCCGCCACCGATCAGTCAAGTTCACGTCAAACAGTAACGCCTAAGATTGCAAGTACTGTAATAGATAACAAAAAGTTTAAAAAATACAGCAGTCAAGATTTTTGTGAAAAAATCTTACTCACTAAAACACAAACAAATATGTAAATTAACTCATCATAGATACCAGGATAAAGTTTTGTTTTTACGCTAGACGCGCGTTTCGTCTACAAAAGACTCATCAGGGACGCTCGAATCCCAAAAATATAAAAAGGTCAAATAAAGTACGAAGTTGAAGAGCATTAAAGGACCAAAAGTCATAATAGTTTTGTCAAATATAGCTAAGGTATTATATTCCTGAGGTAGAAAAGCCATAGTAACAAATAGGAACAAAAATGGCAAATAGACCAATCATACATTGTATTAGCACACATTAAAGACAAGAATACACACATTTACCATAGTACAATAACAAAATAACGGGATGCATAAATACAGGGCCACGTCATATATGTTACAAAGCATCATGAACAATAATGACAGGATTTACAAGTACAAGTACCACAAGTATCTAAATCACAATAAAAACATACAAATATTTAACAATAACACGGACACAAAAAGTCATATATCAAATTCAACAACCTCATTCATTGCTTTCTTATTTTTGAATTTGTATTTATGCATGCCAATTTCACTCATAAATGACCGAATGACCTTTAGCACTGGGATCGAATGGCCAGACTAACATTGATTCTAATGTAGAACCGCGCGCTAATAAAACAGAGCATGCTTTTTTATTTCTTTAATGTATTTAATTTAACACGGAAACAGATTAATATAAACACTTGTTGCTTGTTTCTCAATCCATTTTGTGAATGTAAATATAAAATGTACTTGTATAATGCATAATAAAATATTGTTTACACCAACGACACGTGTCATACAGACAAAACGAACATATTATGTTTTCATTGAAGTTGCAAACTATTGGATAGTTGCCTTTCGTATGTGAAAGAAAATAATCAAATGGTACAACTGTTATCATTGATATCATATCTAAGATAATCCGAAAATAGCTTAGATGTGCATGCTGAGACATGTCGTAAGTCGGTCTTAACTTTATGATAATGACTGTCCTAAGAATACCTTATATGACCAATTTTAGGATCGTTTCGATAAACAGGCCCTAGTTTTCATAAGGTTGTTATGTAACAAAGATTTTTTAATTAAAATGAATAAATGTCGCATTTATATTTTAGGCATTAAGCTTATTGCCTGCACAAATTTTCCAGGAATTAAGCTTAAATCCTAGGATTTAAGACTAATGCCTAACATCATATAGGCAATAGACTTACTGCCTAGGCATTTGCTTATTGCCAAGGATTTAAGCTTAATGCCTAATTTCACTTATTGCCACTAACATATACACTACATATAAAACAATATTTGACTTAAAACCACCGACTGAAGTCTGAGACTGCAACATAAATGTGTACCTATTCTACAAATAGACAATTCAGTCAATCCAAAATCTATTTAACATACAGAAGAATTGATGCATTGTTATACCTTAATGACGTGGCTGTGTGTTGCAACTCCGGATCACGACTGTTTTATTTTTATCATCTGTGTATATCGAAAATCTATTTAACATACAGAAGAATTGATGCATTGTTATACCTTAATGATGTGGCTGTGTGTTGCAACTCCGGATCACGACTGTTTTATTTTTATCATCTGTGTATATCTAATATTTCTTTTAAGGGCAAATTTTGTAAAACGGGGGGTAAATAAGTCAGAAGCTCAAACACATCAAACAGATGGATGACAACTGTCATATTCCTGACTTGGTACGGGCATTTTCTGTCGTAGAATATGGTGGATTTAACCTGGTTTTCTAGCTTTCTTAACCTTTTATTTGTATTACTGTCAAATTCAATTCTATTACATTGACAACGATGAGTGAACAAAAAAAATAGACGTATAGGTACAAATGTCAATAAAGAGGTATAGCAGTCAACATTGTGTGATTATTTTATTCATCTTAATATTAAACAAATATGTAACAAAGAAACACAAAAAGGCATAGAAAAGAAATTACAAATTATATAATGTGTTTTATTGATGCGTGCAAAAGTACTGTCATTACATGACTGTGTTTAAATGTGTAACTTAAAACCTATCTGTGTATGATAGAATACGATGTAAACTACGGAGAATTACTTAATATCTAGTTCTTTAAGAAGTGTATTTCAGATATTCAGGTCACAATATGGAGGGGATTATTTAACATCTAGTACTTCACGAAGTGTATTTCAGATATTCAGGTCACAATATGGAGAGGATTACTTAACATCTAGTACTTCACGAAGTGTATTTCAGATATTCAGGTCACAATATGGAGGGGATTATACTGTATTCAGTATTATCTATTATCATCATCTGTAATGAATTCGTACATGCATCAGTCTGCGATATCAAATATGAATTGAAGGAAAATGAGGAAGTAAAAATAGCAGATTGTAAAAACAAAGGACTGACTTTTATACCTCAGAATTTACCGGGAGATATTCAAGTTTTAGATATGAGTTTTAATCTGCTACGAATGATTTGGAACAATTCTTTTGTTAATTATAAATACTTGCAAGAACTTTTCTTGAGACAAAATCAACTTGATTATTTATCTAACAACTCATTTCAAGGACTACACAAACTTACAATACTGGACATGTCTGAAAATATACTTAATCTATCTAACGTTTATTCCGCAGAACTATTTCATCCAATTAAAAACATAACGAAATTGGATATCAGGAGAAATATGCCTCAACCGATAGACTTTGTTGCTGATTATAATTATCCCGATCATGCATTCGGTATTCTGACGGAGTTGTCGTTCTTAGGAATCGATATGATGCCTTTGCCACACTTTGGAAGTGGATTCGGTCACATGACCACTCTTAAAGAATTACACTTCGACTCATGTTATTTAGTTCGCTTGTCGAATGAAATCTTTCAGAGGTTTTCATCCTCTGTAGAACAGCTGACTATCAGAAATTGTCGGTTGCACTTTGTTGTCACAGACGATAACGCATTGCTGCAGTTTCCAAATCTTCATGTTATAGATTTTTCTGGAACATTCATGCATTTGAAGCATGCATTGGAGCTGTTACAACCATACCGTAATAAAAGTATTACGACAATAAACTTCGGTCATGTGAGTGACGTTAGTATTGACAGGGTTGATATCCCGTATGTTCTGACAATTACAGTGGACATAATGAAGAACCTGAAAACAATTTGTGTAGAAAATCTAGATTTATCAGAAAATGGAATTGTTGATTATGAGCCTGGATCTTTGTTTTCCCTCGATCACCTGAAATGTTTACGACATATTTCCTTTAAAGGGAACAGGTTTTTGCTTTTTAGCGAGAAGAAACTAAATGAGATACAATATTTTTTCCGTAAAACTGTTAGATTAAAATCGTTCGACTATTCATATAATGCTGTCAACTATGATATAAAATATTCAGGTACTTCAAATTTAGATTTTAATTGTTCATTTCACAGTTGTGTGATATTACCAAAGTCACTTGAAAAATTAGATGTCAGTTACACAATAGCAAATTCTTTCCCTGCAATTTATTTATTAGTTCCTAAAAATAACAGCTTTACATATCTGGATGTATCTTATTCAAACATAAATGCTCCTATGATTGATTTTCAAATTCGACTGGAAACATTTATTTCTAATGGTGGAGATTATTCATTTGCATGGAATCAATTAAAACGTTCTCCCTATCACACTCTGAAAACGATTGTATGGAAAAACGCCGACCTAGATACTGCAATTAGACTATACGGAAATCAATTCTTTAACAGTATAAGATCTATCGAGTCAATGGATATATCTGAAAATGATATTTGGTTTTTTCCAGACGACTTATTAAATCCAATGCCAAACTTGACATATCTTTATTTAAGTAAAAATTCATTCCAGTCTATTCCGATACAACTGAGTGATCATACTAAAGTACAAATGCTGGACGTAAGGAAGAATCGATTAACAAGTGTAAGTTCAGCTATCAGAGACTGGGCAGATAAGATGCAAGAACTCCATGGAATGACTTTACAACTCACTGATAATGCATTTGAGTGCAATTGTGACAATATAGACTTTATAAGGTGGATACAGACTACAAAAGTTGATCTAGACAGCCGATCGTATAAATGTAAATTGTCCAACGGCACAGTAATTGATACATTTATTGCGTACAACTCTTTATATGAGTTGTTTGCTGACTGTAAGAATACTATGTGGTTAACTTTTGCATCAACATTATTATCGACATTCATAACGATCTCACTGTTACTTTTTGCCTATAACAGGAGATGGAAAATCATCTTCTCTATCTATGGAGTTATTCGCCGTGTTGTTGAGCGCAAAGTCTGGAGGATTTACCAATATGACGTGTATATATCATATGAAGGGGATATTGTCATTTGGATTAAAAATGTATTAATACCTAAACTTGAGATCGAGTGGGGACTGACGATGTGTATTAAAGATCGAGATTTTTTAGTTGGACCGAGTCAAGCGGACAACGAGGCAGAGAGCATTCAAAACAGCAGGTCCATTATATTTCTGATCACGCCCGAATTCCTATCGTCACATGATTGCATGTTCGAACTTGGCAGGGCAAAACATGAAAGAATTACAAAGAATCTGGAGCGTATTATTATCATTACAAAAGATATAACAATTACTGATATTCCTGTAGAGTTTTCGTACATTTGGAACTATGCATTTATTGTACAATGGCCGGAAAATCTAAAGTATTTGGATGATACTTGGAGGAAACTGAGGATGCTGCTCACTGATGGGTTGATTACAAACACATAATATCGTTATAAAAATTATTAAGACAATGCATATACCATAAAAGTTCATTGAAACACATAATGATGCTGAAATTATGCACTTCAAAAAAAAAGTACACAGAACGTTTTTTGTTTTGTTTTTCTTTTTCACAAAAGTAATTAATTTTAACAATAATTTTGTTAGTTGATAAACTCGTGCAAATTACCATTGTATTTTATACATTCATGTATTTTCAAAGTAAAGGGATGCATACAACAATAGCACAGGTATAAATAAAAATCACTGGTACTGCATGTCCATACTGCAATGATAATACATGTCACTGCTAACATATAAATTATTGAGTATATGATATTTGTCTTGCAGATCTGCTTTAAAGCTTGCAGTTCGGTGTCAGCCAAGGCTCCGTATTGACGACCGTACTTAGGCCTACAGTGGTTTAATTTTATAAATTGTGCCTTGGGTCGAGATTTGTTTCATTGACACTCATACTACATCTTCCTATATCTATATAGAAAAGTTAAGAGCAATACTTGTCAATACAACTTAAACAGAACTTTAAAATAGTCTAATGTATCTGAGGCAAACTCAGCCTTACCAAGTTAGAACGTAATTTTCTACATAATGATTCTCAAATGCAAACCGACTGTACAGATCAAATGTTTAAATTAGAAATTTCAGTATGCATTCAACTTCATAATAGGTAAGATTTTTTAATCTTTATTTATTACCAATGCTCATGCATTCGTCGAGCTATCAGTATGTCAAAATGAGGAGCATGCATTCTGTTTAAGAATCGGAAATATGATTCATATGTCTCAAATGTGTTAAATGTTTTTGAATTAAAGGATGAAGTTTGGCATAAATTAATTGTCCAGATTTGGCTCTATTCATCATCTCATATGATTGAACCAGCTCTTTTTACCTTTGTATTTAGATTTTGTTTTTTAAATATTTGAGCCCCAATCATCATTGGACAGTAGTTTATTGTCAAAACTCGTACCGAATGCATTTCATTTGATAAATAAATGTGATGTTTATAACTGCATGGTGGTGTTTTATATATATTACAAATAGATGCGTTCTAACATTAGAAAAATTCATCTCCGGCCAATAACGCTTATCCATATTCAAACAACGAAATTAATAGAATTGAATGAGCTAATTATCTTATTGATTTATTGCATCAAAAATACATTTATTTGTTTAGTGTGTCTAAAATGTTCGTCAGTTCATTATTTACGGTTCGTTAATTAAAAGATGGGCAAAAGATACCATAGGGACAGTCACACTCATTGATCGAAAATAAACTGACAACGCCATAGCTAAAAAATTAAAAGACAAACAGACGAAAAAAAGTACACAAGACACAACATAGAAAACAAAAAACAAAGCAACCCTTACCCCATTAAAAATTGGGAGTGATCTCAGGTGCTCCGTCGGGGTTGGTAGATCCAGCTCCACGTATGGTAACCGTCGTAATGCTCATGTTAATACAAACCCGATAAATATTCTAATTCGGTAAGTCACATTCGTGATGAAAAGGGAGGTGGATTGTAGTTACGACATAAGGAACATATCCAATATCATCTGTGAAACGGTAATTCCATAACGGTCCCCCAATTCATGGTGGCGTCTGTAAAATTTACACAGGGATGATGTCTACTTCACAATTTGGAACTCTTTAATAGTTTCCTTGTGAGCAGCAGCCATCTATCAAGGATATCATGATATGAATTAAAAGCCCTGGAATACCGTATCAATTGGGATATATATACTCTGTATGCAGGCGCAGCTGAATGTTGCTACATAGAAATGGAAAGTTCACAATTAGGAAACTGAAATGATCTCTTTTGTCGTAAATGTTTTCAACCGACCATCATTGCTAATTTCTAGAAGTAAGTCAAGATATGAAGCATCCGTATGATTGCGATTGGTGCGACTGTCATACAAGTGGGATATTTAGCGCTATAAAACCAGGTTCAATCCCCCATTTTCTACATTTGGAAGTGCATGTACCAAGTCAGAAATATGACAGATGTTGTCTATTCGTTTGATGTGTTTTTCATTAGATTTTGCCTTTTTGATTAGTGACTTTTCCGTTTTGTATTTTCCTCGGAGTACAGTATTTTCGCGATTTTACTTTTTACATGTAACTGTATCTGTTGTGTCCCTTATCTCTAGTTCGATGGGATAGATGCGTTCATCATGGTCAACGAAGTTTTAACTATTTAGTGAGAGAACATCATCTATATATCCATGCAACTATATACCAGTATTCCAACATACGAAATAATATGCTTTGATCCGCCTCGTAGACTTTGGTCATATTTAAACACGTGTTCCCGTTCAATATTTATTCCATGGTTATTTTTCAACAAGATTGCACAACCCATCCTTCTTCCCTTTAACATACACAATTGCTGCTGTTTTTAGTTTATTTTTCATATTACATGGCGAACAGATTCATATGTATTGAATGTTACAATTATATTGTTATGTATCATCAAATATGTCAGATGCTTTAACAAAAAAATGTCTATCGTCATGACGTTCCGTTCTATATAGAAAGTGTGTTGGATGCTCGGTTGGATGTCATCATCAGCATGATTCAACTGGCAGTGATTTATTCAAATATCGTTCATTAAACTGTTATGGATTTGTCTAGCAGCTATACATTGTTTTGCATTCACAGTTGTTTCCCTTCAGTGACCAATTGTCATTAAGATTTAACTTGTTAGCAAGTTTGTTGACGTCAGTTGTTTGTTGGTTTATATTGCTGAATAGTGTTGAATAAATGCCTTGACAAATAATCAGCCAAATTTCAAATTTACTTGTTGTTTGTTGTTTACATAATTCCTACTTGAAATCAAACAAAACAAATATGTAGATGTATATTCATTGCGCACATTGAACATACAATAAATCAAATGAGTGTATCAATGATTTTATTTACTTATGGCCAAATAAAATAAAAATATGTATGATAAATAAAGGTTATGATATATGAATAACGTTTGGACAGCTCAATATCTGTATCTTATTCTAGAATTATTTCTTTTATAAATCTGTTTTACTAGTAATTATTCACTAAAAGTTATTTAAATCAACACAACTGACCTATTTGTTTTGGGTTTTTCCTCTACAGTTAAAAGTGACCGTTGAAGCTACTTCATGTGCATAATAGATTGATAATTTGCGGTGATGACACAGTAATGGATTTTGATATGATAGGGAGTAAAATTCAAATTCTGAGATTGATTTGAATAGACATTGTTTTTGTAATGTCTCACTCTTTCTCAATAATAAATGTTGATGTATGTTATGTGTTTAAAATAGCACATATATTCTGTTCCAACAGTACCACATATATGGGTACCACCTAATATGTGTAAAGGTAGTTATTTGTACAGAACAGAGATATTTACTTTATTACATAATTGTGTTATCAGTTATTCAGCTATTTTTTCTTTACATTCTTATGATTATCAAGTGTAACAAAATCTTACCATTATCAGACTGTGATATCAAATATGTTACTTAAAAAATCCAGGAAGTGACATCAACAGATTGTAAAAAACAAAGGACTGAATTTTATACCTCATAAGATATATCAATGAGAGATATCAATGATTTAGATCTTAGTTCGAACCAATTATCTGCTACTGAAAATGATTCTGTCGGTAATTATAAGTACTTACAGGAACTGAATTTTGGAGAAAAAATTGAATATTTATCTAGTGAGTCATTTACGTGGTAATATAATATTGCTTCTCTTGACATGTATATATTAAAATGTTTATCCCGCAGAAATATTTCTTACAGTAAAAAACTTAACAAAACTGGATATCAGAAGTAATATGCTCCATCCAATAGACTTTGATAAGGATTTTATTTATCCCGACATTGTATTTATTGTTCTGAGGGAGTTGTCATTCTTAGAAATTGATATGATACCTGTGCCACAATTTGTTAGGATTGGCAACCAATTGACAATTTGCTGATAGTGAACTCATACAACGTATATACAAATAAATGTGAATCTTGTTGTTAAGTTTAGATTAACGTACTTCAAAATTGCCATTAAAATATTAAGCGTGAAACTCGTGCTTGCACAATTCCCTCGGAAATGTGAGTTATCTTAGTTTACGTAAGTAACGTATCGGACGTACGTGTATTTAGTTAGTTATCAAAGGTACCAGGATTATAATTTAGTACGCCAGACGCGCGTTTCGTCTTCATAAGACTCATCAGTGACGCTCATATCAAAATATTTATAAATCCAAACTAGTACAAAGTTAGGATCCAAAATTCCAAAAAGTTGTGCCAAATACGGCTAAGGTAATCTATGCCTGGGATAAGACACTATTTTTCTTGATTTTCTGATATAAAAAGCGTGTATTATTTGCAATACGTTTATTTTAAAAAAGAATGCTGTTTTACAAGATAAAACAAATGCTCGTAATATTGTGGAAATGTAATACGTGCTCCCTTTGCGTTCGTTCGTTCGTTTCGTCAAAATGTAAGAAAGTTCTATCAACATGGTAAGATGTAAGAAAGCTCTATCAACACGGTTAGATGTAAGAAAGTTCTATCATTACGGTAAGATGTAAGAAAGCTCTATCAACACGGTAAGATGTAGGAAAGTTCTATCAACACGGTAAGATGTAAAAAAAGCTCTATCAACACGGTAAGATGTAAGAAAGCTCTATCAAAATTGTAAGATGTAAGAAAGTTCTATCAACATGGTAAGATGTGAGAAAGTTCTATCGACACGGTAAGATTTAAGAAAGATCTATCAACACGGTAAGACGTAAGAAAGTTCTATCAACATGGTAAGATGTACGAAAGCTCTATCAACATGGTAAGATGTACCTTAGTAATTGACTATATATTAAACTTTAAATAACTGTCCAAAATAACAAAATACAATTGAAATTGAGTATGAAGAAAGAAATAATGAATAGGTACGATATAGAGATTATAAAAGTCACGTGTAAGTTATTCATTACATCAATTTCATCAAAAGAGATACTATATATATTTTGCTTTGTTTAAGGACCATTAAAAGGTTGATAATTTATTTAACTATTTTGAATACTTGCTTTGTCTCTTGTGTATGAAATTTCATAGTTTTTCTGCAAAATTAAGAATCAGAATACTATATTAGCATGCATGTCCCCATTAAAAATTACACGGCTATTTCCCCATAGAAATTTCAAATATTTTGTCATTTGATAGAGTAAACGGTTAATAAATTTGTTACCAAGAACATACAGGAAGTCTCTTCATGTTTAGAATCAATATACTATCTTAAATAAAGTAAAAAAAATAAATACAGTTGTCCTTTAAATTGATAACAATTTGAGATGATTAAATTCCATTTTTTTACCTTTGTGTCCTACATAAAGTGGTGTTGACTTGCAAAGCAATTGTTAGAAACCATGTGAAAGTTTTTGATATCCATGTCACAAAATGGTGAGGATTATTATTTATGCATATACAACACTTAACGAAATTGGATATCAGAAGTAATATGCCTCAACCTCAGAATTATGATAAGGAATTCGACTATCCCGATTATGCGTTCCATGTTTTGAGATAATTAACTTTCTTAGGGATTAATATGATGCCTGTGCCAATCTTCGGAAGCGGATTCAGTCAAATGAAGAAACTTCGAAAGTTATACTTTCAAACTATTTATTTAGTGCGTCTATCAAATGAAACATTCCTGAAGTTTTCATCGTCTGTAGAAGAGCTTTATCTCAGAAATTGTCGATTAAACTTTGTTAAAACAGAATATGACGCTTTGGGTCCGTTTCCACATCTATGTGTACTAGATTTGTTTGGAACATTTATGCACCTATCGCGTGCCTTACTTCTTTTGCATCCATACCGTTATAGAAATATGACCACGATCAACTTAAACCATGTCAGCGACCTAATCATTGATAGTGACGACCTTCCGTTTGCTCTGACAATAACATCCGATATAAAGAAAAACCTGAAAACAATTTGCATAGAAAATCTAGATTTATCCCAGAATAGAATAGTTGATTACACACATGGCTCTTTATTTTCCTTTGATTACCCAGAGTGCCTAAAACATCTTTCATTGAAAGAAAACAGGCTTTTACTAGCTCATATAAAAAATCACGGAGAAATTGACTCTTTTTTTAGAAAAGCTTTGCGATTACAATCTTTAGATTATTCATATAATTTTGTCAACTTCTTCATAGAAAATTCAATGACCTCAGACTCTAATTTTAAAAGTTCTGGTGGCAGTTACGTTATGTTACCAGCTTCATTAACAAAATTTGATATCAGTTTCACAATAGTTAATACTTTACGCTTTCTATTTATAGTTCCGAAAAAATAATAAGCTTACTTATTTAGATATATCTTATACAAATACAACTGTTACCGTGCTTTTTGTTGAACTACGGTTAGAGACATTCATTTCTGCTGGAACAAGATACAGTTTTGGTTGGAGGGAAATGGACCGTTTTCAAGAGACCAACTTAAAAAAATTAGTATTGAAAGACGCTACTCTATCTGATGGAATTAAAACATACGGAAACAGGTTTTTCAAGAAATGTCAATCAGTCGAGTCACTTGATATATCTAAAAATAGCATTTGGTATTTTTCGGACGATGTTTTCAAACTCATGCCAAATTTGTCAAACCTTTATATAACTGACAATTTTCTCCATTCTTTTCCAGAACAACTGAATACGCAAACAAACATAAAGGTACTTGATGTTAGAAAAAATCTCCTTACGACTATTAATTAACTCATTAGAAATTGGGTAGATCAGATGCATAAAACTCATGGAATGACTATGTACCTGGGTGGCAATGCATTTATTTGCAACTGTGACAGTTAAGACTTTATACGGTGGATCCATATTACAAACGTCGATCTGGACAGTCGGTCTTATAAATGTCAATTATCAAATGGAAGCGTTACTGATACACTTACTGCCTACAACTCTTTTTCTGAATTGTTTGCTGACTGTAAGAGTACTATGTGGTTAACTTTTGCTTCAACATTGTTATCTACATGTGTTACAATCTCGTTATTGCTTCTGTTTTATATTAAGAGATGAAAGATTGCTTTCTTTATTTATGGAGTAATTCGGCGTACTATTGAAAAAAAGTTCGAAAGACATACCAGTACGACGTGTATATGTCTTATGAGGGAGAGATAATCATTTGGATAAAAAAAATGTCTTAGCACCAAAACTTGAGGATGAGTGGGGACTGACTATGTGTATAAAAGATCGAGATTTTTTAATAACAAAAGATAATATACTAAACTGATATTCCCTATGAGTGTTCATACATTTGGAATTATGTCTATGTTGTACAATGGCCGAAAGGGAAAGAAGATTTAAATGATACATGGAGACGATTGAAGATGTTGATAACAGATTGCCAAGTTCAAAACAATCAAGTAGCTTAATAGACATTTCATCATTAGGTGACAACATTATAAGACGGATGGCCAAGTTCAAAACAAACAAGTAGCTCAATAGAGATTTCATCATTAGGTGTCAACATTATAAGACGGATTGCCAAGTTCAAAACAAACACGTAGCTCAATAGACATTTCATCATTAGGTGACAACATTATAAGACGGATTGACAAGTTCAAAACAAACACGTAGCTCAATAGACATTCATCATTAGGTGACAACATTTTAAGACGGATTGCCAAGTTCCAAACAAACAAGTAGCTCAATAGAGATTTCATCATTAGGTGACAACATTATAAGACGGATGGCAAAGTTCAAAATAAACAAATAGCTCAATAGACATTTCAACATTAGGTGACAACATTATAGGACGGATGGCCAAGTTCAAAATAAACAAATAGCTCAATAGACATTTCAACATTAGGTGACAACATTATAAGACGGATTGACAAGTTCAAAACAAACACGTAGATCAATAGACATTTCATCATTAGGTGACAACATTATAATAAGGATGGCCAAGTTCAAAACAAACAAGTAGCTAGATAAACATTTCAGGACAGGTGCCAACATTATGATTTATTATCATTCGATCGGAAATGTTTGTATAAACGTCATGGAATTATAATTAGTCAATGAATCTGAAATTGAATATTTGAAGATTTTATGACGTCAGGAATATTTTTGTCGAGTTTATATGCTTTCTCAACAAATGTTCACTTTTTTTTAAATCAATCATTCATATTCATATCAAACTGTTCGATTTTTAGTAATAGATCAACCAGTCAATGTTGTATGCAACATTTTACCAAATTCTGTAGAACATGTAATAGCTAAATATACTACATGTAATCTGACTTTTATTTTTCTGTGTCGAAACTATTATTATTTCCATAAATACTGTGTTATTGAAACACAATGATTCCGTTAGATATTGCACACAACACAGGTAAATTGACATACATATTATCATACCGAATAACACGTCGCTTAGGATACAAAGCTGTCAATTTTATGTTTCGTAAGGACACAAAACAACCTTTTTATCAGGTCTCTCTAAGATTATCTTAAATGATGTAATGAAAATGACACATGATGTACAGTCTTCTGATTCCTCATTGTACTATACAAATTCAGAGAAGTTTGTTTATACTTGGTACAGTATTCTTTAACTTTCAGATATCTAAGATTACAATAATAGCTTACACTGTTGCTCTTTTTCTTAATGTAACCATAAATGTTTTAGACCATATGATGTACTTATATGTAATACCCACTTTCAAAGAAAGTTGACCATTGCAAGGTAAAATTCACATAGTTATGAGGATTTAAATTGTTCTGCTTCAAATAGTGTGTATGATTTTGTATGAGCTATATACATCGAGGAAACTCTACAAAGACTCATTTTTTGAATTAATAACCATCGATCTAATGGTAATGATCCCAATAACAGTCAATTAATCTATAATAAAATTGAGAATGAAATGGGGAATGTGTCAAAGAGACAACAACCCGACCATAGAAAAAAACAACAACAGAAGGTCACCAACAGGTAAGCATTTTAATCAGCCTGGTCATTCATTTGTTTCAATGAACGTGCGTATCATAGAGAAAACAAATGACCTTATATTGAATTCATCATATCGTCTACATAGAGAAGACTTTTGAATAAGAGAGTTGGGAACAGCCATTCACTATGGATGCAATGACAAAATTGATGATGTAGTTAATTTTTCTAGTCCAAGATGTAGTACAGTCAATAAATTACAGTTCTTTCAACACTTTTACTCGATGAAATATTATAAGTCAGTGTCACAGATGTTATTCACCACCTGCCTTTTAACCGTGACAATTGATAGTTTGTTATCGTCTGTTAAAAATTAAACTCATTAATTCACCAAATCAGTCCTTAATTATACTTCAGTCAATTATCTTAACTTTATTTACTATTCTAAGTGGCCCAAAATACTTCCGTTGTTGATTCTAATTCTGTTTTGTATAGGTTCATTGTAATAGTCAATGGAAATTGCTAACAATAGACTATTACAATTCATTACAATTACTAATAGACATTTCATCATTAGGTGAAAACATTTTAAGACAGATGGCCAAGTTCAAAACAAACAAGTAGCTAGATAGAGATTTCATCATTAGGTGACACCATTATAATAAGGATGGCCAAGTTGAAAACAAACAAGTAGCTAGATAGAGATTTCATCATTAGGTGATAACATTATAATGGATGCAATGACAAAATTTATGATGTAGTTAATTTTTCTAGTCCAAGATGTAGTACAGTCAATAAATTCAGTTATTTTTAAACTTTTACTCGATGAAATATAAGTCAGTGTCACAGATGTAATCCACCACCTGCGTTTTAACCGTGATCATTGATAGTTTGTTATCGTCTGTTTAAAATTAAACTCATTAATTCACCAAATCAGTCCTAAATTATACCTCAGTCAATTATCTTAACTTTATTTACTGTTATAAGTGGCCAAAAATACTTCCGTTGTTGATTTTTATTCTGTTTTGTATAGGTTAATTGTAATAGTCAATGGACATTGCTAACATTAGACTATTACAATCCATTACAATTACTTCCTTAAATGAGGATAAACGTATTTTTTTCTAAAGTAGAATCCGCCACTTCAGGTTAAGATGCTTTTAATATTACCAACAACCAGATCTGCTCACAAAACTGTACATGATTACATCAAAAATTCAAGCTATACCTGTAGTTTCATATACTTACACAAAGTATCATGCATCCAAAATGTTCAGCCATAACAAGGTTTTAGAGGCCTTTAACCTCAGAGATGTGCAATCCAATCCTCCGAATGGTTAATATGCATCGTTAAAATACTATAGTCAGGCTAGTCATCATTATTACTGACAACAATTTCATAGTTACCGATGACACAACAAGAAAATTGATAGCAAAATCACCAACATAAAGAATTTCCCAGCCCATCAACTGGAAGAAGAACTTCAAGTAACTGAAAGAAGAAGTTGACGACTATGGTAGAAAATTAGTGAAGCACGAACCAGACGAACCAGAATTGGAAACTTTGTCTGAAAGGATCAACTGTAGTCCGAACCAAACTTTAGAGTCTGAACTTGTTATCAATCTCTTATCAACCATTTTATACGAGTCTGATTTATGCACAATGAGTACCAATGAGACAACTCTCCGTCCAAATCACAATTATAAAAGTAAACCACTATAAGTCAAGGTACGGTCTTCAACACGGCGCCTTGGCTCACACCGAACAGTAAGCTATAAAGGGCCCAGAAACAATTACAAGTGTAAAACCATTCAAACGGGAAAACCAACGGTCTAATTTATATAAAGACTATGAATGTGTCAATGATTTACGTTAGTAATGCCGAATTAAAATTGAAAATCTGATAGAAGGCAGTTGTAATATTAATAACGAAATAGTTAGCAGGAATCCACCTAGACACTAGTAGGAATGAAGTAGGAATCTACGTAGAATCAAAGATTCCATATAGAAAGTAGGCGGACATGGCAAATGAACAAAATTCTGACTGGAAATTTTTATTTTCCTACTACTAAAATCCTACTACCTAGGTGGAATTTTAAAAGTCTGTATGGGTTTATTTCTTATTTCAAAATCTGATTTGATTATACATTTTTCTACTACATGTACAAGATTCCTACCATAAAATCTTTCTATCTGGAATCTTTTTAGTTATCTTGAACTGGATTCTTGTTTGCTAATGACACAATTTTTCCAGTGTTTAATGCAAGCAAGTTTCAGTTCACAAATTCAAAAGTTGGAGGTGAAAAGAATGAAAAGTTGTGTTGGAACACAATGCTGCAAGCTAGGGTCACACAGCTACATTATAGAAATGTAAGAACATATGACTTATGAAGACTGAAAGTAATTTTTATTCATTTAAAATTATTTTTTTATATGCTTGCTAAAAATATTTAGTAATCAATTAATTCAACAATAGTGTATAATTTCACTTATCTATTCACTTTTAATTTCATTTAGGCATATTTTTGGATAATCTTCATGTTTATATATAACACAATTTTTTGCTTACATATATTGCAGTTTCCTTATACATTTCAAAAATCCATTTTCTTAAAAATGAATGTATTCTATGAATTTCCTTTGTTCTTTGTTGTTGAGATTCATTAAATATTAAATCATTGACCCATGGCTAGTTGTGTATTTGTGAATATACACCTACATTTTGTATATTTTTATTTTTTTTCTGGGTTGAATTTTGAAAAATTCCTACCAGGTTTTCAAGTAGGAATTTCATTTTCCTACCAAATTATTCCTGCTAATTTGCATAATTCCTGCTAATTTAAATTTTTCGGCTAATTTCCGTGTGGATTCCTACTACTGTCTGACTAGAATATCGCTCTTTTCTGGTAGGAATTCACAGCAATATTCCTACTATAATCCGTGTACATTGCATATGGAACATTTCGTACAGGAATTCTACTATAATCATTTATTTAACGTCAAATTCAACCAACTTTACAATTAATTTTGGAGTTTCCCCATATTTGAAAGTGACGGTTACGGTTACTTCATCTGCAGAATAAATTGACAATAAACGGTGATGACATAGCAATATATTTATACACCAGGAAGTGAAAGTCTAATATTTCTTCATATTACTCTAAATTGTTTGTGTGATTTCTTTCCTCTCTTGTCCATGCGTTTTGTTATTTGATTTTGCCATGTGATTATGGACTTTCCGAATTGATTTTCCTCTGAGTTCAGTATTTTTGTGATTTTACTTTTCCATCAAGACCTGCTTACACTTTAATGTTGATACGATACCACATATCTTGCGTATACGTATCGAAATAAAAATAACCTGTAAATTACTGTCATTTAACTATACACTCCTAATTATCGTATATGTATGTAAATTTCGCTCAAACATATAATTACTGGTACCAGTGAAACATACAATCAACTTCACCAAAACATACGAAAATTACGCTGTATTTTTATTGATAAATTGTTAATCTAAAATAAACTCATGAAACAATCAAATATAGAAATCTATATATAACTCCCACATGACAGTACCAAACATCTAGGTACCGTACACTGCTCTAATCATACCAGCGTAGTTCTTTCTTGAAAAATTACGCCAGACTCAATATTATACAGATAGCTTTTCTATTATTTTGTTGGAAATTATTTACTTGTTTTCGAAGGTATATTTTATAAATGTAAAAATTGCATACGTAAATTGCATTAAAAGAATGGCACACATGGTCAAATCATTGTTTGGTTGTTTATAGTTTTCCTGTATTTTAAAGATCAATGTCAGACAGTGATCTTGTGTTATTGTTTAGCTCTTGTAAATTTAGGAGAACACACAATTCAGGTATGTCGTATGTAAAGAAAAACTATTCCTTATGTAAACTTAATAAGTTAATAAAAAATATTGTATTTCATCCATCCATGCAACATTAATGAAGCATGGAGACTTATATATATTTCAATGTATTTATTCGTTCGAAATAAAGCGTTGTTCGCGTTTGAAGCTGTTTGTTTTCAAGGCACTATTTGAAATCCTTTCGAGAATATACAGTTCACAAAATGACGAGGATTTCGATTTATTTAGCTATTGTATACATTTTTAAGATACATGAGTGTAAAAAAATCTTACATTTATCGGACTGTGATATTAAATACGTTATCAAAAAAACACAGGAAGTTAAACTAGCAGATTGTAAAAACAGGGGATTGAATTTTATACCTCAGAATTTACCAGGAGATATCAATGTTCTAGGTCTTAGTTCGAACCAATTAACAGCTATTGACAACGACTCTTTCGTTAATTATAAGTACTTACAGGAACTGATTTTTTGGAAACAACCAAATTGCATATTTAGCTAGTAAGTCGTTTAAAGGATTATATACTCTTGATACGCTTGGCATGTCTCATAACATGCTTGATTTATCAAAAGCATATTCAGCGGAAATATTTGTTCCAATTAAAAACTTAACAAAATTGGATATCAGAAGTAATATGCGCCAACCTATAGATTTTGATAAGGATTTTTTTTATCCCGACCATGTATTTAGTGTTCTGAGTGAGTTGTCATTCTTAGGAATTAATATGATGCCTGTGCCACAATTCGGAAGGGGATTCAGTCATATTACCAACCTTCATGAATTACACTTCCAATCATGCTATCTAGTAAGCTTGTCTAATACTACATTCCAAGCGTTTTCATATTTCGTACAGGAGCTAAGTCTTACAAACTGTCGGCTAAAGGCCGTAAGGACGGATGTTGATGTTTTGCTTCCGTTTCCAAATCTCCGTGTAATAGACTTTCATGGGACATTTATGCATCTAAGACGAGCATTGTATTTATTACACCCATTCATGCATTCAAATCTCAGTACAATTAACTTTGGTCATGTAAGTGACGCTAGTATTGATAGCAGTGAACTACCTTTTGTTACGACAATTACACTCGACATGATGAAATATCTGAAAACAATTTGCGTAGAAAATTTAGATTTATCAAATAATGGTATAGTTGATTACGAACCTTGATCTTTATTCACCTTTGATCGCCCTGAATGTTTACAAACTCTTAAAACAGAAACCGGTTTGTTATTGTTACTATGAAAACGATCAGCGATTTTAATTATTTTTGTGGAAAATCTGTTCAACTAAAATCGATAGATTATTCATATAATGCTGTCAACTATTTCATGGACAATTTTGGGAATTCTAATTTAGAGAAAGAGAGTTTTCATGGCAGTTACGTAACATTACCAAAATCACTAGAAAAACTAGATATGAGTAACACTATACTCACAACATACCCTGCAATATTGATTATAGTTCCTCTAAACAACAACCTCAAATATTTAGATGTATCTTCTTCAAGTACAAATATGCCATTAGTATTTCGGGACATTCGAGTTGAAACATTTATATCTACTGGTTCCTACAAAACTCCTTGGAGTGAAATAATGCGTTTTCCTGACCACAACTTGAAAACAGTTGTATGGAATGAGGCTTATCTTAATGAAGGGATAGAAGAAAAGGGAAACCAGATGTTCGGGGTATTAACATCTGTAGAGTCGTTGGATATATCTCGAAATAATATTTGGTATTTTCCAAACGAGCTTTTAAAACCAATGCCTAATTTATCAAATTTAAATTTAGGTAAAAATTTACTACCGCCAATTCCGGAACAACTGACTGATCATACTAAAATAAAGGTGCTTGATATGAGAAACAATCTCTTAACAACTTTGAGTTCAGTCGTTAGAAATTGGGCAGATAAGATGCAAGAACGGCATGGCAATGCATTTATGTGCAACTGTGATAATCTAGACTTGATACGATGGATTAACACTACAAAAGTTAATCTTGACAGTCATTCTTATAAATGTCAATTATCGAATGGAACCGTTACTGACACACTTACTGCCTACAACTCCTTCTCGCACTTGTTTGCGGACTGTAAGAGTACAATGTGGTTAACCTTTGCTTCAACATTGTTATCTACATGTATAACAATCTTTTAAATGCTAGTGTTATATAGCAAGAGATGGAAGATTGCCTTCTCTATCTATGGAGTATTTCAGCGTTTCATTGAGAAAAAAGTTCGGAAAAGATACAAGTACGACGTGTATATGTCTTATGCGGGAGACATTATAATATGGATAAAAGATGTATTAATACCAAGACTTGAGGCCGAATGGGGACTATGTGTATAAGAGATCGCGATTTTTTAGTTGGTGAGAGTCTTCTAGGCACTGAGACGGAATGTATTGAACAGAGTAGGTACATCATATTTCTCATCACACCTGAGTTCAAATCGTCAAACGATTGCTTGTTTGAACTCGATAGAGCAAAATACGAGAAAATAACGAAAAATCTGGACAAAATAATCGTGATTACAAAAGATATTAGAATTACCGACATTCCCCTTGAGTTTTCGTTTATTTGCAATTATGCATACTTTGTGCAATGGCCGAATGATCAAAGAGATTTAGATAATACCTGGAGACGACTGAGAATGTTAGTCACGGATGGGTCAGTAGCTAACAGACAAGTTACTCTTTAGAAACTTTAACCGTCGACTCTAACCATTTATTGTGTTTGTATTATGTATACGATTATGTTGTATCAATTACATATAAGTTCAATAAGAATGAAATTGGAGATGTAATGGTTTTATGGGAAACGTTTACAATCGGCTATTTACTCCTCTCTCTTTATCTCTTATACCATGTCTGATATCACAGTCTAATGTATGTTCAAATTTATTACAGAAAATTATAACACAAAATACTGAATAAACTATTATCCAATCCATTTTCTGATATCACTGTTTGAAATACAGTTTTTGATTGTAGGTTAGTCAACTGAAGTATGTGTTGCATATAACCTTACATAAATACGTTTCATGTTACATATTTAAACAAAACAAATTGTGTACGCATAATTAACCACTTTTGTCTGATTTGAATAGGATATGAGGAAGAAAAACTAAAATCAACAATACAACAGTTCAATAATGACCATAACCAATCTATTGTCCGATTCGGTCTGTCTTTATCCCAACTTTAATGCTATAGGTACACGTTTTCGTGGCTTATCAGATTTTAAAACACAACAACCTTCTTCTGATCTGTTGTGATCATTTCCTTTTCATTGTTGTGAAATTTTGTCTTTTGTTTTCTATGTTGTATTTTGTGTACATTGTACTATTGCTTGTCATTTTGTCTTTGTCTTTTTTGTCATGGCGTTGTCTGTTTGTTTTCGCCTCTCTTTATCTGGTTGTGGATTGGCATGGCACTGATAGATGTGTAACAAGAGATAACGTATATGTCAATGTAGCCTTTCAGTTTTAGATTTTGTGTTGACCTTAACTAGAATCAATCTAATAGGTTGATGAGATTTGATTATCCATCCGATAAAATGCGTTTGTCTCTTATGGTATCTAAAGACATGTGGCTTCTAGTATTGGTCAATTTCGGAATATTTTTCCTTTTCATTTATCCATGGTAACACATATACACATTATGAGGTTTCATATTTGTTACAATTGGTTATCATGTGATCTGGAATGCTGTGTCGCTAACGGCTGTTAATTTTACAAATACAGATTTGTTGAAATACCAATGAAATCGTGCGCTGGATTTTTAAATTATTTCATTCATCTTCCTAGTTCATATTTAGATAATTAGTTGTGGGATGCACAGTTTTATCTTACAGATTTCAATTTACCTTAATGGCTCAATGATGTTTTTATAGTTCAGTTTCAATGTTCGATTTAATTTTCAGATACAATAAGTAACAGATCATTTTTGGTGGAATATAATGATTATAAGGCGAATATTTTTGATCAGGCTCTTTGTTATTATAAGTTTTGATAAACGAATCTAATGTAATATACCTAAATAATATTATAATAAAACATTATCAACTGCGTGAGGAGATCACAGAGGATCAAATATGAGACTTAAAGAAGAGCATGCAATACCGTTTAACGATGGATCCTGCCATGGAAATCCTGGGAACTTTGGGGCAGGGTTACTAATGTGAATCTACAGACATGTTTTGTAGATTTTTTTTTTTTTTGCACAAAGGGGATCTATACTTTTGGCAAAACTAATTGCAATACTTATGTTTAAAGTAGGCTCTTTGTTGTAATTGCCTTACTTACTACAAACCCCAAAGAAGTGACACTGACAAAACTAGTCGGATACATAAGAATTTCAAAACATATCATGTCTGCATTGTACGCGTGTTTTGTGCTGTTATTACGATTTCTACCATTATCACAAGTAAACTAATTCAATTGAATAACTCCATTTTCAATATTCTGACAAATTAACCAATGTATGATCTTAACGGAGTCATTGTGAAAACAAAATTTGTTGTTTATCTAATTTGTATTATTGAGAATGCTGACTCGGACCCACCATAAACATACATCTCTGGACCATTTCTTACAAACACAGTATCATTGGTCTGTAGTCGTTCTGTAACAATGGCGGTTAATGTTATAATATACGATTGTGGATGCCTGTATGCCGTAGCTACTACTTGATTATTCTTGTAAACATAATAATATCCAGCAGCATTTGCATTTGTAGCCACATAAACAGATATAAGATATAATCCGGATTTCTCACATGTGAATTTCCCTTCATTTCTGATTGACGTTATGTCGTTAATTCCATGTGAAATATGAACTTGTTTAAACGGAATAACTGCTGAAGCTGCTACTGTTCCAACAGATGTTCTAGCCGATAATACAACTGAAAAAAAATGTTATGTTGTAAAGTAAAACATAGGCTATGACTAATACACATTATAGGATGTTCGATAAAAGATATAAAAGGAGATGTTGGGCATAAGTGAATAAGACAACCCAACAACAAACATCCAAATAATATTGAGGACAGCACATGTAGCCTTAGCAATAAATAGGTGTCTATACAATACAACTATCTGAATCATTCCGAGGCTTAAAAGGTGTATGGTATATTATTGAAGAAAGTAAGGAACAATTCTGATTAAGTCAATGCCCTAAAGGAATTAACTGTCAATCTTCTTATAGGTTATTAAAGTTGGTCTACATTGTGGGCATTCTAAGATATAAAAGCAACAACAAACATTGGAATCTAAAGTAGGTAATCCCGAATGACGTCACCTAACTAAGTTCCATAATGATTAAATCATTCCAAAACTTTTTGGTCTATTATATCTGCAGAAAAATTATCAATACGTTGATCCACTCCAATCTATGTTTCATTTGATATAGGTCATATATTCATACGAATGAGAACAGATGCATGTATTTGGTCAGTTGACGAAATCATACGAAGCAAAATTTAACAGTAAAAAAACAAACTGTAAAACTTGCAGCATTATTCTATAACAAGTTTTCGACAATAGGGTTTAGTCCTCATAAGTGTTTGGCTTTGCGTTTGAAAAACGAAGCATTGAGAAATCTTTTTTCGGACTCTGTTTTCGGTAATACCATTTGGTGTGTCTCGAAACTTATACATCCAGTTAATGTGATTGTATTATCTTTCTTTATTTGCTGGTGTGTTTTAGCGCGTCTGGCGTAAGTGTACCATTTTAGTCCTGGTATCTATGATGAGTTTATTTACAACCACTTGGTCGATGCCACTGCTGGTGGAGATTTATTTCCGCGAGGGTATCACCAGCCCAGTAGTCAGCACTTCTGTGTTGACTTGAGTTATCATTGATATGTTTATAATAATAAATTAACTGTTAACAAAACTTTGAATTTTTGAAAGACTAAAGCTTTTCTATCTCAGGAATATATCGTCTTAGCTGTATTTGGCAAAACTTTTAGGAACTTTTGGTCCTCAATGCTTTTCAGCTTCGTACTTTATTTGGCCTTTTAAACTTTTTTGATTCGAACGTCACTGATGAATCTTTTGTAGACGAAACGCGCGTTTGTAATGATAGCTGTATTCCTATATAAAACAAGGTTCACTACATCATTTTCTGCATTTGAGAATGCCTGTACCAAGTCGGGAATATGGCAGTTGTTTTCCATATGTTTGATGGGTTTTGTCATTTGATTTGACATTCGATTATAGACTTTCCGTTTTGAATTTTCCTCTGAGTTCAGTATTTTTCTTATTTTACTCCTCTTATACCTTTATAGCCTCCCTTTTTGTGAAACCGAAAAAAATCAACATGAAAAGCGAGTCTCACTTCTTAAGTAGACATAATCGAAGAGTTACCATAGCCAGTAAATTATCAAAATAACGAAAAACATGTTAACATTAAACAACCACTGACAAGGTCGCTAACTTTGGACATCACATCAGTTCTTACACAAAAAAAAAATCATTTTAAAAACTGAAAGCATAACCAGTTTAGACTACCTCAATAATCAGTTATGAAAACACGTTTGCATTAATTTAAAATTATACATATTTTTATTAAACCGTTATGAGGTTTCATTCAAAAGTTGAACGTCGATTTACAAACCGGAAATGGGATACACAATCGAGCGTCAATTTAGAAACTTACATGAACATGACATCATATCTGATGCTAATGTGAGGAACGGACGTGGATAAGAGGTCGGACGTCGATTCGAGTCCAACATATACAAGAGTTAATGTTTTTTTTACTAAATGCTTAAAATCAAAACAATTACATTTGCTGATTTTATAAGTGAGTTTCACAATCTACACTTATAGATGTTATTTCAATTTCCAACTATTTTATAAAAGAATGTTTTAGTTGACATTCAAATTGGATAAAACAAATTATTAGACTTGTCATACTAAATGTCTGAGCAAATTGCAAAATTCTTTTTAGGAATTGAATCTAACGTTCCTTCATAATAGCTTACCTCTATTTGACATTCTGTCTAATTTTGACAATGTGTCATTCAAACCAAACTGTAAATGCTGTACGTCATTCATCATGTCCTTTTTAACGGCTGTAATACTTTGGCTTATTGTACTATTCATATTGCTCTCGAGGTTATGCGTTTCATTTTTCATAAACACTTCCAATGATTTTAATTGATGGGTTGTAGCTTCAGCTTTATTCACTAAGGCTAAGACATCCTGCTGCCTACTATTGATATCGCTAACGGCCGTATTAAGTCTGCCATTTGATTTTTGTAGTTCGTTTTCTAAATGCGATGTCATATTATCAGTTGCCTTTATCCTATTCAAAAGACCAATTATATCTTGCGATCTGGCGTTGGCACTGGACATTATTGTTTGCATAGATTGTTCCGTGTTTTGCACTTTAATTTCTAAATGATTGGTCTTATTTTCTAAATTGAAAACAGTCTGTAAATCTGCCACACCCTTCAGCTGCTTTAAACCATCCATGTCATGTTGAAGACATCCTGTGGTATTCTCTGTGGTTGCTAGACGTTTATCGAGTTGTGCACATTGTAATTGTAAAGCATTGAAATCCTTTCGAAGAAAGTCTAGTTCATCTTGCAATCGGTTTGTATGGTTATTTAATTTGTCGGTTAGGTCTGGACCTTTACAATTACAACTACCTACACTGTCCACTTTACTGGTCAATTCCTGTTGAAGCCGCTGTACAAAGGTTTCTAGCTGTTCACGCGATTTTCGTTCTTCAACAAGTAAATTTAGAAGCGTTGTGAAATGCGTATCTGACATGCTGCTTCCTGCTAGGGGAAACTTTGTACTACTGTCCAGTAAAAATCCATTGATAGACACAATACGTAAGATAAATAATACAAGTATTGGTGAAAACATCTTTCTTTTACATACAATAAGAGGATGTGGTATGCTACACAGTGAGACAACTCTACAACACAGACCAAAGTACGTATACGTTTATAATTTAATGATTAAATCAACTGTTAAGATTATTGTACTACCTGTAAAACCATGTCAACACAAGAATGCAATACTTTATCAGTTTAAACTTGTCATATCTCAATATATGCTCACCTTAACTTATTTTCATAAATGAATAGGTATATTTGGATATGCTGTAATGTATTGAAGTGTTGCTAAATAATATTAACTCCAGATATGATATTTTATTCACGGTATTAGTTTTTCCTTTCCTATTTCTGTAGCCTCTCCAATTTTAAGATGAAAATTCCCAATTCAAAAGACAAAATCAAAAGCTAAAACACATCAAACGAATGGATAACACATGTCGTATTTCTGACTTATTATTTAACAAAATAACAGCAGAGATAAAGATAACGTTATTGATTTTTTATTGTTCTTTTCATTATCACCTTTGGTAAAAATAAGGGTTCTCATGTTTTCAAATTTCCATAGGAAACCATAGTTTGTTCATAACAAAATATTTATTCATTATTTGTGTTTTATCTTGATTAAGTCCTATATATACAAGAAATGAATATCAACTGTATATGTTACAACACTTCCCTGCGAAATTTGGTATCCAAAGGTCCGAAATATAGTGAGCCTAAATCTATCAATTGGAAAAACAACTTAAAAAAACTGATGGATTCAGTAGAGGATTATGCCAGGCAATTGGCTACACGTGACAAAGAAGACGTAGATACTCTTTCTGAATGGATAAAGGCTATCAGGTTGTTGATACAAATGCAATTTAAAACACTTAATGGTTCTACCAAAACCCACGCTACGTCAATTTGTCAATATTTTCCTAATTCAAAAAAATGTACATAGGTAAACAGGTTTTTATCTGAGCGTTACTGATGGGTCTTTTGAAAACGAAACGGGCTTCTGACGTATTGAATTATAAGCATGGCACCTTTGATATCTATTTACACAACTAGGTCGATGCCACTGCTGGTGAAAGTTTTGTCTCCTATGGTATCACAAGCCCAGTAGTAAGTACTTCGGTGTGGACATGAATATCAATTTTATAGTGTTTTTTTTTTATATAAATTTACTGTTTACAAATGTATGAATTATTAAAAAAAACTAGGACTTTCTTAGCCAAGGCATAGATCACCTTAACTGTATTTGACACTATTGTTTGGAAATGTGAATCCTCATTCAAGCTCTTCAACTTTGTACTTGTTTTGCTCTAACTATTTTGATCCGAGCGTCACTTATGAGTTTTATGAGGACGAAACGTTCGTTTTGCATATTTAATTATAATCTTTGATCTTTTTTATTCTTTTATTTTGCATGAGTCGATGATATTCAAAGCTGTAACTTAACTTCAACTTCGTAGTTTGTTTAGAAGAAAACGATACATGAGGAACTTTTTTTTATTTATAATCAAGCATTAAAAAACAAAAAGAATGTATGAAAAAACAGCAAACAAAAAATCATGCAAAATTATTGCCAAAAAGAATAACTAAATAGGATAATGAGACAGATAAAAGTGTACTATCGAAATTAACGACTAATCAAACACAATAAACATGGTGTAAACTGTAATATCGTGTGATCTTTCAATACCGATTAACATACTGATGGTAGAGTAACGACTCGAATAATATTTTCTAACACCAATCGAAACAAGTGTTGCATAAATAAAAGACAAATTGGTTGATTAGAGTGAGACCAAAAGACACAACAATATGAAGAGTAACAAAAAGACTACAATAAAGGCAACAGTAGTATACCGCTGTTCAAAACTCATAAATCCATGGACAGAAAACAAAATCGGGGTAACAAACTAAAACTGAGGAAAACGCATTAAATATAAGAGGTGAACAACGACACAACATTAAAATGTAACACACATAGAAACGGACTAAGCATTAGACAAAATCCTATGAGAATAACAAATATAACATCAAAACCAAATACATGAATTTGGGATAGATAAGTACCGTGACACGTCTTTTAATGTGAATTCACACTCAAAAATAAGAGAAAACAAACGACACAACGTTAAAATGAAGCACACACAGAAACGAACTATAATATAACAATGGCCATATTCCTGACTTGGTACAGGACATTTTTAAAGGAAAAAATGGTGGGTTGTATACTTATTCTCTCGAATCAACTGGTCTCGCAACATGTTCATGCGTTTCTCTCTTTTTAATCGATTGATGAGAGTTACACATCGAAGTTTTTGCTTTATACCTTCCTATATATTTGCCATTTGCACTGTGGTATGTCGAAGGCCATACGGTGACCTATAGTGGTTAATGTTTGTGTCATTTTGGTCTCTTCTGGAGAGTTGTTCTATTGGCAATCATATCACATCTTATTTTTTATATTGTTAGTTGTCTCATTTCTCACTTTATGCCACATCATCTATTCCCAAAATATGGCGGGATTGAACCTGTATAACGTGCTAAAAAACCTGCATTTTGCCTATCGAGACCGTGGATATTAAAAATTTCACAAAGTAGTAAAAATATTCAAGAAACAAAAATCGTAACATAATTTGAAAGCAGGATGCACAGATGTACGCTATTACAAACCAAATAGCAAGGTGATTGAAGCTGTGGGTTGGACACTGTCGAAATGGAAAGCAAACAAAATAGACACAACACGTCTAGCAAGTTACATGAAATCACATTATACAATTTGATTGAAATCAGCAGTATTTGTTAGAGAACAGTCTAACTTGTATGTTTATTGTCAGATCATCGAAAGGACACGCAATCTTAAAGATATATATATGTGAGCATATCTCGCCTGTAAACTAAGTCTTATGTTGGAAATAGTAAGAAAGTTTGATAGTGTTTTGATATGGGACTAGTGTTTTGATATGGGACCAAAATGTCATTAAATAACCTACCTCTATTTGATATTCTGTTCAATTTTAGTAATGTGTCATTAAGACCATTCTGTAAGTGCTCTACGTTATTCATAATATCCTTTTTCAAAGCTGTTCCATATTTTGACATTGAGTAAATGTATTCGTGAAATGTAATGCGATTGATTTTTGATATACGCCTCCAATGATTTGAGCTTATTATTTGTATCTTCTGTTTTGCTTACCAATGCTATGAAATCTTGTTTTCTACTGTTAATGTCAACGACGGCAACACCTAGCTTACTCGTTTCGGCTTTCAAACTTTTGTATCTGTGCGTCACACGTAGGTCTTGTGTGGACAAAATACACTTCTGGCGTATTAAAATTTTGAACTTGTTGCCTTTTGTTGGCTGTTGTTCGTGTGATTCTTTGTCAATTGTGTTCTCCAATTTATTTATATTGTAGTCCTGTGTTGTCATTTTGATTTTATATTTCACATGGCCATAAAAGTGCGAGGTTTGGCATGCCACAAAACCTGGTTCAACCCACCATTTTTTCCTTTAAAAATGCCCTGTACCAAGTCAGGAATATGGCCATGGTTATATTATAGTTCGTTTCTGTGTGTATTACATTATAACGTTGTGTCGTTTGTTTTCTCTTATTTTTGAGTGTAAATTCACATTGCGATAAGACGTGTCACGGAACTTGTCTATCCCAAATTCATGTATTTGGTTTTGATGTTATATATATATATGTTATATTTGTTATTCTCGTGGGATTTTGTCTATGTGTGTTACATTTTAGTGTTATGTCGTTGTTCTCCTCTTATATTTAATGCGTTTCCCTCGGTTTTAGTTTGTTACCCCGATTTAGTTTTTTGTCCATGGATTTATGAGTTTTGAACAGCGGTATACTACTATTGCCTTTATTTGTCATTTGATTTTTTAATTTCATTTTCTAAATGCAATGTCATATTATCGATTTCCCTTATTTTATTCAAAAGACCAATCATATCTTGCGATCTAACGTTTGCACTGGACAAAGTTGTTTGTATGGAGGTTTCCGTGTTTTGAACTTTAATCTCTAACATGTTTGTCTTATTTTCTAAATTAAAAACAGAATGCAAACCCGTCACACTATTTACTAGCTTCAAGCCAGTCGTGTCCTGTTTTTCTGTGATGGCTTCTGGGGTTGATAGACGTGATTCGAGCTGTGCAAATTGTAATTGCAAAGCATTGAAGTCCTTTCGAAGTAAGTCTAGGTCCTTTTGCAATTGTTCCGTATTGTTTTTTTATACATCCGTAACGTCTGTGTCTTTACAACTACAATTTTTAAAATTGTCTCCTTTGCTGATCAGTTCCTGTTTTTGCTGTTGTACAACGTTTTCCAGCCGTTCACGCGATTTTCGCTCTTCGAAGATGAAAGTCAGAAGGGTTGCAAAATGACCATTTGACATAATATTCTCTGCTTGCGGAGACTTCGTACTGCCATCCAATAACAGTCCATTAGAAGTCACAATACCTAATACCACAACAACAATACTAAGTGGAAACATGGTGTCAGTTCACCAATTTACGATTGGGATATAAACATATCTATTCGATTTTTAAAATAGATTGCGTTATCTACGGGACAATGTACAGTTTAACAGTAATTGGACAACAATGTGGTAATCTTGATTTACAAAATTATGCTTACTAAACTGAACAAATACGAGTACGAAAGTTTTATTTTGACTCAGTGTATATATAACATATAACAATTCCAACATAAGCTCTTTAGAGCAATACACCTATTCCTTTACATAATAAATACTAGTGAAAACCACATCACTAGTTAGGTGATAATTGGTTGGAATTTTGACGGCAACAGTAATGACTTATTATTCCGATTGTGAACTTTTCATTTTTCAAGCAACATGTCGACATGACATTTATACAAATTATATACATTTCTTAGCTAATGTGTTTCTTAAGGTGTGCATAGCTTAGATTTTATTGAAAACTTGGTTGCTGATGAATAAGCTTCGAAACGGCAATTAGACTCTTCACAATGTAAGACTATCATAACTAATGATTGTTTTATTATTTATTGTTCTGTTCGTCTTTTGCGGTTCCTTTGTCTGCAGATATTCATTGTCGTTTTTGGATATTGCATAAAAGGATGCTATATTCCGCGAAAAACGATCTAAGTGATCTGTATCAAGGTATTTTGTATCTTAAACATGCATTGTGGTATAAAGAACAATTGAATCAAACCGTTTTGTCAGTCAGTGATTAAAAGGAATAAATATACAAGGTGTATTGCTGTTTTTAGTCGTCTAACGTAATGTTCATCTTGTCTGTATGATGAACAAATGAGATCCAATGTTCTGAACAGCTATTTCCGGTTCATTTTCTTTAACTGTATTTCCTTTTTGTATAAAAAAAAGAAGGTGTGACATGATTGCAAATTGAGACAACTCTCAACCAGAGACCAAATGACACGGAAATTAGCAACTATAGGTCACTGTACGGCCTTCAACAATAAACTTAAAGCCACACACAGCTTTGATGATGATGAAATTAATTATATATTTAAATGAATAAATACAATTAAGGCTGAGACCTAGGGAAAAAAATATTGCTTTTTGATATCTGTGTCTGTTGTTTCAATGCAAAATCTAGAGTTTTTGTACATTTTCTAAAGAAGAATTTACATTTGTTCTGTTTACATGGTAATGGTGGCAATCCACTTTGGAACATTGCCGGTATTATATTTTCACTAGGTTTGATAAATGCTTGAACGGTAATCAACTGATCGTAGTTAACATCATTTAAATCGGGTACGACAGGCGAGAGTTTCGTCTGCAAAAGACTATTTAATGACGCTCAAATTATAAGGCGAAAAAGACCATATAAAGTACGAAGATATTTTAATTTTCTAATATTTTACCCTGAGTGCATTTATAAAGATCAATTGAAATTGCCGATTCGGAAGTCATTTAGGTGCACACTTGGTCTCATCCTTATTTGACTTTAAATGAATCAATAAATTATAAATATTGAAGGATTAAATAGTTTAGCAAAAGTTCCTTGCATATAAAAAAAAAGTGGTTGCTGTGTTTTTCGTTCATATTTTTGAACATTAATTGGGACGTTAGTTTTCACATCTTTTTAATTGTTTAACATTTGTCATTTCATGGACTTTTATTATAGCTGACTGTGCGGTATTGGTTTTGCGCATTGTTTCAGACCGTTGGGTTACATATAGCTGTTAATTATAGTGTCATTTGGTCTCTTGTTGAGAGTGTTCTCATTTGCAATACTGTCACATCATCGTTTTTATATATTATTCAACGTCGACCACATGGATGGGTTATTATACAACAGGTAGAAGGGTACCGGTGATCGGTATTTTTATTAAATGAAGTTGTATACTATTTATGAGATAATAAAAAAAATGTGTAATGTAATTCTTAAACAGATGCTTAAACACATACTGATTATATTGATATACTTTGATTCCGGCAAAATTCAAAATATGAACCATTATAAAAAATCAAGACGGTAAAACAGGTGTTACAATAACTCAACGATAAAATATCAATCATAAATCTATGTGGTGGAACAAACATTGCGATAAAGATCTTAAACAGCTGATCATGCCGTGATCTCATAATTTGTTAACATTCATCTAAAAATTAACAGCAAGTTAGAGTTCTATAGAAATTTTGTGATTAGGAATAAAAAATGGTAATGAAGGTTATAATGTTAGAGAACTACTATAAGTTAATTAGTACAGATTTCCTAAAACCATATTGATCTTGAAGGTGATGTGATAGTGCGTGAAAGTTCAAGAAACGATAGAGATGCAAAATGGACCGAAATATGTAAATAAGCCAATGGACTTTTTGTCAGTCAATATGCTGATTGTACACGTGGTATCTACTTGTTTCATAAAATGTGATTAAGAATTTGTTGTATCATTTTCTGTTCCTGCAGTTTTTGTAAAAAGTTTGTGAATTTCTAGTAAGAATGTTTTTACATGTTTTCTTTGTGAGACCTGTAACAGTTGATTGTACGGTATGGGTTTATTTTTTTAAAGCTGTACGCTGACCTTTTGCTTAGATTTCAACCGTGTCATCTGAACTCTGATTGGTCCTTGTCTCAATGGAAATTATGTCTCATCGTTTTAAAAAGAAAACATGATCATCACTCTAAGAATCCACTCCAAATGTCTCTTTTTTTTCTACATCAATAACCTATAGTTTTCACTATTTCAATAATTTCTTTTTTTATTAACAGGGCAGTAGAAAAAAAACTTACTAAAAGCTATTATCTTATATGCAGGATAATGTGTCTCCCGTCATCTTTTTCTCCTTTTAACCACTATTCTCACAACTATAGACAGTGTATTACTTACAAACACATTTCATATACCTTTTCAATATATGTTTGAATGTTCTATGCATAAAATAGTACATTGTGGTTTGATATTGCAATGTAAACACAATTCGAAAAATGTCAAAAGAATGTATTTCTGCAGTTTTAAAGCTAAATTCAAGACTACCTTGCTCATTGTTCATTTTTTTTTAAGTACGACCTAATGTTTTAATTCTTTATATTAATATAATTTTAAATTTTAGATATGTAAGTATGCTATCCTTCACGATGAATTTTTGTTTACACATCGTTGTCAATAAATGGAATTGTATGCGTGTGTCATACAAGTAAGAAGTTTAGATAAGTAAAAAATTAGGTCCAATTCACCGTTTTCAACAAACGAAACTGGCTGTACCAAGTCAGGCATATGGCAATTGTTATCCTTTCGTTTGTTGTGTTTTATATTTTGATTTTGCTATTTGCTTAGGGACTTTCCGTTTGGAATTTTCATCCATATCCAACTAAGTTAGACATCACGTGACTTTTGTGACGTATTATAGCCGCCATTTTGTATTACATTTCCCCATATAAAATGCATGGATGCTTCGATAAAGTTTAATTTTCTCATAAACCTGACCCGTTTTCTAACTTTTGCAAATCAATCCTTGATATTCAAACATATTTCTATCAAACAATGTTGGTCCTAACAGTTTAATTTTTGATTAAAGTCTACCACTTTAGAATTGTAAAAACATGCACTTTTCTCGTCATTTCTCCGTTGCCTCCATGATAAATTACCGATACCCATGTCTACTTGTACAACAACTAAAGAAATTCCGTACATAAAAAACAAACTTTGCAAATCGATTAAGTATATTAAAACATATATCTGGCGAAGAATACTACTTAAACAATTAAATTTCAAGTCAGAGTCAAGTCAAACATCGATTTAAAAAAGGGAATTTTTCGGGATTTTTCAAAATGGCGGATGATGTGATATTCGGATGCTGTATATGGAAATGTTGCATCAAGTCAAGGATTTGTATAGTTAGACTTTCCTAGAAGTTATATGAATACTTTCATGCAGAATCTCTGATGTTTCTGTTCTTTTCTTTATTCTTGATAAAAAAAAAATATTTTTTTGACAGATATCCTGGATATACTGTTACCAGAAAATAGTTTACAATAAAAATTTTCTCTTCATTTTTTAAAAGTGTTTTTCTGTATATTTTATCTTTCTTTAGAAATATATTTATACATTCCTTTTAGAAAAAAAAATGTTTTCATCCCAAGAGAAAAAAAACCCTATGCCCAACAATTATTATATATATAGATTATAAATATTCTATGCCTTTACAATTTCATCCCTTTACAGAACAGGTGAACTCTGACTTGGGTTATAATGTTACATAACAATATATTGTCAGGTAGACGTGTAAACCAAAAGCAACCAGGTGACATTAAATTTTGCGATATACAAAACTTTTCATAAATTTACAAATAAACTTTCTCTTAATTTCCCGTGTCAAATCAGAAGAAGTATCTTTCATAATAAACTTTAAGAAAATATGAATATTATGAAAATGTCTTTAAAAAAATAATTTTGCTTAAAAGATATTCAAATAGTTATGTTTCCATAATTATTTTAAAGAAATATTATGATTCAAATTTTAAATGGATTTTTTTTTATTTTATAGGAAATTCAGCGAGATTTCATTGCATACATATTTTTTTTTTTAATTCAATATTTTAAGCTAAATCCAGGCATTCAATGAATCGATATAAAGTTTAACATTTGTAAAAAATATTTTATTGTATACATTTCAACAAAGACGTATAATACGATTGCTCTGATTTCAACAATATTGTATACCCTATAATATCTATCGACAGAATTATCGGTCCTGAATAGGACTTATTTAGTTGGGTATGGGAGTTCAGTATTTTTGTTATAATACTGTTTATTGTGATCTAAATGTCTTTACTTTTCATTCGGCTAAATCTTACACTCACACAGAGTACATGGTTATGAAGACTGTTCCTAATAATCTGTACATAATGTAAAACATATTATTTAGACTTTGAATCAACGGATGTGAAGCAAGCAACAATCAACCGATCCCCTAGCTAAAACACATGCAATTACTAGATAAACAATTACAATAAATTTATTATTTATCAATTTGGTCGTTAAAAAAATATAAAGGAAAATTATCAACATTTTATGATAATGATATACGTAGTTTAACTGTTTACATATTTGTAAAATTTGACAAAGATTTTTCGAAAATGTCTGATCCATTTGTCTATTTGAACAATTAGTTATGTTTAAGCTATAACAACTTCATAACTAATATAGTATTTATTTATAATTACACGAGACAGCTTAGGTATATTTTCAAAGCTGGAAAATTAAATTGGCGAGAGGAATAACTAAACACTAGTGAAAGAAAATTAAAAATACAGATATCTGTATTATTTGTAATAAAACAATTTGTCTCTAGCAGCGTGTATTCTAAAATCTCATTTTATGTAGTCTGTTCCTCCAAATAAAGCTACTGTCATCTTTTATAATAAAATAAAAAACTATATTGAAGCAACTATAAATTACAAAATGAAGAAAGCGCAATAACTCCAATTTGTATTTACATATATGTAGTCGAGAGCCCAGATAGCGTATTAATTATTTTTCTGATAATGTAATGGATATTCAATATTACTTTGTTTTGTATCAGCATTTTGTAACATTCAATGTTACTAATTGTAAAGCATCGGGTGGTTTTCTTTCAAAATCAATACCTCTTCGTTTATGTTCGAAGCCATAAACATATGGTGAACACGAAATGTGTTGTCAATACAATAACTACTTTGTACGACTTATAGGTTGAAAGCGGACCCGATGTGTGGATGTGCGACGATTGGCCATATGAGTGAATGTAAAAACCCTACGTCATATGTGTTCGCATGATGGGCACGAATATATGTTATTAGGGTTGGACATATAAACATTAATTATTTGACGATGATAGTGTTAAGTGAAGGTCGGAATCATGTACCACTGTTCTTGATTCATCGTCATTAGGTGCTTCATCTATTTGCGAAATATTAAAATCTTAATCAAAATTAAATATTCCAAACCATGAAAGTTGTCCTAGTGTATTAGTCTAAGATAAATTAAATATATTATACAAAAATTACAAAGCAAAAATACAAGTGTTTATTTTCAAATCAAGGATTGTTTATGGCACAACAAAAGAGAGGAGGAAAACTAAAGACTGAGCCACATGAAACTCAACAAAAAACAAAGGTTAGTGTGTAACCCAGATTTGTTTTCTCTTAATCGATTAAAAACTTTGAAACAGGGGTATACTACTGTTGCCTTTATCTATAATAGAAATCTAGTATCATGCAGCCATTGTACTGCAAATTAAATTTATTTCATGGATATTGAATTTGATTTTTTATAAAGAGGTTTACTGGTAAGAAACAGAGCCATCTGTGAGAAAAATTGATAACTTCCGCCATGTATCATCCAAATGTTCAGGATCATTAGGCCATTGAACAAGATAAGCATAATTCCAAATGAAGGAGAACTCTACTGGAATATCAGTTATTGTTATATCTTTTGTGATGACTATAATACGCTCAAGATTTTTTGTTATCTTCTCATATTTTGCTCTGTCGAGTTCAAACAAGCAATCATGGGAGGACTTAAATTCAGGCGTGATGACAAATATAATACATCGGCTTTTTTTTATACTCGCTGCCTCGATATCTGCTAGGCTCGTGCCACTTAAAAAATCTCGATCTTTTATGCACATTGCCAGTCCCCACTCATCCTCAAGTTTTGGTATTAACACATCTTTAATCCAAACAACAACCTCTCCTTCATATGACACATAAACATCATATTGATAACTCTTCCGGACTTTACGTTCCACTGTACGGTGAATTATTCCATAGACCGAGAATAAAATCTTCCATCTCTTACTGTACACCACAAGCAGCAGTGATATCGTGACAAATGTAGATAATAGTGATGACGCCAAAGTTAACCACATTGTACTCTCACAGTCCGCAAACAAGTCGTTTAAAGAATTGTAAGCAATAAGTGTATCAATAACTGTTCCATTTGATAACTTACATATATATGATCGGCTGTCAAGATTAACCTTGGTTGTTTGAATCCACCTTATGAAGTCAATAGTATCACAGTTGCATTCAAATGCATTACCATCGAGATTTAATGTCATTCCATGAAGTTCTTGCATCCGATCTGCCCAGTGTGTAAGAGTAGAACTTACACGTGTGAGTAGATTGTTTCTAACATCAAGTGTGTTTATATAAGAGTGACCAGTTAATTGGATCGGAACAGACGGAAGTAGGTTTTGGCTTAAGTACAGATAGGTCAAATTCGTCATTGGCTTTAACAGCTCATCTGTAAAATACCAAATGTCATTTTGGGATATATCTAATGACACCACAGATGCTAGATATTTGAAAAACCGATCACCGTACTTTCTTATCCCATTATTTATGTGCGCGTTTTTCAGAACAATATTTTTCAAACTGCTATTTTGGAGTTTTTTTAATTCATGCCAAGCAAAATCGTACCTCGTCCCGGCAGAAATAAAAGTCTTAAGTTGAATATAAGGAATAGACATGAACAAAGTTGTATTGGAATAAGATATATCTAGAAATGTAAGGTTGTTATTTTCCGGAACTATCAACCATACTGCAGGTACGGTATTTAGTACTGTATAACTAATGTCTAATTTTTCCAGTGATGTTGGTAAAAATACGTAACTTGCATCAGCACTTAATAAACTCATGTTTGGAGTTACTGATTTCTTCATATTATAGTTAACAGCGTTAAATGAATAATCTAAATATTTCAATCGTATAGCTTTTTTGAAAAACAAATTTATCTCATCACGCTTTTCCAAGTTATAAAGAACAAACCTGTTTCCTTTGAATGAAAGATGACGTAAACATTTTGGGTGATCAAAAGAGAACAAAGATCCAAGTTCGTAATCAACTATTCCATTCTCTGATAAATCTAGATTTTCTACGCATATTGTTTTCAGATGCTTGATTATATCGGATGTAATTGTTAAAGAGAAAGGGAGGTCAATGAAATCTCTCATTGGGTAACTTACACGACCAAAATTTATTGTCGTTATGTTTGCGTAACGGTATGGGTTCAAAAGTTGCAATGCTGGCTTCAAATGCATAAATGTTCCAAAAAAATCTATAACACGAAGATTTGGAAACGGAAGCAAAGCATCAATTTCAGTAGTCACAAAGTATAACAAACAATTTCTGAGATTAAGAACTTCTACAGAGGAGGAAAATCTCTGGAACGTTTTATTCTCTAGACGTTTTAGATAACAAGATTGAAAATGTAATTCTTTCAGATTATTTAATCGACTGAATCCACTTCCGAATTGAGACAAGGGCATCATGTCAATTGCTAGGAAAGACAACTCTCTCAGAACACTAATTGCATGATCGGGATAATTATAACCTGTACCATTATCTGATTGATTCATATTATAACTTATATCCAATGCCGTTAAATTTTGAATTGGAAGAAATAACTCTGCTGAATAATCCTGAGATAAATCAAGCATATTGTGAGACATGTTCAGCACAGAAAGTTTGCCTAATCCTTGAAAAGTTTTGTTTGATAAAGAATTCAGTTTATTATTTGTCAAGTTGAGTACTTGAAGATCTGAAAAATTCCCAAAAGCATTTGTGTCAATTTTACTTAAATCATTTGAACTCAGATCTAATACGTTGATATGACTCGGTATATTTTGAGGTATAGTCGTCAGTCCACTGTTATTACAATAAGCTATCGTGACTTTCTTAATAAAATCGTATTGTATATCGCATTGAAATACTCTTGGTAATTCAGCACACTGAATAAAAATACACATTACTGAATAAACTATAAATCTCGTCATATTTTTCTCTTAATATCAGAGACAGTTAAACTGTTCTTGTTAATTATTAATATCGTTGTTACAACTCGCATTTTATATCCAACAAATACAGTTCAATAAATGAATGTAGTTAAATCAATATTCATTAAGGTTCAGCTATTCATTCGCCTAAATTTAAAGTTCAAGTTATAGAACTTCCTTATTTTAACTCGTTTACATGGTTCCCCTATTCTCTAAATAAGGCGAAAGAAACCGTAGATAATTTGAACTCGTAAATCGAAAACAAACTGAAAATTACCATACACAGATCATAACATAGAGAACGTAAAACTGAGGAACATGAATCAGACCTCAGAACCAGCGATAATCACCTGTATTCTGGTATTCATGTACTTCCTCTCATGTTGTGCGGCTCATGGTCAGTTTAATATTGATATTACTTACTTTTTTTAAAAATGTGAACAGGGTTTGATACTCGTAAATGCGATCTTATAGAATGAAAAAAAAAACGATTTGCGGTATGACTGCCAATGAGTCAACTTTCACAAGAGACCAACATGACACAGAAACCAACAACTACAAATCACTGTACGGCCTTCAACAATAAACAAAGAATATGCTGCATTGTCAGCTATAAACAGTCCTAGAAATGACAACTGTAAAACAATCTTGTCTATCCGCCTCAATTTATCAATGAAATACACTCGTCTCTATTCTTACACCAAAAACAACCATCATGACATGTATCAGACGTAAAAGAAGAGTCTATCTAAATCATCAGTTCGGAATCCCTTGTTGGGTCGCTTGATATTTTTGCTAATAAAATATCAAGAAATCAAGACCAAAAAATCATTATTGTATATATATGACTCTCAGGTATTCAGGATATGTGGTTTGGGTGCATGTGGCAACTGTTGTGTTTCGCATGTCAGTACAAAAACAGTGATACATCCTGTTAGGAAGGTCACATTAGAGAGAAGATAAAAAATCAGACATGAGTGTGGCAAATTCAAATTAAGCGCTATACAATATGACAACGATTAAGAGTTGTTTTTACAAATGTTAATCAATAAAAAGTTTCAAGAAATCTCGAAAACTATGTCTTTATAAGTGAAAAACAATTTCTGGATACTATCTTATAAGCATAAACCCAACAGTAGTATACCGCTGTTCGAAAGTCATAAATGATAGAGAGAAAACAAATCCTGATTACAAACTAAAAATGAGGGAAATACATCAAATATCAGGGGAAAACAACAAATCAACAAAAACACTTAACTGGACCAAAACACCAAACGACAATGCAACACACACAGAAAAGAACTGTAAGATAACAATTGCCATTTTTCTGACTTGGTACATGGTATTTCATGAAAACAAAGGTGGGTTGAGCCCGGTTTTGTAGCTAGCCAGACTTCTCGCTGTTATTGCAATGTTAAAGATAACACTAAAATGACAATATTACATGACAGGACAACAATGCAAATAAATGTAAGAACATAAACAAGCTGATGTCAAAGTGTTTTGCAAATCCAAGATAGTTGTTTTAGATTTATGAGTTTGATTGTCCTTTTGGTATCTTTCGTCCCTCTTTTAAAGAAATTTATCAACATTTTTTTAAATTTTAAGCATAGGGTGAATGTTATGTTAACTGTTAGAAAAACTACCTTCATTTTTAAGGGGTAAAATGAATAAACAGAATCTTTCTTTACAATAATTAATTATAGATACTATCTTATGATCATGAATAATGTTTTGTCCAAGGTTGGTGCAAATCCAGGATAATTTGGAAAAAAAAATTAAAATTTCAAAAAGTGATATTTGTGGCCGCCGTTGTCGACAACGAAATGTAAGGTCACTATGTCTCGTTTATTCGACAAAAGTCACCTGCTCGACAAAAAGTGATAAACAGGATTTTTATTTTATAAAATTTACTTCTGGATACTTTGTGATGTTGACAAACTAGCTTCTGGTACACATCCAGGATAGTTTCAGAAAGTTGTTAAAATTTTATGAAATTAAACCATAGAATGAATGTTATGAAAAAAAAAGTCCATTTATAAGTAAAAACGGATACAAAGGATTTTTTCTAACAAAAGTCGCAGACACGAAAAACAGTTACAATGTATAATGTGAGACCCAAACTTTCTTATCGAAACCCTTTTTCTTTATAAAAGTTATACAAAACAATTTCCTTTTTGCTTTTTGTTTATTTGTAAATCGTTTATAAATAAGTAGAAGCTTTCAACAGAAAGAAAATTGTGATGATTGAATAGAAACATGAGACTTAAGATACTAAGGAAATATTTAGAAATAAAAAAAAACTGAAAGGAACTAACAACGTCATCGGAGTTGTTAACTACAGTTTCTGATTAAACTTTTCTCTTTATCAAGTTTTTAATTTCTTTACAAACAGGTTTATGATATTTTTAGTAATTAAAGATTTACATTGAAAAGTGAAAGGTACAATTACAAAATCTGATATTAAAAGTTTACCTATGCAAATATTTGACTGTCAACTTCCTGATATTTGATACCTAATATTCGATACCTGAACTTGTCACCACCCTCTATTGTTAATGTGTTACGGACATAAAGATTGTGTCACCTTTTCAGAGTTATTTAAGATTCTTCAAAAGAATGGTAAAGAAATAAGGAAGAACACCACATGAATGAAAAAAGAAATGTCGTCATGCATGACATAACACAAATCGCATATATCATTTCCACATGATATCAATTGTGATAATTGGTAACATTTCTATATCACATTATTCCTTCTTTACTGTGTATAGTATTAGTTTGTAAATTTAGTTAATCTGGTTCATTACTGAATTTTAAGCTTAAGATCTACTAAACATGGTCATAAATATTGCAAATCGATTGAGCAAATATTTATCTTTGGTATTATAGTTTGTTATGTGTGATACTTATACTCATCTTTGTTGAAATTAATGTTTTTTTTCATACCATGAATCTGATGAATATTTCTTAATAATAATTTTATACACAATATTATACACCAATGTCTTATCCGTAACTAGACTGAAACTTAATTTACATCTTTTGTTTTATTTATTTAACAGGTTAATGAACAGAATGTTACACGATTCCGTTGAAACAGACCCTTACTTGCCAAGTAAGATCATTTATTTAAAATGAAATATTGAAACGTCGGGTACTAAATCATACAAATTTAAACTACTTTGATAAATCCTTGGGTTTCAAATACCAGTAACCATTTTCACCCAATCTTAAGTATAAATGTATCGTAAGTCATAAATATTCCTTAACATTTCAACAAATTATTTTATTCGTAAGATTAATTTTACACTTCAGATTTTTTGTGAAAAGGTTTACAGGCTTTCAGCGTCCCGGATAAATATAAATCGAAAAAAGCGCTTGTGACGCATTAAATCTACAACATGTCATTTTGATTTTTTAAAACAAATGATTGAGCTGGTTCATGATCATAGTTGACCTGGAGTGGTGATTGGGGTTTCGATGAGTTTACATTTCTCCAATAGGGAACTTAGTACTATCTGTTTGTATGTATGATGCCGTTTTGATTTATTTCCCGCTCAGAATTTGTGTTGTTTTCGTCATTTAATGGTATACTACTGTTGCCCTTCTCTGCGTATTAAAGAGCTATGTATTAGGAGGAATAAAAAAATACGTTTTATGATTTTTTGGCAATTTTTGCTGACATAGGCAAACAGTTTTGTATTAAAAGATGAAATTACAAAAATACCAGATCTCCAAGGGAAATTCGAAACGGAAAGTCCCAAGTTTATAAAATGGAAAGATCAAAAGCTTAAGCACAAAGGTAATATATCAGATCTTTTATTCTTTTTATTCATACGAGCGAAACATGATACACATATCGGTTAATAAAAAGGGAAGATTTCACTTTCAACGTCCCTATGTTCATTTAGTTGCTGTGTCACACTGTATAGTTCATTTTGTTATGTACATTGAATAACTGTTAACACCGGATTTACCGACTGGGGGAAATTTAGGATGAATTTCATATTGCAAAATTCATATATTTGAAACCGTATGCATTTTTTTCAAAAAAGATTAACTGATAAGAAGTTCAGGTATAGCATTCATACTACTCCTCCTTTTTATATATTAAACCACGCATGAACAATGATGAATTATCAGTTTCATTTCACGTTTGGTTTTTCTTTTGTTTTTTTCTTCATTTTATTTACTAGTAGTTGTTTCTTCTATAACTATAAATCATTTATTTTATTTTAATTTTATTATTCCCTCTTTTGATAATTTAACAATTATGTCTATTTATTTAGCATTAATCGGTATCTCAACATCCCAACCATATTTCTAGCAGGAAGTGTATATGATACAATCGAAGTCTTTTTTAAATACTGTTATTGATGTGAATTACTAGTACTCGGGAAATATATATCGCGTTTAATTATCCTATAAGTCAATGCAAGTACTAATAGTTCGAATGACGTGTATATAACACAATATTCGTATGTTTTCAAATCGCAATTGATATTTATAACAGTCGTGCCCGAAAACAATGATAGTATGTATCCTTTTTTGTTCTAAGGGTAACACCATCAAATTCGTAAGTTATTTACCATTAAATGTAAGAAATTGTAAATATCTATCTGTATTTAAGAATCATATGATTTAGTTTATTTATACATTTTTGATGGATGTCGAAAAGGTCAAATTCGTCACGCATGACTAAGAATGAATAGTACTTCTTTAAACTGTCACTTCTTTCCAATAAACATTTTTTTAACAGTTTGTTCATTATATTCTGACATAAGAGAAAACATGATAATATCCTTCGGCATCCTAGAATTAACGATACCAAGAGACACCGAATAACTATTAAATGGCTCTAATATGATTTCAAATGAAGAAACCATTAGTTTATTTCTCATGGTACAAAGGTTCATTATTAAATCTAAAGGTTTATAAACTAATTATTCACACAATAAACCTGTAAGCATTTCTTCATATAAGTTGCATTTTTTTCTTTTTTCTTTCCAGTTTATTACGTCAATTATTATCAATATTTGCAGAATGTAAAATGTAAAATCACAAAAATATTGAACTACGGAAAATCCCTAATCAAATGGCAAAATCAAAAGCTCAAACACACCAAACAAATGGATAACAACGGTCATATTCCTGACTTGGTACAAGCATTTTCTGGTGTACACAATACAACAGATGGAAGGTTTTAACGACATTGCCTGCCTATACAGCCCTTGTACCGTCGGTAAAAGTGTAAAAAATGTTGAATTGAGCATTGTTTTATAGCTAGCTTAACCTATCACTTGTATGACAGTCGCATCAAATTCCATTATATTGACAACAATGCGTGAACAACACAAACCGACATACAGTACTTGCAACCTTAGGCGTTACTGTTTTAGCGTTCAATCAGCGGTCATCGATCAGTCACCTATCAGTCAAGTTCGCGTAAAACTCACGTCATCAATCCGTCAGACTTATAGTAAAAGTAATTGACTGATCGGACTGATCGGACTGATAGTACCGATTGACCTTACTGACGGATTGAACTTTAATACGTCACATGATAAACTAATACAAATTACGGAATCTTAGTTTCGTTTAATCTAATTAAAATGGCGACCCGTGAAATACGAACGTTCAAGTACAACTAATAAATTTTTTATTAATTATTTAGCAAAGTTTTATGAATTGAAATGAAAAGAAATGTACAGATAAAATCTACATTAAAATATCATCATTAAAGAATGGTCTTTTTCATTATTATATTTTCAAACCCGGCGAGTTCTTAAATGGTATCTATATCGCGATTTTGATTTTATTATTTTCCAAAAATACTCCAGAAAACGAAATGAAGGGATCAGTTATTGAAAATTTTAGCCTATTATTTTCAATATTTTAAATTTTAGTATTCTTATAATCATAAAATTCAGTAAAAAAACTCACAATCACGGCCTTTCTATATTCTTGTCACAATAGAAGCCAAAAAATAACAAATTACAAAATATGCTGTTTTTTTTAACAAGAAATATGAATAATTTTGAACAATGCAAACAACATTACATTATATTTTACTGATAGTCTTTTTTGCCTTATTAAAAAGTAACCATTCCTAAACAATAAAAAGTACAAAAATCCAAAGGCAGTCAATATATTCCATGAAAATGAAGAATAATTTCATGTTTATTTAACAAACAAAAAACGTTAACTTTAAGCAAATTTATTCTTGAATTATTCACATTTTGTACAAAGTACATATGAAATATATTTATAACAACTCATTGCAATTGAAGTTACAATATTTTCAAATATGAGAAGGAATATTTGCATTTTAGGCAACGCGTACAAAAATTTAATATCTTTTTCCTTTAAGTAAACATAATTTATGAAGAACAACCAATCCTGATGAACAAAAAGTATTGAAATCATATGGCGGTTAATAATTTGTATCAAAATAAAGCAATAACTGCATTCTTATTCCACCAAAAAAAAGTTTAAGTATTTTAATTCTTATTATATCCTATTCGAATTAAAAGACTTGTCTTGAGATGTTAAAAATAACTGATTTTCAATAAAATAGTACTATCTTTAATAAAATCAAGAATAGTTTTGGTAATTTTAAACAATTGAGAACAAAATTTTAGCATGATTTTTCTGACATTCTTTTAATTCTATGACAAACAGCCTACTCTAAACTATAAAAAATACAAAAATCCAATGGCGGTCAATAATTTCAGTAAAATATAGAAATATTTGCATTTTAGGCAAGACGTACAAAAATTTAGTATCTTTTTCCTTAAAGTAAACATATTTTATGAAAAACAACCAATCCTGTTGAAAAATTGTACTGAAATCATATGGTGGTTAATAATAAGTATGAAAATAAAGCAATAACTGCATTCTTATTACACAAAAACTGAAAATGATTTAGAACTCAAGCTAGCTAAATTACTTGAAAATTATGAAATAGACCCCTCAGAATTATTAAATTCAGAAATTAAAATTTTAGAAAATGAACTTGTTCAACACAGAGAGAAAATAGTAACAGGTATTATGGCAAGAGCAAAGGCAAGATGGGTAGCAGAAGGTGAAAAATGTACTAACTATTTTTGTAATCTTGAAAAAAGAAATTATAATGAAAAGATAATTCCAAAATTAATTAATGATAATGGGGAGGAAATTTTCAACCAAAGTGAAATTTTAGAAGAACAAAAATCATTTTATGAAAAACTGTACTCCTCAACAAATCCTATTCTTCATCAAGAACATAAAAATCTATTTTTTGATGAAAATAATCCTTTTATCCGCAAACTTTCTGATGAACAGAGGTTACAGGCAGAGGGTAATTTGAATACTAATGAATGCTTAAAAACATTGAAAAATATGAAAAATGGTAAATCTCCAGGGATGGATGGATTTACAACAGAATTTTATAAATTTTTTTGGATAGACCTCCATGAGTTTATTATAAAATCTTTTAATTATAGCTTAGAAACTGGATCTTTTTCGGTTAGTCAGAAACAAGGAGTAATAACATGCATTCCAAAAGAGGGTAAATCAAAATTTCAATTAAAAAACTGGAGACCTATCACTTTATTAAATGTTGATACAAAAATTGCATCAGCTGCATTAGCAAATAGAATAAAACCTTTTCTTGGGGATATAATTAGTGAAACACAGCAAGGTTTCATAAAGGGGAGGTATATTGGAGAATGTACCAGGCTTATTTTTGACATTATGGAAAAGGCAGAAGATGATAATCTACCAGGTCTTTTACTTTTATTAGACTTTGAGAAAGCTTTTGATACTCTTGAGTGGTCATTTATAGACTTGGCTTTGTCTTTTCTAGGATTTGGTCCTATTTTCTGTAGATGGGTCAAGACCTTATATTCAGAATCTCAGAGCTGTATTATAAATAATGGACATTGCTCTCAATTTTTTAATATTGGTCGGGGTGTTAGACAAGGTGATCCTCTATCTCCATATCTCTTTATATTATCTTTAGAACTTATGAGTGCTGCACTTAAAAATAACCCAGATATAAATGGTATGAAAATAAATGATTCTGAGTATCTACTAAGCCAGTATGCAGATGACTCATGTCTCTTATTAGACGAGGATGAGAAATCTTTAGATAAATGTTTATATACTTTAGAAAAATTTTCTGAGTGTGCGGGACTTAGGGCTAATTTTGATAAAACAGAAGCCATATGGATTGGGTCAAAGATTCACTCAAGGGATAAACTAACAACTACAAGAAATTTGAACTGGAATCATTCAGGAAAATTTAAACTTTTAGGAATAAAATTTGATCTGTTCAGTGAAAATAAAACGCTTGTAAATTTTGAAGAAAAAATAAAAAAAATACAGAGCCTGCTAAATTCCTGGGTTTATAGAGATTTAACATATACGGGAAAGATCACTGTCATTAAATCACTTGCTCTACCTATTCTAATTCAATCATTGACAGTTTTGCCAAATCCTCCGGATGATAAAATAAAAGAAATTCAAAATATTTTTTTTAGTTTCTTGTGGTCAGGAAAACCAGACAAGATTAAAAGAAAAGTTATGATAGGGTTATTTGAAAATGGGGGGTTGAAAATGCCAGATATAAGATCCTTTTGTTATTCATTAAAGATGACATGGATAAATAAACTTTTAGACCCCTTGAATATATCCCCATGGAAAACATTGTTAATAGATCAATACAACAGATTAGGAGCAGACAAAATATGGTTGATGACCCCTGATGGTATCCAAAAGATTTCTTCAAATTTTAATAATTTCTGGAAAGATATTTTACTAAACTGGAATATCCTAAACACTGTCACTAATGGCACTGCTGAAGGGATCATGAAACAATCCATATGGCTAAACAAGAGTTTGAAAATTAATAATAAAACTGTCTTTTACCAGAGGTGGGTTGAATCCGGAGTTTTCTTTATAGGTGATTTACTTGATGAAAACAGTAATTTTTTTACTTTAAAAGAATTCTGCGAAAAATATAATCTTAATATTAATTTCTTGGAATACCATTCTTTGCTGCATATGATACCAAAAGACTGGAAAAATTTAATCACTACTTCAGAGAAAATTACTCACATATCTAACGATAAATTTGAATTTATAAAAAACAATAAAAAGTCATGTCAGTTCTTTTATACAAAATTCTTGTCAATGTATACAGAACGTCCTACAAAACAAGAAGACAAAATGTGTAAGGAACTAGGCACTCATATAGAAAATTGGGATTTCTTTTATAGTTTACCTTTTTGTTGCACTAAAAACAACAAATTTAGTATGTTCCAGTTTAAGATTTTACATAGAACTCTCGCTACAAATGCATTATTGCAGAAATACGGGTTAAAAGAAACTAACTTATGTAGTTTCTGTAATGAAACTAAAGAAACTATAAGTCACCTTTTCTGGGAATGTATGCTAGTTAGAAATTTGTGGTTAGAAATTGCAGCACTTTTTCTAGTTGAAAATAATTTAACTTTAATTCTTAATGTGGAAAATATTGTTCTTGGGTCAGAGTCTTGGGATATTTCCCTAAACTTATTCACTATTCTGGTTAAATATTATATTTATACATGTCGCTTTAATGCTTCATTACCGACTCTTAAAGGTGTCATAGCTATGATTAAAAATTCCTACCAAATAGAAAAAATATCTACCTCCTTTTACAGATCCCCTAGAGCAAGAGAGAAATTTGATAGTAAATGGGAATTAATTAAAAACTTTGTTCACATGTGAGGAGAGATCTTTCTATTTATGTACTTACTTAAGGCTTTATAATAGTTCATGTAGAATTAATAATATGTTGATGCACATCACAACTGGACAGTGATTTGTGTGCATCTTAAAAGTACTATCTATGTTTATTGCTATTGTTATATATATATATTGATATACTAGTTTTTGTTTGATTGTATCTGAATTATCTCCCCTTGACTTAGGTTGACATTTATTATGTGACTCTGTCCAACATGTTGTCCAATATGTTATCTGTTAATGATCTCTGGTGGCCTCTCCTGGTACCTCTCATGTTTTACATCACTGTATAGGCAGTGATGCATGTGGCTATAGGAGAGGGCTGATGCAATCATTAAACCTTATCAGCATATTCAGGTATTCTAATCCAGAGTGATAAAGGATGTGTATGATCCAGTAGAAAATTTAGAACAATTAGCATAACTAACTTTTTAATTTTAGACTGTTATTGAAAAATTTAATATCATTATATGTATTATGAATTAATTATATAATTATGTATCACAATATATACTTGGTGTATTTTCAGATGAAATAAAAATAAATTACAAAAAAAACTGCATTCTTATTCCACAAAAAAGAAGTTTAAGTATTTTCATTCTTATTATATCCTATTCTAATTAAAAGACTTGTCTTGAGATGTTAAAAATAACTGATGTTAAATGAAATAGTATCATTTTTGATAAAAAGAAGAATAATTTTGGTAGTTCTAAACAATGCGAACAAAATTTTAGTATGGTTTTTCTGACATTCTTTTAATTCTATTGCAAACTACCTACTCTAAACTATAAAAAGTACAAAAATCCAATGGCGGTCAATAATTTCAGTAAAATATAGAAATATTTGCATTTTAGGCAAGACGTACAAAAATTTAGTATCGTTATCCTTAAAGTAAACATATTTTATGAAAAACAACCAATCCTGTTGAAAAATTGTACTGAAATCATATGGTGGTTAATAATTAGTATGAAAATAAAGCAATAACTGCATTCTTATTCCACAAAAAAGAAGTTTAAGTATTTTCATTCTTATTATATCCTATTCTAATTAAAAGACTTGTCTTGAGATGTTAAAAATAACTGATGTTAAATAAAATAGTATCATTTTTGATAAAAAGAAGAATAATTTTGGTAGTTCTAAACAATGCGAACAAAATTTTAGTATGGTTTTTCTGACATTCTTTTAATTCTATTGCAAACTACCTACTCTAAACTATAAAAAGTACAAAAATCCAATGGCGGTCGATAAATTCAGTAAAATGAAGACATATTTGCATTTTAAGCAACACGTACACAAATTAGATACCTTTTCCTTTAAGTAAACATATTTTATGAAAAACAACCAATCCTGATGAACAAAAAGTAATGAATTCATATGGCGGTTAATAATTTGTATCAAAATAAAGCAATAACTGCATTCTTATGCCACAAAAATAAAAGTTTAAGTATTTTAATTATTATTATATCAAATTTAATTAAAAGACTTGTCTTGAGATGTTAAAAATAACTGATGTTAAATAAAATAGTAACATTTTTGATATAAAGAAGAATAATTTTGGTAGTTCTAAACAATGCAAACAAAATTTTAATATGATTTCTTTGACATTCTTTTAATTTTATAAAAAAAAAAGCTTCTAAAATATAAAAAGTTCAAAAATCCAATGGCGGTCAGTTATTACCATTTTCGTAGGAAGAAGTTCATGTTAGCAGAGACATATAATACAATTATGTATTATATGTCTCTGATGTTAACAATATTTAATACAAAACTATTTATCAACACCAACAATTTAACGCTCTAAGCATCTTATACTGTTATACTATTTTTACTTTTTTATTGCAACCAATTTTTTTAAAAATAATCGTGTAAATTAAGGTCTCTCAGTAGAGGTCCGCGTTCATCGATTGTAAACACTGTTGAGTTCGGTTTACATAAGAATTTTAAATATATACGCATCCGTCCGATCCATGCATCAATTTAATTTACTAATCGATCGATGACCGTTGTCACGGTAACTCTCACATATGTTATTTGACTTATCTGACGGATCCTATGGGTCACCAATCACCGATCACTCATCGATCAGTCAAACATCCGTCACCGATCATTCACCGATCAGTCAAGTTCACGTCAAACAGTAACGCCTAAGATTGCAAGTACTGTAATAGATAAAAAAAAAAAGTTTAAAAAATACAGCAGTCAAGATTTTTGTGAAAAAATCTTACTCACTTAAACACAAACAAATATTTAAATTAACTCATCATAGATACCAGGATAAAGTTTTGTTTTTACGCTAGACGCGCGTTTCGTCTAAAAAAGACTCATCAGGGACGCTCGAATCCCAAAAATATAAAAAGGCCAAATAAAGTACGAGGTTGAAGAGCATTAAAGGACCAAAAGTCATAATAGTTTTGTCAAATACAGATAAGGTATTATATTCCTGAGGTAGAAAAGCCATAGTAACAAATAGGAACAAAAATGGCAAATAGACCAATCATACATTGTATTAGCACACATTAAAGACAAGAATACATACATTTACCATAGTACAATAACAAAATAACGGGATGTATAAATACAGGGCCACGTCATATATGTTACAAAGCATCATGAACAATAATGACAGGATTTACAAGTACCACAAGTATCTAAATCACAATAAAAACATACAAATATTTAACAAGAAGCACGGGCACAAAAAGTCATATATCAAATTCAACAACCTCATTCATTGCTTTCTTATTTTTGAATTTGTATTTATGCATGCCAATTTCACTCATAAATGACCGAAAGACCTTTAGCACTTGGACCGAATGGCCAGACTAACATTGATTCTAATGTAGAACCGCGCGCTAATTAAACAGAGCATGCTTTTTTTATTGCTTTAATGTATTTATTTATTACGGAAACAGATTAATATAAACACTTGTTGCTTGTTTCTGAATCCATTTTGTGAAATTGAATATAAAATGTACTTGTATGATGCATAATAAAATATTGTTACCACCAATGACACGTGTCATACAGACAAAACGAACATATTATGTTTTCATTGAAGTTGCAAACTATTGAATAGTTGCCTTTCGTATATGTGAAAGAAAATAATCAAATGGTACAACTGTTATCGTTGATATCCTATCTAAGATAATCCGAAAATAGCTTAGATGTGCATGCTGAGACATGTCGTAAGTCGGTCCTAACTTTATGATAATGACTGTCCTAAGAATACCTTATAGGATTATTTTAGGACCGTTTCGATAAACAGGCCCTAGTTTTCATAAGGTTGTTATGTAACAAAGATTTTTTAATTAAAATGAATAAATGTCGCATTTATATTTTAGGCATTAAGCTTATTGTCTGCACACTTTCCAGGAATTAAGCTTAAATCATGGGATTTAAGACTAATGCCTAACATCATATAGGCAATAGACTTACTGCCTAGGCATTTGCTTATTGCCTAGGATTTAAGCTTAATGCCTAATTTCACTTATTGCCACTAACATATACACTACATATAAAACAATATTTGACTTAAAACCACCGACTGAAGTCTGAGACTGCAACATAAATGTGTACATATTCTACAAATAGACAATTCAGTCAATCCAAAATCTATTTAACATACAGAAGAATTGATACATTGTTATACCTTAATGATGTGGCTGTGTGTTGCAACTCCGGATCACGACTGTTTTATTTTTATCATCTGTGTATATCGAATATTTCTTTTTAGGGCAAATTTTGCAAAACAGGGGGTAAATAATCAGAAGTCAGAAGCTCAAACACATCAAACAGATGGATGACAACTGTCATATTTCTGACTTGGTACGGGCATTTTCTGTCGTAGAATATGGTGGATTTAACCTGGTTTTCTAGCTTGCTTAACCTTTTATTTGTATTACTTTCAAATTCAATTACATTACATTGACAACGATGAGTGAACAAAAAAAATAGACGTAAAATGTACAAATGTCAAAAAAGAGGTATAGCAGTCAACATTGTGTTATTATCTTATTCATCTTAATAATAAACAAATGTGTAACAAAGAAACACAAAAAGGCATAGAAAAGAAATTACAAATTAGATAATGTGTTTTATTGATGCGTGCAAAAGTACTGTCATTACATGACTGTGTTTAAATGTGTAACTTAAAACCTATCTGTGTATGATAGAATACGATGTAAACTACAGAGAATTACTTAACAGCTAGTTCTTTAAGAAGTGTATTTCAGATATTCAGGTCACAATATGGAGGGGATTACTTAACATCTAGTACTTCACGAAGTGTATTTCAGATATTCAGGTCACAATATGGAGAGGATTACTTAACATCTAGTACTTCGCGAAGTGTATTTCAGATATTCAGGTCACAATATGGAGGAGATTATACTGTATTCAGTATTATCTATTATCATCATCTGTAATGAATTCGTACATGCATCAGTCTGCGATATCAAATATGAATTGAAGGAAAATGAGGAAGTAAAAATAGCAGATTGTAAAAACAAAGGACTGACTTTTATACCTCAGAATTTACCGGGAGATATTAAAGTTTTAGATATGAGTTTTAATCTGCTACGAATGATTGGGAACAATTCTTTTGTTAATTATAAATACTTGCAAGAACTTTTCTTGAGACAAAATCAACTTGATTATTTATCTAACAACTCATTTCAAGGACTACACAAACTTACAATACTGGACATGTCTGAAAATATACTTAATCTATCTAACGTTTATTCCGCAGAACTATTTCATCCAATTAAAAACTTAACGAAATTGGATATCAGGAGAAATATGCCTCAACCGATAGACTTTGATGCTGATTATAATTATCCCGATCATGCATTCGGTATTCTGACGGAGTTGTCGTTCTTAGGAATCGATATGATGCCTTTGCCACACTTTGGAAGTGGATTCGGTCACATGATCACTCTTAAAGAATTACACTTCGACTCATGTTATTTAGTTCGCTTGTCGAATGAAATCTTTCAGAGGTTTTCATCCTCTGTAGAACAGCTGACTATCAGAAATTGTCGGTTGCACTTTGTTGTCACAGACAATAACGCATTGCTGCAGTTTCCAAATCTTCATGTTATAGATTTTTCTGGAACATTCATGCATTTGAAGCATGCATTGCAGCTGTTACAACCATACCGTAATAAAAGTATTACGACAATAAACTTCGGTCATGTGAGTGACGTTAGTATTGACAGGGTTGATATCCCGTATGTTCTGACAATTACAGTGGACATAATGAAGAACCTGAAAACAATTTGTGTAGAAAATCTAGATTTATCAGAAAATGGAATAGTTGATTATGAGCCTGGATCTTTGTTTTCCCTCGATCACCCGAAATGTTTACGACATATTTCCTTTAAAGGGAACAGGTTTTTGCTTTTTAGCGAGAAGAAACTAAATGAGATACAATATTTTCTCCGTAAAACTGTTAGATTAAAATCGTTCGACTATTCATATAATGCTGTCAACTATGGTATAAAATATTCAGGTACTTCAAATTTAGATTTTAATTGTTCATTTCACAGTTGTGTGATATTACCAAAGTCACTTGAAAAATTAGATGTCAGTTACACAATAGCATATACTTTCCCTGCAATTTATTTATTAGTTCCTAAAAATAACAGCCTTACATATCTGGATGTATCTTATTCAAACATAAATGCTCCTATGATTGATTTTCAAATTCGACTGGAAACATTTATTTCTACTGGTGGAGATTATTCATTTGCATGGAATCAATTAAAACGTTCTCCCTATCACACTCTGAAAACGATTGTATGGAAAAACGCCGACCTAGATACTGCAATAAGACTATACGGAAATCAATTCTTTAACAGTATAAGATCTATCGAGTCAATGGATATATCTGAAAATGATATTTGGTTTTTTCCAGACGACTTATTAAATCCAATGCCTAACTTGACATATCTTTATTTAAGTAAAAATTCATTTCAGTCTATTCCGATACAACTGCGTGATCATACTAAAGTACAAATGCTGGACGTAAGGAAGAATCGATTAACAAGTGTAAGTTCAGCTATCAGAGACTGGGCAGATAAGATGCAAGAACTCCATGGAATGACTTTACATCTCACTGATAATGCATTTGAGTGCAATTGTGACAATATAGACTTTATAAGGTGGATACAGACTACAAAAGTTGATCTAGACAGCCGATCGTATAAATGTAAATTGTCCAACGGCACAGTAATTGATACATTTATTGCGTACAACTCTTTATATGAGTTGTTTGCTGACTGTAAGAATACTATGTGGTTAACTTTTGCATCAACATTATTATCGACATTTATGACGATCTCACTGTTACTTTTTGCCTATAACAGGAGATGGAAAATCATCTTCTCTATCTATGGAGTAATTCGCCGTGTTGTTGAGCGCAAAGTCCGGAGGATTTACCAATATGACGTGTATATATCATATGAAGGGGATATTGTCATTTGGATTAAAAATGTATTAATACCTAAACTTGAGATCGAGTGGGGACTGACGATGTGTATTAAAGATCGAGATTTTTTAGTTGGACCGAGTCAAGCGGACAACGAGGCAGAGAGCATTCAAAACAGCAGGTCCATTATATTTCTGATCACGCCCGAATTCCTATCGTCACATGATTGCATGTTCGAACTTGACAGGGCAAAACATGAAAGAATTACAAAGAATCTGGAGCGTATTATTATCATTACAAAAGATATAACAATTACTGATATTCCTGTAGAGTTTTCGTACATTTGGAATTATGCATTTATTGTACAATGGCCGGAAAATCTAGAGGATTTGGATGATACTTGGAGGAAACTGAGGATGCTGCTCACTGATGGGTTGATTACAAACACATAATATCGTTATAAAAATTATTAAGACAATGCATATACCATAAAAGTTCATTGAAACACATAATGATGTTGAAATTATGCACTTCAAAAAAAGTACACAGAACGTTTTTTGTTTTGTTTTTTTTTTTCACAAAAGTAATTAATTTTAACAATAATTTTGTTAGTTGATAAACTCGTGCAAATTACCATTGTATTTTATACATTCATGTATTTTCAAAGTAAAGGGATGCATACAACAATAGCACAGGTATAAATAAAAATCACTGGTACTGCATGTCCATACTGCAATGATAATACATGCAAAGCAATGTTATAAATATCAGGAAGTAGAAAGGCAACACATTGTCACTGCTAACATATAAATTATTGAGTATATGATATTTGTCTTGCAGATCTGCTTTAAAGCTTGCAGTTCGGTGTCAGCCAAGGCTCCGTATTGACGACCGTACTTAGGCCTACAGTGGTTTAATTTTATAAATTGTGCCTTGGGTCGAGATTTGTTTCATTGACACTCATACTACATCTTCCTATATCTATATAGAAAAGTTAAGAGCAATACTTGTCAATACAACTTAAACAGAACTTTAAAATAGTCTAATGTATCTGAGGCAAACTCAGCCGTACCAAGTTAGAACGTAATTTTCTACATAATTTCTCAAATGCAAACCGACTGTCCAGATCAAATGTTTAAATTAGAAATTTCAGTATGCATTCAACTTCATAATAGGTAAGATTTTTTAATCTTTATTTATTACCAATGCTCATGCATTCGTCGAGCTATCAGTATGTCAAAATGAGGAGCATGCATTCTGTTTAAGAATCGGAAATATGATTCATATGTCTCAAATGTGTTAAATGTTTTTGAATTAAAGGATGAAGTCCGGCATAAATTAATTGTCCAGATTTGGCTCTATTCATCATCTCATTTGATTGAACCAGCTCTTTTTACCTTTGTATTTAGATTTTGTTTTTTAAATATTTCAGTCCCAATCATCATTGGACAGTAGTTTATTGTCAAAACTCGTACCGAATGCATTTCATTTGATAAATAAATGTGATGTTTATAACTGCATGGTGGTGTTTTATATATATTACAAATAGATGCGTTCTATTAGAAAAATTGTTCTCCGGCCAATAACGCTTATCCATATTCAAACAACGAAATTAATAGAATTGAATGAGCTAATTATCTTATTGGTTTATTGCATCAAAAATACATTTATTTGTTTAGTGTGTCTAAAATGTTCTTCAGTTCATTATTTACGGTTCGTCAATTAAAAGATGGGCAAAAGATACCATAGGGACAGTCACACTCATTGATCGAAAATAAACTGACAACGCCATAGCTAAAAAATTAAAAGACAAACAGACGAATAATAGTACACAAGACACTACATAGAAAACAAAAAACAAAGCAACCCTTACCCCATTAAAAACTGGGAGTGATCTCAGGTGCTCCGTCGGGGTTGGTAGATCCAGCTCCTTATATGGTAACCGTCGTAATGCTCATATTAATACAAACCCGATAAATATTCTAATTCGGTAAGTCACATTCGTGGTGAAAAGGGAGGTGGATTGTAGTTACGACATAAGGAACATATCCAATATCATCTGTGAAACGGTAATTCCATAACGGTCCCCCAATTCATGGTGGCGTCTGTAAAATTTACACAGGGATGATGTCTACTTCACAATTTGGAACTCTTTAATAGTTTCCTTGTGAGCAGCAACCATCTATCAAGGATATCATGATAATTAAAAGCCCTGGAATACTGTATCAATTGGGATATATATATATATATATATATATATATATATATACTCTGTATGCAGGCGCAGCTGAATGTTGCTACATAGAAATGGAAAGTTCACAATTAGGAAACTGAAATGATCTCTTTTGTCGTAAATGTTTTCAACCGACCATCATTGCTAATTTCTAGAAGTAAGTCAAGATATGAAGCATCCGTATGATTGCGATTGGTGCGACTGTCATACAAGTGGGATATTTAGCGCTATAAAAGCAGGTTCAATCCCCCATTATCTACATTTGAAAGTGCCTGTATACCAAGTCAGAAATATGACAGATGTTGTCCATTCGTTTGATGTGTTTTTTCATTGTTACATGTAACTGTATCTGTTGTGTCCCTTATCTCTAGTTCGATGGGATAGATGCGTTCATCATGGTCAACGAAGTTTTAACAATTTAGTGAGAGAACATCATCTATATATCCTTGCAACTATATACCAGTATTCCAACATACGAAATAATATGCTTTGATGCGCCTCGTAGACTTTGGTCATATTTAAACACGTGTTCCCGTTCAATATTTATTCCATGGTTATTTTTCAACAAGATTGCACAACCCATCCTTCTTCCCTTTAACATACACAATTGCTGCTGTGTTTAGTTTATTTTACAGATTACATTGTGAATTGTTTCATATGTATTGAATGTTACAATTATATTGTTATGTATACACTAGTAAATGTGCCACGCATGATAATCGTGCGAAAATCATGCGTAAATCATGCGTATTTTTCGCACGGAAAACGCCCAAATCGAGCTACATCCGATAATCGTGCGTAAACTTTACGCATGATTTTCGCATGATTCCCGCACGAAAATTAAATATCTGATTATACATGTTAAACACGTGCTCAATACCCATGCTTTTTGTGATTTGTTTACTATAAGGTGACAATCAGTAAAACTCGGCTTCAAAATACGGCATTGAATGAGCAGCCATATTTGTTAAATCATAACAAACAGAGAGAAAAAAAATTGACGATTATATGATATATTTGCGAAAATAATGATAAAATCGTGCACAGAGGACTTACTTTATGATATATACATGCATTGGTTCAAGAATTAGATAAACATTATTTTTCACCACTCATTCGTTTCATATGACTTTAATAGGCAAAATTGTTAAAATACACCATTTATAGGAAATATTAAACTCATGAATATAACATGTAACTGTTGTCATTTGTTGCCATCCATATGATACTTCATGCATTTAATAAAAGAACAACCTTTCAATGTACCTCGCCAATGGATGAATAAATTTGCTGTCAAAAAGCAATAAAAACTACATTTTTTTTCTCTTTTCTTATAAACTTTTTCTTAAAAATCTACAAGAAATGTTAACCTGTGTGGGATTGCTTGCAATGCATTTTTCCTTACAATTTATATTCAGTATATCAGACATAGCTCCTGTCAACATATTTGATAGCACTTAGTTCAAAACTCATACAAGACCATGCTGATATACATTTTGTAGATAGACCTACGATATGAATTACAAAAATATCTGACAAAAAAGATACCTTGTCATACCAACAACTGGTTTTAGAATATATGTGTTTAAATTCTGTCAAAAGACCCTATAGGTTAATCAATATTAAAGCCAAAATATGCAATCTTTAATGACCTGACAAGAGTATGGCAACTATATATCCCTTCTTAATAAGTCTGATTAAAAGTTTTGTTAGCTTTTGAGGTGAATGCTGACATTTTTGTGCTTTGTAAAGAATATTATCATAAAAGATTGGATGTGAAATACCTGAACGTATAGGATGTCTGCATGTTGAGTGATAAATATTTAAGAATAATTTAATTTTGGATGTAACACGTCTCCTGATTGGCTGACGTTATTTTGTTATCAGCCCATAGACATAATTTGGTCACGTCACCGTGACGTCATCAACGTTTTTTCATGGTTTTCTACGGTTTAAAATGGAATTTAGAATTAAATTACAAGAAATGACTGTATTATTTTTTCTGTCTATTCGAAATAACATAAAAAATGTGGTGCACACTGTTAAATAACCTGCTACGCGCGTTATTCAGTGTGCACCAAATTTTTTATGTTATTTCTTCATAGACAGAAAAAATATTACAGTCATTCCTTAAATGAATTCCTTATACCGATGATAAAATGTTTTGACTAGTTTGTGATATATCGAAAAACCCTGGTGTAATAATTTTTCACATGTGGGCACCGGACATTTGTATTCGATAATTCGTCCCTCCAAAATTTATTTTGTCAGACGGGCATATAAAAAATCTTTGAAACTACATGTACAGAGTGTGACAAGAAAAAAATATTCAAACAAAGTTTTACATTTCATTACATACCTCTCATCACAAAATTATTCCTTGACTGCTGCTCCTCATATGCACATAAATCAATATGACGATCTATGACTATACTATCTATTTAATCTAGAAAGCAATGCCTAAAATGAATTCTGTTCTGTTGCTATAGCCATGTTACCTTCTCCTACTTCTTGAAGGACTTGTATTTTCATTGAAAGTGCTAAAAGAAATAATGTTCAATAAAATGAAGTAAAAATATCTCCTGCCAAAATTGCCTTAAAATATTTTAATATGGCAAACTGGCTTATTATGACTTTTTAAACAAGACCACCAAAGTTGCCTTGAAAAAGTTTTACCATTTTGATCTTTTAAATAAAACCACCAAACTTGCCATGAAAAAGTTTGACTATACAAAAACATTCATTGGAATGTTCTTGTCAATAAAATAAAATCAATATGACCATGATGACCCTTGAATGAAAAGCTGTCAGAACAAAAGTGGTTTTATTTTAGCTCTAAATCCGACATGATACATGTATATAATGCCAATCTTTGGGCAAAACTGTAAACAAACTTATTTTACTTTTGTGAGTAGAAAAATAACGAGAATATAAATCGCGAAAATGTAAAGCTTGGATCTTTCATAATTAAACTACATCAGGTAAATTACAAAATTGCGAAATTAAATTGGCACGAAGTGGACAAGAAAGGCTGAAACGCGAAATAAAGTATCCGCGAAAATTAGTTGGTTTACAGTAAGTCATTTTAATAATCATGATACATGCATGATCATGTACTTTGAAATTTGAAGTTATTCATAATTACACCAAAAGTCTTTTTATTGGCTTTGAACTAGCTGTTGGTACATGTAACTCAGGGAGTACTCTCAGATATGTACTTAAGTCTTTTTTGTTAAGGGGATGTGTAATATGTCTTTCTGCTTTGTTTAGATTGATGAGTTAGGCCTTGTTCACGATAATATCCCCAGATAGATGGGTTTGGCATCACAAAACTACTAGTCTAGCCCCATCACATTCTGTACATGAGTATCAGCCTGTAATTCAGTGGTTTGGTTTGTTGCTGTATATCATATTTTGTTTTTTTGTTCTTTTTTTGTACATAAATTAGTCTAGTTAGATTTCTTGTTTGAAATGTTTTACAAATTTATCATTTTCATTTGGGGTCTTTTATAGCTGACTATTAGATATGGGCTTTGCTCATTGTTGAAGGATGTAAGGTGACCTATAGTCATGATAGCTGTTAACTTCTATTTAATCTCTGGTGAAGAGTTGTCTTTTCTCATTAGTGTAAACAATATTGTATTTTGAAAATAATGTAAACATTACAATATCATGTGAATCTTGACAGTTTTATTAGGATTGGAAAACAAGTGAATTTTCATTTGTACAAATTTCTCTTTTTTCTCATTGGCAATCATACCACCTTTTCTTATTTATATATTTACATTACGTACTATTAAATAGACCTTTCATCTCCTCCAGGGGTCCACTTCCCATGTACAACACATGTAGCCTGACAGCATGATTTCGAGTTGCTATAAAAAAAATTAAAAAAATGAGATATTTTGGCATTTCATTTGTTCATCATGTTAATATATTTAAACCTCTGCCTGCTTTAAATTTCCATATATTAAGGTATGAATGTTTAAACATACATGTAGCATTTATTCAAAGATGCCCAAAGTTGACAAATAGCAAAAAAGAATCCCAATGTGTTTTTTTACAAAGTTTAAAACATAATTTTTTTTTTTTATCAATTTGTTCTAGTCTTCTAAATATTATGTTTATTGGACCTCATTGACCTAAATCAAAGACATAACAGGGTCTTATTGCAATAATCATGATAATCAAATAAATTGATTGCTGTTCCTACATTTTTGTCATTACCTTTTGTTATATATATTTCATTTTGGCCTAAAAATTAGCCCTAAAATATAGTATTTTTGTCTTGGACAATTTTTTAAAATCTTAATTGTTATAACCTTTTGATTAAAAAAATTATGGCGCCAATGAATTTCTTTATTTTGTGCTCTTTCACAATAATATATTTTTTTCTGTACTTCATATTTTGGCTGACCTTTATAACATTGTTACCCATTTAACAGCATGAACAGTGTTCTTTTGACTTTTCTTTAGTATTCATCTGGATTTTACTCATTTTCACAAGTGGGGATTTGGCAGGAGTATATTTGACAGGATTTATCATTAAACACTTTTCATGTAGTGGGGGGATTTTTTTAAACTGTTAAAAGTGGGGCGAGTTGGTGAAAAGGTGGGGAGATTTGTCGGCAGGTCGAGTTGTCTTGCTTCCGTTCTTGGACTGATAAAAGGGTTTTACATGCATCACAGGGGTTTGTTACACTTTGCCGTGTTTACTATGCAACCCCAATTTTTCGGGGTTCGTATGGATGGATAGTGAACCCGGCAAATTGTAACAAACAGAAACCCCTGTGCATGCATAACCATCAGTGGCAGATCCAGAAATTTTCATAAGTGGGGGCCCACTGACTGACCTAAGAGGGGGCCCGCTCCAGTCACGCTTCAGTGGTTCCCTATATAAGCAACCAAATTTTTTCCCAAAAAGGGGGGGCCCGGGCCCCCTGGGCCCCCCCCCCCTAAATCCGCCTATGACCATGATAACATTTGACATGTTGTACGCCGGTATAAAGTCAAAAGACTGTAAACTATAGCACTAGCATCTGCTTTTATCCATTTAAAACATTGTAAGATAATATTTACCTTTCGTTGCGCTTTCCAAGTACAAAATAGTAGGTACATAAATCCGTAAATGTTCCGGTTGGTTTGACTTTCATCATGTTCATTTCAATTTTTTGTTCGCCGGTTTCTTCCAGTTAATCGACAATTAATAATACATTTATACTAAATTTTTGACCTCTCAGTTTGAAAAAATACAGTGTCTTGTATAATCTTTCTGGCTGTCTCTGTCTAATCTTTTTAAAATACTGTAAAAAAAAAAATCAAATCAGCAGACGCACGAGCGTCCATGGATTTTGCGTCATAGTATAAAAAAATGGCAACGGTGAAAAGTTTCCGGGTTTTCGTGTTCAACGTGCAAAGCCGTTTACGTAATTTTCTAGTTTGGTTTACGGATGGATATATGAGCATTGATTATGAGTCTGGAATCAATAATGGGGATATACATTGTATAGAGAATAATGACCAAAAAAAGTGAAGAAGAAAGAACAAAAAGAATTGATATTAAATAAGCAATATTTATATAATATCATATAGCCTGACTGATTATCATTTATTTCTCTTAAGTCATTCACTTATTTTGCATTTTTTTCCATGATTCAGAATCAAATTACTCTGCTGAGGGGTTGGCATTCTTCTGTAACTCCTTTTGTGATGTGGGATGGAATTTGGGAAAATTGACAAACGAGAAATTAATCCAATCAGAGAATTTAGAAATCTCAGTTAGAGTGTAAATAAATAAAATACAACACATAGGAATACTCTTGGTTTGTTAGTGTTCCTGCGGAAGATCTCTCCAGCTTCCTCCATTAATAAAAACTTACCACCTTCGAGAAATAGTCAATACTGCTGACAGTGGCGCAAAAATGAACAATCGATAAGTCTTAGATGCAGATATAAACATTTAATAAGTGAATTATACATTTTACTAATCTGAATTTAAAAATGTATTATATTATTAGGAAATATACTTTAAGTTTGCTACTGTCTCTGTGACTTAGAATTGCACACTCTACAAAGCTCTACACAAATTATAGCCAGTGCTAGCCTACCGACCTACATTATCAGCATAGTCGATCCTTGAAATGGCTAAATTTTAGACTCGATCTATTGGTCAAAGGCTATAAACCGGCAATATTTTTTTCTTTTATAATAATCAACTCATGGATTTATTAAGTATGCATATACTTTTAACACTATCTCTTAAATTCCACGAAAAGCTCGCCAAACCGTATGCTCACATGTTAGTATAATAGTCCCAGCTTCATTTGCAATTTTACTAAAAGCTACTGAAGCTAGATTGCCACATGTTGACGGCAGAAAGTTCCGAACTGTTAACCATGTATAGTACTTAAGTTCACCCATGTATTTTGGAGATTCGTGTTCCACAAAGAAGGCAATGGATTATATATGGAACCACTAAAGCATGACTAAAGCGGAAAATCTTTAGCAGTCAGTGCCCTCCCCCTTTTAAAGTTTTCAAAATTTCTGGATCCGTCACTGGCGCAATCGTTAGTTTCTTTGTAATGGCCCGTAATGTAAAGTTATTGGTGTTTTACTGCATGAACATTTTATATTTTTAATAGGCTTTCTCGCGTTTTATTGGATTTATGGTAGTATAAGTTACCAGATTAATTTGTATCCTTCTTTGATTTCACGGTTAACAAGAGACACACAGCTAAAGACCCTGTATTGTTATTTTTTATCTTATCTTTTCTTACCCAATTTTATTTTCACCTGTAGGCTGGAGAAATCTATCAAAATTTCTTACCAAGTCTGTTTTGGTATACATAACAATTTTAAAATGTGTTCACATTTGATCTTAACTAACGACTTCTTTGCAATACTTTAATCAAAATCCGTTCCGTGAATGTTTCCTGCACACTGGTATTTATGAATGCCTCGAACATTGATATTTTTTGTTTTCTTTATATATGTATAGAATAGAGAATCGAAGAGTTATGAACTTTGACTCGGAAAACCATAAGCACGGGTAACTTTTGAAACCACCCGCAGGACATGCAGGACATGCAGGAGGTGGTCACAAATGGAAGTTTATACATGTAAGAGTACCCGCCCCCCCCCAAAAAAAATGCTTGCTTAAAACACAAATAGAATAGAAGCAGGTAGTTATGTCCTTTGCTTTTTATATTCCACTCTAAAGAAGAAGAAATATATGATTAATTTATAATGGTACATTATTCTGTCATTGTATATGGACTATAAGGGACGAAGTTACACACCATGTAAAGTGATTTTTGTTTGTCGTGATTTAAACATGATAAAAGTGTTTCTTTCCCCTAAATCTTAAGAGCCTCATTGAACAGGATAAAAACTCAGACCTCAAACAATCTGAAACTTTTCAAGTACTTTCTATATGCTCATGTGCATTTTCTTGTTAGCATAGTTTTGTACTTGAACAGATAATCAGAATGATCAGCTATCGAGTATGGTCTCGTTTGTTTGAACAACCAATGATCAGGTAATTTGTAATTCAGCCTTATGTCAGTGATTTAGAATAAGAAAATCCTAGATAACATATGCAAATGGGTAGTTTAATTTGATTATAGTCATAACTGTATGAAGCACCTTTTAAAGACTAAAAAAAAATACATCTATATGTAACTGCCATTTGGTCAAAGATTGGGGGAGGGGGGTAGTTGGCACACATGTACATATGAAAAAAAGTGATGTAAGGTATTGTACTAAACTTTTGAGAAAGTTATATATACTCGATAACAATATTAACACAACACAACACATCTAGATATTCCAAGTTCTATATCATTAGTTTAAACTTTTTTTTCCAAAGTATTGAAGAACAAAAGATCTGTCATTAACATGTTAACACCAAATTCTTCAAATAAAGAAACACATTGACAGATCCACCATTACTTTAGTTGTTTGTTGGGAAGACACTAGGCACTTTTTGTTACTCAGGTACACGCATTAACTTCAAATTTAAAAGAAAGATTTTTTCAATTACATACAACATGTACAATGTACAGGAAAAACTTATTCTTTAAATCAACATTGTTTTAATGCAAAATAATTTGACCATGTTGACCCCTTTTCTAGATTTTTTTCTTAAGAGATGTTTTTGGTAGATCATGTTGATGGTACAACCATATTTTAAATTAAATAAATGGATGACTACATGAAGAAATTTAAAAAAATCAGCATTAAGAAAATGAAGAAACTCACTGTCTTTTCATCATATAAAATAATGTGAAACTGTTGTCAAGAGATTCTGTCCATTTTATTTTGTATATATATATTACCATACCCTTTTCATTAAATTGCTCTATATATATTAAATTATTTCATATTTTTAATTAAATTAGATTAATCATGTGGTCTTTGCTGGAAAGAAATGACTCCATTTGTACTCATATATGCCAATATTTAAAGATAAAAGCTTTAAGCAGAGATTTACAATATGCATGTACATCTGCCATGATCTGGCATGCAGAATATTAAAAGCAAGTAAAGAATTGACTTTATATGTGCAATATCTATCATGATTTATATACAACACATGAGATTTACAACTATTACATAAATCAGATGAGTCGAGCATGATACACAAATAACTTTCTCATGTACTTAGCTTTCATGCGTAAATCATGCGTTTACAATATATGTGATACACACATGTATTTATTACGTGCGAAAACCGCATGTGAAGATCATGCGTTTAACGCATGTATTTATTACATGCCAAAACCGCATGAGAAGATCATGCGTTTAACGCATGTATTTATTACATGCGAAAACCGCATGTGAAGATCATGCGTTTAACGCATACTTCAGATACCGCATGATTTTCACACGATTCACACATGATTTACGCATGTAATAGCCTTTATGCGTAAATCATGCGTTTAAGAAATCATGCGATACACGCATGTTTAAAACATGCGAAAACCGCATGTGAAGATCATGCGATTTACGCATACTTCATATTTCGCATGATTCACGCATAATCCACGCATGACTTTCGCATGTAATGGCCTTCATGCGTATATCATGCGTGGCACTTTTGCCTGTGTATCATCAAATATGTCAGATGCTTTAACAAAAAAAAATGTCTATCGTCATGACGTTCCGTTCTATATAGAAAGTGTGTTGGATGTCATCATCAGCATGATTCAACTGGCAGTGATTTATTCAAATATCGTTCATTAAACTGTTATGGATTTGTCTAGCAGCTAGACATTGTTTTGCATTCACAGTTGTTTCCCTTCAGTGACCAATTGTCATTAAGCTTTAACTTGTTAGCAAGTTTGTTGACGTCAGTTGTTTGTTGGTTTATATTGCTGAATAGTGTTGAATAAATGACATGACATATAAACACGAAATTTCAAATGTACTTGTTGTTTGTTGTTTATATAATTCCTGCTTGAAATGAACCAAAACAAATATGTAGTTGCGCACATTGAACATACAATAAATCAAATGAGGGTATCAATGATTTTATTTACTTATGGCCAAATAAAATAAAAATATGTATGATAAATAAAGGTTATGATATATGAATAACGTTTAGACAGCTCAATATCTGTATTTTATACTAGGATTATTTCTTTTATAAATCTGTTATATTAGTAGTTATTCACTAAAAGTAATTGAAGGTTCATGTGGACCCTTTGGCTAAAATGGCCGTATTTTCACCTTAAAATTTACTCTGAGTACTGACAAACCTGTGCATCTAGACAAGTTTTAAGGCATAGCATGCCCTAGATAAATAGAATGCAGAACTCAGAGAAAATTTTGAGGTGAAAAAAACGGCCATTTTAGTCAAAGGGTCCATATGAACCTTAAATCAACACAACTGACCTATTTGTTTGGGGGTTTTCCTCTACAGGTAAAAGTGACCGTTAAAGCTACTTCCTGTGCATAATGCATTGATATTATACGGTGATGACACATCAGTAGATTTTGATATGAAGTGAAATTCAAATAATGAGATTGCTTTGAATAGACATTGTTTTTGTAATTTCCAATTATCTTTCATAAATAAATGATGATGCATGTTATGTGTCAAACAGTACCACATATCTTAGTACGACCTAATATATTTATAGGTAGCTATTCGTACAAAGATTAAACCATATTACATAATTTCGTTATCATTTATTTAGCTATTTTTTACATTCCTAAGATTATTGAGAGTAACACAATCTTACCTTTATCAGACTGTGATATTAAATATGGTATGAGAAAAATCCAGGAAGTGACATTATCCTATTGTAAAAACAGAGGACTGAATGGTATACCTCAGAATTTACCGGGAGATATTAATGTTTTAGATCTTAGTTCGAACCAATTAACAGACAATAACAATCAAAACCAAGGAGTAAACAAAGACTCACAAAAACCAATGGACATTTACATCAACAGTTATAAATAATAATTAAGAAACGACACGAACTCCACTAAAAACCGGGAGTGAAATCAGGTGCTCCGGAAGGGTAAGCATTTCCTGCACCGTATACCACACCCTTCGTGTTATTTCTTCGTTCATTCCGGTAATGATGGAAGGTTATTATGACTGAGGAAGAATATCAGATATGATTTCTGACACACTTTTGTCATAATGGCCAATCAGTTCATGATGGTGACCGTAAAATTTCTTGAGTGATGACCTTAATTTGATTGATTCATAGCCCTGTCTTAGTAACTTTTGAAAAAGCAGTATTCCTCGTTCAACAAAATCAGCGTACTTTGAGCTAGCTCTAGAGTAACGTATCAATTGAGACACATATACTCCATATGCTGGTGCCACTTGGATCTGTTTAAAACGATTCTTTAGTTAATTATAAGTACTTACAGGAACTCAGTTTTTAAGAAAATAAAATGAAAATTAGCCTAGTGTCTCATTTAAGGGCATACGATACAGTGGGGATCCCTCGTTGATTTTTTCTTTAAATTTTGGTATAAGGTCAATTTCAATGTTTTCTTTTTAAATATGCAAAGAAGAAATTACCTTCATGACTTAATTTTTGAGATAATTTGGTTCGAAATGTGCATATTTGGAAGAAAATCTCTGAAATTTCATTAATAACGACTTTTAAAGAAAGTAACAATACATTTGAACGAAAAGTCGTAACCGTTTTTTTTGGTAAAATGTTTCCTTGATCCATGGCATCAACATGAAGTTATGGTTAAACCAAATTATTATTTTCCGGATTTGGATTGCTTCATGCGAAATAAAGAAATTAATTGATCATATTTTTTCGTCTATCGGAAGTGCAGAAAAAAAATGATCGTTGTTTTTTTCTTGAAATTTTGGCAATGTGTTCTTGAAACAGTACTTGATAGATTGCGAAAGAAAAAAATAGGGGTCCATGCGTTTGTTTTTTCAATAAAAGCCATATATCTTGATTTTCTATGACGCTTGTCAGTATGGCGCTAAATTACGTTATATTAAGTTTTATTCGCAACAATGTCGTGTAATCATTCCCGCCGTACACGACTACGCTGTAAAGTATATGCAGGTGTTTTCAAGAGCGTTGATATTTATCATAAAAATTAATAAGATGGTTACTCGTAGATGGCAAAACATTTACGAAATTTGAACAGGAACATTTTCATAACAAACAAAAAAAAAATAAAAAAAGATTCTAGCAGATTACTTTTTCAGATGTCATCAAAGAAGAAATATCTGATAGAGGTATTAAGGTGCATCTCCGTCCGACATTCATCCTGTATTTCTGCATGTACTGAAAGCGGATAGACAACATAATTTCAAAAGCCCTGACATGGCAAAATGTGAACCAACTATAAATTAAGTGGAGTGATATCATTAATTGACAACCGTACAACCTTCAACAATGACAAAACCGATACCGTATCGTCAGCTTTAAAAGACCCCGACGTGCAATTTCATGTCATTATTGCCTCAATCGACCGAAAATGAAGTTGTAGTATAACATTTCATAGGAAGTACAGCAGCCGGTATTAGAGAATAATATTAAACGATGTGTTTATCAATAGATAAGTTACTTTACCTTTTATACGGCATATATGTATGATAATTGGCTTATTTGTTTGTCTAGAAGTAGAGCTATATTGCAAACACTTTGTTTGTTCTTCTGTCCGATCGTATAACACTATGTTCGTTACTTTTCTCAGGAACAACCTTACTGAATGACTTCATATTTGCTCATCAGCTTGACAGCGACGAGTTTTAACGTGTGTACACTTTCTAATCTGTCTGTCTGCAATTCGTAATTAATAAACATTTGCCGATACTTTAATTTTTATCTCTCAATATGTTAAAGTACAATAGGGAAATGCTTATACAAATAAGAAGATGTGATATGATAACCAATGAGGCCAATCTCAACCAGAGACCAAATGACATATAAGTAAACGACAATAGGATATCGGACGGCCCTCAACAATGAGTAAAACCCATACCGCAGATTCAGCTATAAAAGGCCCCTACATGACAAATGCGAAACAACTCAAACGGGAAACTTTCGGCCTGATTTCAGTATAAAACAATGAACGAAATGCAAATATGATTTACAATAACAAACGACAACCATTGAATTATTTTAACAACATGTGAACAGGCGTTTTCATGTTTTATTCCAATAAATTCAATTTGATATAGTTCACACACAAAAAATACAACCAATTAAAAAACTAAATTCTGCATCTATTGCTACCAATTTGCTTAAAATCCAACTAAAAAATGACATCAATGTGGTTTTTTTTTAAATCTTGTTAACGTACTGTTGTTGACAGTTTTTCTATATACACATAATATTATATATTTTTAAAATATCAATTAAACTCGGTAATTGTTTTAATTTTATACCAATTTTAAGCCAAGAACAGGATGAGACACCCTCTTTATTTATTGTTTTATTTATGAATAGAGGTGTTATACGACCTGATATATTCATGAGGGCCTCGCACATGTAGTCGCTTTTGTTATTATATTGATAGTCTGTTAAATTTTGCAGTACAATGACAATTCTCTATACAATTTGGAGTATGTCAAATGCTTTACAAGAAAAATAAAAAAATACACACAATATTTTTATTCTGTTTTTTTTTTTTTCAATTCAAGATAGTGTTATAGACTTCATTATCTAAGAATACAAATAACTATTCTCGTCATTTAAAACATTGCACAAATTTGTAGCGGATAATTGTTTTCTCGGTAATTCTTGGAGTTCCATTTATACGTTGTTCTGTGAAGACTTGCTGTACACCACGGTAGTAATGACTTTCGGGTATGGATTTAAAATCTTCCAACACCACACCCGATTAAGCCACCCTACGCTCCATAGATGTCTCATTAATCACGGGTTCATACGTGTTCTCATTTCTTTTAGTTTCAGTAAAATAACATGTTGATGTCATAAATGTACAATTTAATAATTGCCGCTGGACGTTAAGCAGCTACATGTATTAATACTCATAATAAGCTATTGCAGCTTCTGTGTAGATGTCAAAAATAGCAGATCCTTTTGTTCCGTAATGTGTCTTAATTGTTAAAATATTATTCAGCATGTTACAGTTTAAGCAACGAATAGTAAGACAGCTCCCAAATCCTTGCATTTTTCTTTCTTAACGTTGAGTAGATTCTGCTAGGCCGTGAAGTTCTGACAGTTATTCAGTTCTTTTTCCAGACTAATAAGCTCCTAAACTCTTAGAAAGAAAGTTCTAACAACACAGTAAGATGTAAGAAAGTTCTATCAACACGGTAAGATGTAGGAAAGTTCTATCAACATGGTAATATGTAAGAAAGTTCTAACAACACGGTAAGATGTAAGAAAGTTCTAACAACATAGTAAGATGTAAGAAAGTTCTATCAATACGGTAAGATGGACCTTAGTAATTGACTATATATTAAACTTTCAAAAACTGTCCAAAATAACAAAATATAATTGAAATTGAGTATGAGGAAAGAAATAGTGAATAGGTACGATGTAGAGATTATAAAAGTCACGTGTAAGTAATTTATTACATCAATTTCATAAAGAGAGATACTATATATATATTGCTTTGTTTTAGGAATAATAAAAGGTTGATAATTTATTTAACTATTTTGAATGCTTGCTTTGTCTCTTGTGTCTGAAATTTCATATTTTTTCTACAAAATTATGAATCAGAATGCTATATTAACATGCATGTCCCAATTAAAAATTACACGGCTGTTTCCCCATAGAAAATTCAAATATTGTGTCATTTGATAGACTAAACAGTTAATAAATTTGTTAACAAGAACATGCAGGAAGTCTCTTCATGTTAAAAATCAATATACTATCTAAAATAAAGTTAAAAAAAAATACATTTGTCCTTTATATTGATAAAAATTTGAGATGATTAAATTCCATTTGTTGACCTTTGTGTCCTAGATAGAGTGGTGTTGACTTGCAAAGCAATTGTTAGAAACCATGTGAAAGTTTTTAATATCCATGTCACAAAATGGTTAGGATTATGATAATTTACACAGTAATTTGTATTGTTATTCAGTGTGATGTAATTTCTCGGTCATCAGATTGTGATATCGAATATGTATTTAATGGAAAACTTGGAGTTAAGATAGCTGATGGACTGCAGTCGGTTCCTCAAGATTTACCAAGGAATACAATTGGTCTAGATATGTCTTCAAATCAGTTAAGGAGTATAGAAAACAGTTCGCTGATTATTTATAAACATTTACAGGAATTTAATGTGAGACAAAATCAGCTTAAACAATTTTCTAAGGAGTCATTCCAGGGATTACATAATCTTGTCGTGCTTGATATGTCTCACAATTTGCTTGATGTATCTTATGCATATTCAGCGGAACTTTTCCTTCCAATTCAACACCTAACAAAATTGGATATCAGGAATAATATGCCTCAACCTGACATTTATGATAAGGAATTCAACTATCCCGATTATGCGTTCGGTGTTCTAAGAAAATTGACTTTCTTAGGAATTGATATGATGCCTGTGCCAATCTTTGGAAGTGGATTCAGTTCAATGAAAAAACTTCAGAAATTATATTTTCAATCTTGTTATTTAGTACACCTATCAAATGAAACATTTCAGAAGTTTTCATCTTCTGTAGAAGAGCTGTATCTCAGAAATTGTCGGTTAAACTTGGTGAAAACAGAACATGATGTTTTGAGTCCGTTTCCACATCTACGTATACTAGATTTGTTTGAAACGTTTATGCACCTCACACGTGCCTTACTTCTTTTGCATCCATACCGTTATCGAAATATGACCACGATTAACTTAGGCCATGTCAGTGACCTAACTATTGATAGTGACGACCTCCCGTACTCTTTTTTTAGAAAAGCTTTGCGATTGCATTCTTTGGATTATTCATATAATTTCGTCAACTTCTTCATAGAAAATTCAATGACCTCAGATTCTTATTTTAAAAGTTCTGGGGGCAGTCACGTAATTTTGACAGCATCATTAGAAAAAATAGATATTAGTTTCACAATAGTTAATACTTTACGCTTTTTATTAATAGTGCCGAAAAACAATAACCTTACTTATTTAGATATATCTTATACAACTACAACTGTTACCATGATTTTTGTTGAACTACGGTTAGAGACATTTATTTCTTTTGGAACAAGGTACAGTTTTGGTTGGAGGGAAATTGACCGTTTTCAAGAGACCAACTTAAAAAAATTAGTATTGAAAGACGCTACTCTAACTGATGGAATTGAAATATACGGAAACAGATTTTTCAAGAAATGCCAATCAGTCGAGTCACTGGATATATCTAAAAATAGCATTTGCCATTTTTCGGACGATATTTTCAAACCAATGCCAAATTTGTCAAACCTTTATTTAACTGACAATTTTCTCCAATCTATTCCAGAACAACTGAATACGCATACAAACATAAAGGTACTTGATGTTAGAAAAAATCTCCTTACGACTATAAATTCAGTCATTAAAAATTGGGCAGATCAGATCGTGAAATCCATGGAATGACTGTGTACCTGGACGGCAATGCATTCATTTGCAACTGTGACAATTTAAATAGACTTTATACGGTGTATCCATACTACAAAAGTCAATCTGGACAGTCGGTCTTATAAATGTCAATTATCAAATGGAAGCGTAACTGATACACTTACTGCCTACAACTCTTTTTCCGAATTGTTCGCTGACTGTAAGAGTACTATGTGGTTAACCTTTGCTTCAACATTGTTATCTACATGTTTTACAATCTCGTTACTGCTTCTGTTGTATAGTAAGAGATGGAAGATTGCCTTCTCTATTTAAGGTGTAATTCGGCGTACTATTGAAAAAAAAAATTCGAAAGACATACCAGTACGACGTGTATATTTCTTATGAAGGTGAGCTAGTCATTTGGATAAAAGATGTCTTAGCACCAAAACTTGAGGATGAGTGGGGACTGACCATGTGTATAAAAGATCGAGATTTACTAATTGGTGAGAGTCTGTTGGATAATGAGGCTGAATGTATCAAAAACAGTAGGTATATTATTTTCCTCATCACTCCTGAGTTCAAAACGTCACGTGATTGCTTGTTTGAATTCGACAGAGCAAAATATGAAGAAGTAACAAAAAATCTAGACAAAATTATTGTAATAACAAAAGATATCATAGTAACTGATATTCCCTATGCGTTTTCGTATATTTGGAATTATGCCTATGTTGTACAATGGCCGAAAGAGGAAGAAGATTTAAAGGATGCATGGAGACGATTGGAGATGTTGATAACGGATTGCCAAGTTCAGAACAAACAAATAGCAAGATAGAGATTTCAAGTAGCTCAAAAAAGTTTTCAACATTAGGTGATAACATTATTATCTTATTTCATTCAAACGGACATTTTTGTATCAACTTCATGACATTAAAAGAATCAATTAGTTTGAAATTGAAGATTTTATGACGTCAAGAATATTTTCGGCGATTGTATGTGCTTTCTATACAAATGTTCACCTTTATTGTTTATGAAAAATTAAATCATTAATATTAAGATCATAAAATATATCAATTGTTTATATTAGGTCATGTACCTTTCAACTTTCAGATATTTAAGATTTCAATATTGCTCTTTTTCTAGATATAACCATAAATATTGTAAAACATGACTACCTTTTGATGGTCAATTTGCTTTGAAAGTGGGTACAATATATAAGTCTATCACATGTTCTACATTTCGAATTTTGTCTACATAATATTCATCAGTGAGGCTAAAATCAAAATAGTAATAAAGCAAAAATGCGTTTTCGTTGATGCGAATTACTTAATTTAAACGATTTAAACTGAGGTATGGACACTTTCTAAATTGTTGTTCGAATTAGATTATGTTATAGATAATGCATATTTTAAGGTTTTTCTTGTCGTAGAACACACCGAGGATTGATCAAATGAAAGACCGACCAGAGGGTGTGCTCTACGACAAGAAAAACCTTAAAATATGCATTATCTGACTTATATACCGTCAACAAAATAAAAATTTAGTATCCTATTTTACCGACAACACTAAAGTGGGATACTCCTTTCTAATGCGTTCAGGTTTTAATACGCCCTGCGGCTCATTTAGAATGTGAAATAAAACTCACTAAATAATTTAGATATGAACCTTTTAAAAATTATTATCCATACACAATAAAAATATTACTATAACTGCATGAAGTAAGACACAAATGTATTGTTACCATCCGATAACGGTGTATGACAAATACAAGACACAATGTAAGTAATTTATTGTACCACTTAGCTTATGGAAAAGGGGGAGGGGGTATGTTTTTTTTCTATTTGTTATGCTATTTCAATCGCGGAAAAGTGGTTATTTTTTTTTTTACAATTTTACTTGAATCGAATGAAAAATTCAGAGATTGTCTTTTGAATAGCATTACATTTTATTAAAAGATAATCCGGATATAATCATATACCCTCCGCACCCGACCCTTTCGTGAGTTACGTTAATGTTATTCAATAGAATATAAGATTATCTTATTAGTTGATCATTTGATAGAGTGAAAGGTATACATACATTTTAAAAAGTTAACATTGACACGAAGACGAATATTAATACATGAAGGTCATAGTATGATTTCCTATTCAGTGTGTATCGTTCTGAACATGCATGAAACATTTGCCACTGGACGTTAAGCAAGCAACCAAAAATCAATCAACCTATTCAGTTTGATTGACTAAGATTTTCAAAATCTTACACACGAATATGTTAAATCTGGATTTATTTTATGAAAGTCTGACATATATGATAATGTTTCTTTATATGTTTATTGTAGCGATAAATTAACAAAACTTCACGTTATTTGTTTCTAAAATTAAACTGCGGGACTACAATGACGGTATCTTTTACACCTATCATCGATTGAACTTTAAAAAATAAATTTCCAAATCGGCAACAAAAAACTATTAGACGAATAAAGTTTTGAAGTAAATCATAGATTCCATGTTTATCAAGGAAAATAATGACCTCACACAGGTCATTATTTTATGCCTTGGAGCATATATCATTGAAACATGGTATCGTCCGGGTTGATTCTGAAAAAGAATGACCTGTCGTTCTGAAAGAAAATAACTCTATATAGGTATATAAAACTAATTAACTGATAACGCGATATTAAACTAAACGACGTTCGGACAGTAAAACAAATCTGGCGCGCATTGCAATTCGTATTTGAATTTACATTCGGATATAAAACGTTTCGGTTGAGAATGAAACTAATTCGAATTAGTTAATGCGAATTGGATTCGAATTACGTGTTAACGCAGGATTATTGGCAGTCGGTTCAGATCGACATGTGTGTATCAGGAGATCCTAATCGTCTACATATAAAAGTATGGCTGAACGTCATATCAAAAATAGATCAGATCATAACGGAGGGACATTGAAACTCATAAATCAAAAACAAAAACTGCCATCGCCACGGCTAAAAAGTAAAACTAACAAAAGAGGGACGAGAGATACCAAAGGGACAGTCAAACTCATAAATCTAAAACAAACTGACAACGCCATGGCTAAAAATGAAAAGGACAAACAAACAACAGCACACACGACACAACATAGAAAACTAAAGAATAAACAACACGAACCCCACCAAAAAACTAGGGGTGATTTCAGGTGCTCCGGAAGGGTAAGTAGATCCTGCTCCACATGTGGCACCCGTCGTGTTGCTTATGTGATAACAAATCCGGTAAATAGTCTAATTTGGTAGGTCACATTCATGAAAGGGAAGGGGATTATAGTTACGACGTAAGGAACATATCCGATATCATTTGTGAAACGGTTATTCCATAACGGTCAACCAACTCGTGATGGCGTCCGTAAAAATTACGAAGGGATGATTTCAACTTCACCATTTGGAACTCTTGGTTTAATAGCTTCCTTGTGAGCAGCAACCCTCTATAAAGAAAATCATGATAGGAAATGCAAGCACGGGAATATCGTATCAGTTGGGAGATATATACCCCGTATGCAGGTGCTGCTGGAATGTTGCTACTTAGAAATGGAAAGTTCACAATTGGAAAGCTGAAATCATCTCTTTTTGTCGTAAAGTTTTGTTTTCAACCGACCCTCATTGTCAATTTCTGGATGTAAGTCAAGATATGAGGCCGACTTAACTGTATCTGTAGTATCCTTTATCTCTAGCTCGATTGGATAGATGCGTTGCACATAGTCATCAAATTTTGAATTATTTAGTGAAAGTACATCATCTATGTAGCGAAAAGTAGAGTTAAAGGATATTGGTAACTTCTTATCTTTCTTCCAAAGAAGTTCCTGCATGAAGTCAGCCTCATAATAATAAAGAAACATGTCGGCAAGTAGAGGGGCACAGTTTGTTCCCATTGGAATGCCGACCATCTGTTGAAAAACACGTCCTCTGAACGCAACAAATATGTTGTCAATCAAGAAATCAAGCATCTTGATAATATCATTTTCAGAGAATTTTTTGTTAGAATCAGAGTGATACTTTACGAAGTAGGATTTATCCCTCCCTAAGACAAGATACTTGTATCTACGTTGGCCATTCTTTTTAACGAAGCAAAGCAATACCAACTCTTTCAATTGGTCTTTTAGTTTGGAATGTGGAATACTAGTGTAAAGAGTAGAAAAGTCAAATGTTTTAATACTGTTACACGATGAAAGAGAGTTAGATTGTATGTACTCTAAAAGATCTTTGGAATTTTTAAGTATCCACATCTGATTCACACCCCCTCTTGAATAGGCAGTTTCACAATAACTTTGACGCCCGTCTTTGATTGCTGATAAAATAGATGTTAATAATTTCGAAAGAGGTTTCGTGGAGCATTTGGAAGACCCAGCAATATACCGATGTTTGTAAGGACACTTATGTAGTTTAGGTATCCAATATAGTGATGGAAGATCCCTTTCTTCATCTTTGGTTGAAATTCTAAAGGAACACAGAACAGACCTATGATTATCCAGGATTTCCTCTTTGGTAAGTGTCGTGAGGGTATATGTTGAGTTTCCAAGTGAATTGTCAATGCCTAATTCGTTTATCAAGCAGTTAATGTAATGAGTTTTACACACAAAAACGATTTTGTTTGGGGCTTTGTCTGCGGGGACAACAACATATTTGTCATGGAGGTAGGATAGGTGCTTTGCAACATTTGGGTCTTTAAAGATTGGCGTAGCATGGGCATTGACAAGAGACGTAAGATAAGAGAGGGACAGCCAAACTATAGATTAAGCAACACCAACCTAACAAAATTCGAGGTAATCTCATGTGCTCCAAAAGTGTAACCAGATCCTGCTCCAGAAGTGGCACTAGTAATGTTGATAATTTTATTACACACCAGGTAAATTGTCTACTTCGGTAAGTCACATAAGTGGGATGGGAACGGGATTGTAGTTACAACGTACATGTACGGAACATATTCGATATCATCAATAAAACGGACATTCCGTATACGTAACAGTCAACAACTTCATGATAGTGTCCATTAAATTGACAAAGGGGTGTTTTCAAATTCACCATATGGAACTCTTGATTTAACAGCGTCCTGTAGCAACCCTCTATCAAAGAAATCTTGATTGGAAATACAAGCCCAGTATTATCGTATCAATTGGGAGATATATACTTCATATGCAGGCGTTGCTGGAATGTTGCTACAAAGAAATGGAAAGTTCACAAGTGGGAAGCTGTTATCATCTCTTTTGTCGTAAAGTTTTGTTTTCAACCGATTTTCATTGCCAATTTCTAGATGTAAGTCAAGATATGCGGTATCGGTTATATCCTGTATCTCTAGTCACTACTATCCCACTCATATATTATAGGACTACTGGATTAGACAATTGGGAACTGCGACACCTTATGGTTGCAATGACAAACTTGATGGCATAGGTATGATATCTAGTCTTTCATGTAACTCGGTGAATGTGGTGTATATTTTCAACTCGACTCCTCGACGTAGACGCAGACATGGTCATCGTCATTAGTTTAAACATATTTTATTGTTCCAAAAAAGAGACAAATGGATTAGACACAAGTTTTTCAACTTAGTAACGTCTTCTCCAATATATACATAAATATACACATGAATGAACATTACATAAATATGACTTTAACCAATTATTATTTTAGCATGAAGATATAAAAATAAATTACATATAAAGTTTAAGAGTCGAATCAATGGATATTTACCACTTAATATAACCAATCGAATGCGCCTATTTTCAGAACAAATAAATGCAAACACACCGAACTGTGTAAATTAAATATGTTAGTGTACATGACAAGTGACTTAAGTCATGTGTGTATGAGTTTGTTTGAATGTAAATTACACACTCATAGTTTATAGTTACGGATTAACAGAAAAACGGAATAAATATACACGTAATTGTAAGTATCAATTTTGTTTTTTACTTAAGGTGGCACCCTACAGATATAGCAATTTTTTTTTCCCCATTAAATTTTTTTTAAAATTTGCATACATATACTATGCAATAGCCTCTATAAAATTTTGAGTTAAAAATAGTATGTCACCAGACTCGTTTCCATGGTAACGGCTATCAAAGTTGGTGCCTTACGGGTATGCATAAATACATACCTGATGTAGAAACTATGGATTTTTTTCAAGCTTTTGAAAGTATTTTGAAAGGTTTGTTCTTCATTTATTACAAAATTATTATCAAAAATGTAAATAAACCACAAATAATGGAAGTTTTATTCATATTTATTAATTTTGCTACAATTTTATCAACACTGCTGCAAACAAAAAAAACAGATTTTGTTAAAAATTTCTATTTTTCTGAAATTTCCAAAAAAATGGCCCATTGAATATTTTTTTAAATTTGACACAAGATGGTCATAACAATTCACTTTAAAAAAAAATAAAAAAAAATATGGGTCACCAGACTATTTTTTTACCGAAAAACGTTTTTGTGACCCCTAACGACAGTGATCAACAGCAGTTATTTGAATAGTTTCCAAATTGCGTGTACAAAGTGTGACACATGTTGTCATATCCTTTGATAAACTTACACAGAATGATACAGTTACACAAGACAATCAAATAAATGTATTTTTTTTTGTTTCTACAAACAGCGGTTACCATGGAAACAGGACAAGAAGTTGACAAATTCAAGTTTTTTGCATTCTCCTGATGTGCAAAAGTTACTACCTAACAGACAAAAAGAGATCAAATACCAAATTAAGATGAAAGATCTGTTCTGTATATTAAACACAATTAGTGTATAAGTAAAAAAAATATAAACAATGACAGTAGTATGTATATTAAGTCATACTGACAAAGACACAATCACCATAGCAACACACCAAATAACTAAGATTTTGGTATAAATTTCTCATTTCCTCGATTACAAAAAAAATTCATTGAATTCTTCTACAAATTTGATATGTTATAGCCAAAACAATGAGCTTTCAAATAATAATAGAAAAATATGAATATTCTGGCTTTTTTAAGAATTATGTGGATGTTTGTAGTCTCATAACAAAAGTAGCATTTTTTTGTTTTTTTAATTATTATGTACAGAATATGGTACGTATGGTAAATTTTCTCATATACTAATAGGATGTAATGCTATGTGAGGATAAAATGAGAATCAGATAAATGAAAACAGGCAATTGATATGCCCCTCTACGTTTTGCCACTGGTGTAACAACCAAGAACAGTGCTCTATTCCCTCTGCCTCTTACACCACATTTAGAAGTTACATGAAAACCAAATTTTGCCAACAAAGTATTGGCAAACAGGATGTTGATTTCTTAGGTTGTGTATTGCAAGAGTGTAAAGTTTCAATATCTATTAAGCTGTTAAGGAGGAGTTCCATTTACAAGACCTTATAGCTTGTTGTTTGGTGGGAGCCAAGGCTCCGTGTTGAAGGCCTTACATTGACCATTATAAATTGTTATTTGGATGGAGAGATGTCTTATTGGCACTCATATCACATCTTCCTATATCTATCTGTTACCACATATAAACTATGTAAGTTCAATTATCTCCCTTGAAATTTTTCAGACCAGTTTTATTTTCCCTCAGTCACATTCACAGGTTGTGTACTGCAAGTGTGAAAAGTTTCATCAATATGTGTCAATTTGTTTAGGAGAAAACTTTGTTTGTGGGGGTATAATACACCATGACTGAGTCTGAGGAATTCATACAATTAACAAAGAATATTTATGATATACCCAATCAAATGACATATGAATTTATAAAAATAGTCTAGATATACAAAAAGCAAGATTTGATTTGCAGCAGGTCAAGTTTACGAGTTTATTCCATCTACGCCAGTGACTTACAACCTTACAACTTTTCACAGTGTGCCAGAGGGTTGCATCCTGTTCTGCAAATCATGTTTCACATGTACAATTAATTTTTTCACCAAAAGTTAAATACGCCAAAATGATTTTTGTCAGAGTTACATAAATGTTGCTCAACTTTCCTAAAATATATGTCATTTGAAAAAGATATAATTTTATTAAATATAGTGCTTAATAATATATATATATATATATATATATATATATAGCAGTCAAATCAGATTTCTAGAATAACAATAAATTCATTTTATACATAAACATAGTGCTTCAATGAACAAGAATGCATTAGTTCAACATACTGCGAAAAAAACTCTCAATAAATTAAGGTAGCATATACCCTGACACTTCTTATATTTTAAAATGTGTTGATTTAACCAAAATTGATAAAGGTCTTTAAAGTAGATATTTTTGTTAATTATGCTGGGCATTTTGAATTATATCATGGTAAAACTGAAAAAGGGGATAACTGTAAATGTAAATTAATTACCCAAACAGCCCCTAAAATAGACTGTTAATTATTTCAACAAAAACTGGGACACTGTCCACCACATGATGATATAGTCAACTATACACATTTATGACAAAATAGCATACTTCCATAACAACATACAAATTATCATATTTCTTTTCCATTCAAACATGCAAACATAGAATTAAAAAATTGAATCATCCACACACACAAATACTACAGCATAGTAAGGATCAATGGAAACATGTTATGAGTTTAGCTTGGTTAATCATGTTTGCTAAGGTGGAAATTCTTTAATATACATTTGTAAGAAATAGGAAAGAAAGTAATTAAAGGCAGTTTCTGTAGTGTACCAACAAACATAAAAAATTCAACATTCTTTTGATTTCGGTTTTATCAATCAAAGTTCACTTATTATTCCTCTGACTCTGTTAAATGTTGAATTATAGAACCAACATATTTACTGTTTACTCTGTTTTCTGTCAAAATAACTTTAATTCCATTAATGTCTCTTGTCTTTGCAATTTTCAAGTGAGATAAAGTTATTCCACTTCTAGCTAATTTGAAAGATATTGAAGTATTGATGACTTTTTTATCGACTAGAGGCTTCAAAGATAGTCTAGAATGATAAAAGTTAACATGGTGCAAATCATCATCAGTACAATTTTCACGTAGTTTCTGGTAAAAAAGTTCCTTCAAAGATAGAACATCCTCTTTAGCATTATGGGCATGATATTCTGTTCCTAATACTTCCTTTACAAGTGTCTGCTGCTTGTAATTGCCAACCTTATCTTTTGGAAACACTCGCTTGGAAAGTTTCAATGTGTCTATGAATCCTTTCACATGAGCAGAAAATGTAGCAAACAAACTAAATTCTCTTAATCTGTTTTCCAAAACCATCATATCAAAATTGGTTATATTGTGTCCTACAAGAACAGGTTTGTTTTGTAATTTTAAGAAATCAATAAAATCTAACAGTGCTTGTTCAATAGCACAAGTCTGAACTATGGTTCCATTTAGGTACATTTTATTTGTAGAGTGTGAAAATGTAAGACCTGTGATTTTACTTGCTTCGTGTGTGATTTCACATCTTGGCATTATATATCTTTGAAATATATTTGACCCACTTGATGCAGCAATCTGTGTGATGTCACTATTACGAGATAAACCTGTTGTTTCTAAATCAAAGATTATGAATTCTTCAGAATCATTTATAGTAAGACGAGAAGGTATTTGCTGAATATCAGATATTGCATCATTCACTTCTGTTTCATTTTCATAGGTGGTTCCTTCTTTAATCTGTGATCTGAATTCTGACTTTTTTTTCAACTTTCGAAGTTGAATCCTTCTTCTTTTGAAATGAGTGGTTTTTTGGTTAATTCTATGTCTGTTTAATCTTCTGTCCATTTGCTTCGCTAGTTTTAAAGTATGTTGCCCTGGAGACAAAAGTGATGCTTCATTGACCTGAAGTATAATTAATATATGTGTCACCAGGTGAGATAACATAATTTGATATTTTTCAAAATAAATTACCTTGAAAAACTTTTACCTCAAAATACACCTATGATACATACAATATGACAGATAGAAATAATGTGGATCCATACTATCTATAAACTATGGACATGCCAAGTTTGTTTACAGTTGACAAAACAAGTGAAACTGCGAGCTACTGCTCACTGATGATACCCCCGCCGCAAGTGGATAATATTAATAGTGTAAAAATATGCAAGTGTTTGATAAACAGGAAGTTGTCGAGTGATGAATCTGAAAACGCATCACACGGTAAAGCTGACTTATAAAAATCCTGAAACCAAATTTCAGAAATCCTTGTATTGTAGTTCCTGAGAAAAATGTGACAAAATTTTCAACTTGGTTATCATGTGTAAAATCATACAAGTGTTCGGTAAACAGGAAGTTGTCGAGTGATGAATCTGAAAACGCATCACACGGTATAGCTGACTTATATAAATCCTGAAACCAAATTTCAGAAATCCTGGTATTGTAGTTCCTGAGAAAAATGTGACGAAAATTTTCAACTTGGCTATCATGTGTAAAATCAGACAAGTGTTCGGTAAACAGGAAGTTGTCAAGTGATGAATCTGAAAACGCATCACACGGTATGGCTGACATATATAAATGTTGATACCAAATTACAGAAAGGGTGGATGTGTAGTTCCTGAGAAAAATGTGACGAAAGTTTCATGGGACGGACTGACTGACGGACGGACGGACGGATGGACAGACAGAGGTAAAACAGTATACCCCCCCTTTTTTAAAGCGGGGGTATAATTATTTCATATAAAAGATAGTGTAATAAGGGCAATGCAAAGCATGGCTGTGTAAATATTAGACTCTATGATCTTCACCTTTGATCTTGAATTTATAAGGTTACTTAGTATGTATACTGTACCAAGTTTGGTCAACACTTACTGAAGGATGTTGATCCTAGTGTGTTCAAAAGTGTGTTGGCAATAGAATAATAAAGTGACTGATAAACTAAATCAGTGAATAGTTTAATGTGGTATTCAATGTTCTGAAAAACTGGCCTAATCAGGAAAACTTGTCGTAAAATTAACAGTCACATTAAACATGAATGTAAGGTCAACTACATCTGACATGAAACAGTTAGAAAACTTGAAACATAATGCCTGTGTGGGTGTTTTAGGTCTACTACCTTTTGAGTTATAAAGATTTTGAAAAGTTTTTATAAACAAAAATGGTTCTAATTTAAAATTTACCTTTGACAACCATGTATAGCCCTCATTCTTTTGTAAAACTGAAGCAGATAACCTGTTGCTCAAAGATGAGGATCCACCATAAGACCTATAAATAGATATAAATGTTAGCTACATATATTTTACAAGTCACGTATTTACAAAAGGTAATAATTACATTGGTTGCAATGAATTACATTGATTTCCCAGTTAAATAAAAAACAATAATTTAACATTTCTACACGCATTCATGAATTAATCTGTTGTTTTCGGGCACTCGTTGAATATTTTTCTCTATTTGAATTCTTCAATTAGTTATTCTATAAATATTATGTGCTTCACAAAGCCACAAGTCTCTTTAAAAAAGCAATCTATAAATGTACATATAAAATACATGATTAGACTGTTGGTTTTCCTGTTTGAATGGTTTTACACCAGTAATTTTGGAGCCCTTTATAGCTTGGTGTTCAATGTGAGACAAGGCTCAGTGTTGAAGGCTGTACATTGACCTATAATGGTTAACTTTAATAAATCGTTGTTTAGATAGTGAGTTGTCTCATTTGCACTCACACCACATCTTCCTATATCTATGAACATTCATTATCAGAAAATTTGATATTGATTTTACCCAATGTCAAATTTATGGTCATAAGCCAAAATCTACATTTTACCCCTATGTTCTATTTTTTGCCATGGCGGCCATCTTAGTTGGTTGGCCTTGACACCAGACACATTTTTTTTATACTAGCTACCCGAATGATGATTGTGGCCAAGTTTAATTAAATTTGGCCCAGTAGTTTCAGAGGAGAAGATTTTTGTTAAAAGTTAACAATGAAGGACAACAAGTGATGAGAAAAGCTAACTTAGACCTCTGGGCCAGGTGAGCTAAAAAGCATAATTTAAAAAAAAATGTTTTTGTTCTAATCTATAGCAATATGCCCTTTAAATACCCATAAAAAAGTCACGTAAAATCTAGCATTTTTAATTTCTTATGGAAATTAACATTGGAAGGGGTGATAACTCTTGCAAAAATTAGTCTTTTTTGGTCAGTTTTTAGTTGTTTTTCTTGAAATTTATGTTAAGTATGGTTCTTTGAGGGGCTTTTAAGTTTGTATTTGACTAAATTATATAATCTTCTGCTCATGAAATGTACATTACTGAAGTGTTATGAGTAGTTTCATATTTTGTGCATTTTTTATTCAAGAAATTGCATATTTGAAGCTTTGTGACCATTTTAAAAAAATAATGTTAAAAATTTGGTATTGTTTATATCTGAATATTAAATTTTTCAGCAAATTACTTACCTAAAGAAACTTTAAACAACAAAAAGAAGAATACATGCTTAATTATTTTGATTAAATTTGAGATTCTTTACCTTGACATGTTGAAAAATTCAATAAATGCTCAACTAATGAATTACAAAATCTAGATTATAGCTTGATTAAAGATATGAAAACACCTTTAGAGTTGTTTGTTATACTCTAAAGACTGCTAAAAATTAAGAATCAATACATTCTAATGAATAGAAGCGGTAAAGTTATCATTTTTTATTGATATTTCTGCCTTTTTTTGCAAGAGTTATCTCCCTTTTCAATGCAAATCTCCATAGGAGTTTTAAATGGTGATTTTTTCAGTCTTACTCAAGTTAGATTTTATGGGACTTTTTTCTGTGTATATTTGGGGTATAATGCTAAAGATTAAAACTTAAAAATCTTCTCTTGCAATTACTTTCGGGTTAGGGTCAAATGTATGCTAGAATGACTGGACTAATAACGTACCTTGATTTTGGAGCTTTGCTTGCAACTATGTGGTTAAAATTTTCATTGGCCTGGGTAGATCCCATATTCTGCAATGTGTTTGCCCTCCTTTCATATTTCCCCACCACTTCACTTAACTCCTGTTTCAGGGCATCATTTGACAAACATTCACCATTTGGCAAACTGCTATACCTAGTAATAAAAAGAAAGTTAGTATCCACATGAAAAGGATGATTGTTCAAACATGTATTTTTTTTCAACAATTTGTGCCAATTTTACATATATGATACTTGTCCTTGCTGATTTTCATAATGACTGGTCCTTAAAATAATAACACTCGGTAGTTATTATCAAGGGCATAATCAAAAAGGTCATACATGTATACATAACTAAAGGAGCAAGTTCGGTAAGTGCCATATTTGGCCCCAATTATAAAGTTCATGGTTACAAGACAATAATTGTTTTAAGTTGCCTTAAAGACATGTGAGAATGTTAAACAGAGCTGTTTTTGTCAAAGTTTAATTCTAACACGTTGATTTTTACATCCCCAAAAGGTCAAGATAAGGGATTTTGGTAAAATTTGACAAAATCAGCTGGATTTCAACCAAATAAAGGACCAGGAAACATAGAGCGCATGCGTCGACAAGCTTTATATTCAAATAAGACATGTTAAATGTCTTCACAAACATTATTTTAAAAAATCTTTGTTGTCGACGTATGCGCTCTATGTTTCCTGTCAAATAATCTTTGGAAATTTACCCATTTTCATGGATTTTTTCGTGAAAAATCAATATGAGTACAACTTGTGACGTCATAATGAAACGCAGAAACGTAAAATTTTCAACAAAATGGCTTATATCCTATCTAGTCAATGTATTAGCTATAATTTATTGTGATATTAGTCAATAAATTCCAATTTGAAATTTACGCTAAAAAAGGGGGCCATTTTAGGACCTTATCGAACATACTCCTTTGAAAATGATCTGTAATTTATTCATCTGAACCTAATATCAAAATTTAAACCAAATTAGAATTTAAAGATGTATGTATCAACTCACTTAACCAGTATCACAAGCAAAAGCTATGCCTGAACCAAGTATTTGGTCAAAATCAAGTGCAGTTTTCATTATGCACAATTTTCATGAATGACAACAGTGGATATTGCCTCATGACATATACATATATAATATACTTATTTGTTTTTCATTGCTAATTTTGTACATGAATCTGGCTGTTTTTTTTATTTTGGGGCCATTTATGGATAACTTTGTGGTTTGAGTCAAGGGTCCACATTGAAGGCTATGTTGTGATCTACATGTATAATTGCTTATAGTTATATTAACTGTTTTAGGTCCTGGATAGAGATTTGTCTTATTGTCAATCATACCAGATCCTCTAGTGTTTTTATTAGGTAAACCCGCATTTTAATTATTATAATTATCCATATCAGTCCTTTCATTGTAATGCATTTAAAAATATCTTACTTAAAATTGAATGGATCTTTTGCATATGTGCACCATTCTGCATTTTCACACAAGGTGTGGTCTCCAAATATGTGTAAAACCATTCTCTTCAACGCTAGCTGAATGTTTTCCACAGATCCAGTGTTTTCTTTGACAGCATACATAAAGCATCTCACTATATACGGGATGACATCAGGGTGTTTCAACTCTTTAAATTTCTTTGACAGTTCATATAACTTCTTTGAAAATCCTTTTTTAACATGATTTTGGTCATCCTTTTTTTCTAGGTCATCAAAATCTACTTTCAGTCTAGAAGTAGTTGTAGAATCATTGTCAGCATGTAACACTTGTATTTGGCATCCTGAATCTTTAAGGTTGTGGGTCATTTCAACTGCCATGTCTGGTTCCATACCTTTGCTCGATCCATACCAATTTTTGCTACAGTCATGTGCAGGAACAATTTCTTTTCTTTGCTGATGGTATTCACATACTTTGCAGATGCGGCTCCTAAGACTGAAGTCCATGACTTTTCCAGTGATTGACCCAATCATACTAGCATGACCTATAAATATTATAATTTCTGATTAAAACTATGCTGTAAATACTGAATGGCATGAACATTAAATGCTAACATAACTGATTATTGACCTTCTGCTGTTGTTTTTTTCTTTGGTCGGGTTGTTGTCTCTTTGACACATTCCCCATTTCCATTCTAAATTTTATTGTATGTAAAAATCTCCTCCATAATTGCAATCCTAAAATAACAGATATACAAATACAAATATACAAATATAAATATTCTATTGGCACAAACTCAATGACAATAATTGGCAACGGCCCATACAACTAGCATAAAATAGTAATGATGCAGCAATTAAACAATACTACAAAGCATATCATTGCACGTTTTCTCTTGTTTGAAGAAATAAGATATCTTGAATTGGAATAAAATAGTAGAGCTAAAACAGTTGTCCACATTATAAGAGTATGATAATTTGTATACCTGTATTGCTGTCATAGTGCCAGCCACTACCCCGCTTTTGCCATCCGCCATCGAAACTGACTTCAATCTAAATAAACGGACAGAATAAATAAATAAATAAATTATTTATATTTGTTTTTTTCAAAAAACTGCATACTAAGTTAAAGTAATGAGGACCAATTTTAAAAATCTAAATACACAGCTTAATTTGGCATATCACTTAACCCCAAGAATTAGATATTTGATTAAAAAAAACAAATATAAAGTATAATTTTGGACCCTTTGGAACTCAATGTCCAACAATTAAACAATAGGCCCCAAATTCCAAAATATAAATACATGTAGCAGTGGCGGATCCAGGGGGGGTTCCGGGGGTGCGCACCCCCCCTTTATTTTTGCCAATCAATACATTTGTATCGGGACATATGTCTTGCACCCCCCCTGCACCCCCCTTTGCCGTGGGTTAGCACCCCCCCTTTCGAAAATTCCTGCATCCGCCCCTGTGTAGAGTTGTCTCATTGGGACTTACACCACTTCTTCCTATATCTATGTAGTGTATGCCCTTACATTTTTCAGTAATTGGTTGTTTTCTTGTGATAGAGCTTTCACATGTTTATTTGGATTGACAGTGGTCTCATTGGCACTTATACCTTATCTTCCTATATTTAAATTCATAATATTAAAAAAAAACTAGATTAATCAAGACTTGATATTAAATCCAAGTGAAATGGGTTAAGAAATAGGTAAATAAACCCATCATAGATAGCAGGACTAAATTATATATATATGCCAGATGCGCGTTTCGTCTACAAAAGGCTCATCAGTGATGCTCGAATCCAAAAAAAGTTAAAAAGGCCAATTTATACAAAGTTTAAGAAAAGTCTTGTTTTATGCACCTTACTAGTCACTGTATATGAACCAAAAAATCTTACCTTTCCATTACTTAAATTTTTTTCTTGCTGTTGAACTGTTTTACATGATTCAATGGCAGCTTCATGTATTTTCTTTCCAACTTCATTTTCTTTCTTCTTGATTGTTGATGGATTGACTGAAGGGACATTTAAACCAGAAAGAAAGTTGTTCACATGTGTAGACCCTATTCCTGCATGTATCATCCCTGAAAAGGTAGCATAGTATGATACAGAATTGTAATGTTGTTTTATATATTTACATTTTCAGTGCTAATAGATATAGGAAGATGTGGTGTGAGTGCCAATGAGACAACTCTCCATCCAAGTAACAATTTAAAAAGTCAACCATTATAGGTTAAATTACGGCCTTCAACACGGAGCCTTGGCACATAAGTACATATATACAGATGTAATTTTGTTTCAGGCTGGAAAACAACATGATTCAAGAAATGCAAAAACGAGTTGAAAAAAGTGTTTCAAATTAGCTTACTATACAGAATATGTTTCACTCATTGTTGAAGACCATATATTGCATACTATTGGGATTTTTTTACTCTAATGAATTATGAAAAAAGACTCTAATACATTACTGAAGGGGCAATTTCTTACAAAGCACACAAACTTATAAGATAATTTAAAAATTAAGACAATATCTTAAAATTGCATAAGATTAATTATATAACTTAAATATAAATGAAATGAAAGAAAATATACAGCAAAACATTTAACACAACAGTTGGCGAAACTTCCATCAAATAATAACTTAGATATCATATACATTGTAATACAATGTACATGTATGCTAAGAAAAATTAGTGTGAATGGACCTACTAAAGCGAACAAGAAGTAGAGAAAATGGGTCGTACATGTAGGTCAATCAAGAATCAGCGTATGGACCCACATTGGTCTTGGACCTAGAACAGAAGCTTTGGTTTAATCTAGAAAAATGGATTCATGGCTAGTAACACTACAGATATGTCGTTCAGTAGTCCAAATATTTATGACATCTTGAAAAACTCTTATAATTTTTTTCTTTGACACCGTACATTGAAGTAAGGCGTCAAATAAAAAATTATTATAGCCTTTCAAGATGTCATAGTTATTTGGACTAGTCATTCAGTAGCATAGTGCTTTTAGCATGTTTAGTGAAAAGATTTAAATGAACTTGATGCAGATTCTTTTTATGACAAAGGAGAAATATTCAGTTGTTACCAATTATGTAATTTGTAAATCAATTGAATCTGATCTTATACTCTTTATGCAATGTATGGGCCCTGTGGCCGTAATTTGGGAAATAAAAATATTCTATTCTGAACACATACAAGATGGGTATAGTTACCAGAATGAATCATACTTTAAAAAATTTGGACAGCACTTCCCCTGCACGCAGCACTTTCAAAATACCCCCCTACCCCATTTCCCCAGGCCAATATAAGGGATTAAGAAAGAGTAGAGAAGGCATTGGACAAACTCATTTATAATCAGACATGAGCTTTTACCTTCTCATTGAATTTTTAGTGTTGAAATAAAATGAATCTTACCAATTGCAGCTTTTGAATTTACGATAAATGCTCCTTTTCCATTCCTTTTTCCTGTCTCAACACTGTTGCATGCCTTGCAACTACTGCAAGGAATGTACAAAACGCTTCCGAGGCCGTATTTCCGCTCCCCTACAGTATCCAGTAATTGGAGAGGACAGTTGCACATCTTACAATAGAGGTTTTCAGCAAGGTGAAGCAATTCAACTACTCTTCTTCCTTCTTTCCAACTGTCGTCGTGCGATGGATCGTTTGATACAGTTACAGATGCTCCTACGTCAAGTTCACAATTACTTATAATTTCATGATCATCTTGTAAACTGTCAGTAAATTTCCCATATGGATGGTCGTCGGTACATATCTTGTTCATGTATTTCATCTTTGATGACCGTACGAAGTTTATTTTTCTGTTAAACTTCCCGTTCTTCCGGAAACGAGCCATCGCGGTTGTTTACTCGTTACCAGACGACACTATAACTGTTCCCAGGTCTCCGATTTCTAAGCGTCATATTCGCGCGTAAATATTGGGAACCAGTCGTAATTGGGTTACTTCCCTTAGTGTCGGGATCTACCTTAAATCCATTGAAACTTTTCAGAATACAAAAGTCAATCATAAAGATCATTCGATTATCGTACCCAAAAGAGCATACATACATTGATCATGTTCTAGTAAGATCTGTTACAGAATAAGGTTGTCAAATGTGAGAAAAACGCTTGGTACTTTTTATATACTTTTGTACAGATAGAAAAACAATATCATTTTCTTCAGAACTCAAAGACTCATCACCAGAGAGCAATAACTCAATTGTAATATTGACAGCAAAAACATTGATTTCATTTATCATTAAAAGCCTTTGTGATGAAAAATTGTTACAATATAATAAATAATGTTTAGCATCTTCATTGATGAAGCCACATAAACAATTGGCATCTTGTACTAAGTTTGCATTAAACAAATCAGATTGAAGAGTGCTACAATGGTTTCGCAACCTTGCATGTAATACAGATAGTAAGCGGTCTCCAGAGCAAAAATGCCTCGGAGGTTTTTTATTCTTATAGTATAACATGTGCAATTTGCTTTTAAATGATGAAAATGTAGGACTCTGTCTCATAATAATATCTAAAGTGTTCCACAATGTTATGGATGCTGGGAAATAAGAATGTTGATAAACCGACAAACGATTCACTGGAATAGTGATATTGTGTCTGTTTCGTAAATTGTAATTACTAATATCAGACACTAATTCTGGAACCAAGTCATGTAAATAATCTGGAGCCTGATTGTTAATAATTTTATAAAACATGGCTAACTTTTTTACCTCCCGCCTTACGCTTAATTTTTCCCATCCCGTCTCCCTGTAAATAGCGTTTCGGCTAGCATAACTTGGTAATCCAGTAACTATGCGAGCAGCCTCGATTTGAATATTTTCTATCCGATCAGAACTTGTGTTCCCACAATTATCCCAAACTTCTGATGAATACTCAAGTATCGGACGAATAAAAACCGTATAAATTTTTTCCAAATAATCCCTTTTTAATCGATATTTTAGTTTGCGTAAAACATTAAGCTGCTTCGTAGTTTTCTCAATCAGTTTATCAACATGCTTATTCCATTTACAATCATTACTAAATATGACACCTAGGTGTTTGTGCGCACTAACTGGTTTCAATGTAGCACCTCCAAAATCAAAAGTAATATCACTGTATATATTTTTCAAACAAAATATCATAATATCAGTTTTATTAGGGTTAAACTTCACTAGCCATTTTTCTGACCACTTACTTAAATAATCAAGATCTCTACTGATTGAATTTTTCAAAGTGGATTCATCAGGTGCAGTATGACCTATTGAAGTATCATCTGCAAAAAGCCTTCCGAATCCAGACATACCATCAGCTATATCATTTATGTATATTAAAAACAACAAGGGTCCTAATACTGACCCCTGAGGCACACCAGCGTTAAGTTTTCCAATGTTTGATAACGAATCTTTTATGACAACTCTCTGAGATCGTCTAGACAAGTAACTTGTCAACCAACATAGCAAGTCTCCTTTTATACCATATTTTTCAAGTTTATGCAATAAAGCCTTAATCCAAACAGTATCAAATGCTTTGCTTATATCAGCAAATGTAATGCTTGTTAAAAGCTTTTCATTTAGTGCACTCAAAATTTTGTTATACAATTCTATCAACTGATGCGAAGTTGAGTATCCTGGAATAAATCCGGATTGATACTTGTATAATAATTTATTTCCATGTAAATGGTTAAAAATATTTTTGAAAACAATCTTTTCTAAGACTTTACTCACACATGACAATAAGGAGACTGGCTTGTAGTTAGACGGTAATGACTTGTCACCACTTTTGAATAAGGGAATAACATGTGCAATCTTCCATTGGTCTGGAAATATTTTATCATTTAAAGATTTGTTAAAATGTAGACATAATGGTTTGGAAATTTCATTTTTAACGGCAAGTAACATTCTGTTGCTAACGATATCTGGCCCAACAACTTTATTAACATCGAGCGTTGAAAGAATATCAAGTACATCTTGTTCACTAACTACAATTTGTGAAATAAATTCAAGACATCGGTCGTCAAATTCCGGCAAATCTTTACTAGCGCCATCTAAATTAGAAATTGAACAAAAATATTTATTTAAAATGTCGGACTTTTCGGTTCCCTCATACGCAAGTTTAAAGTTGTGATCAGGGTCCGTCATGGGTGGTAAATCATGAGACGGTGTATCACTTTTAATTAACATGTTAACCGTTTTCCAGTATTGTTTACAGTTGGTAACTTTTAGTTCATCTAAATTTTCATTAATACTGGTAAAAAAATATTTTTTAGCTTGCTTTTTCAAGTTATTTACTTTGTTTCTTTGTTGTTTAAATTTCTTTTCTGCGGATGTACTATTTGAGCGAATAAAAATATTACGAAGCCTGTCGCGTTTTCTCGTTTCACGCCGCAAATTTGAATCATACCAAACTTTATCGTCACATCTTATAGTTACTTCCCTTGTAGGTATTCACTCGGAGGCTATATTAAGAAATGAGTTCGTGAAATTAGTCGCAGCAACATGAACATCACTTGCATCAGAAATTAAAAATTCACAATTTGTTTCAACTACTTTTTGTTTCATAAGGTCATAATCACCTTTTTTGTAATCCCATATCGATCTATTATAAGTTCGTCTTTTACTAAAACCACAATTAATTGTGACGTATGTTCCATCATGATCACTAATACCTCTATCAAAAGGTATTGTGTCTTTATCTAAAACCGGTATCGAATCAGTGACTAAAATAGGATCAAGTAAAGACGTGCTACCTGTTCGTGTGTCAAAATGAGTAGCTTTGTCAATTATGTTAACAAGGCCATTGATGAAAAAAATATCTCTTATATTTGACGGTAGATCTGACATAAAGTTTTTATTCAGGTCACCTAAGCAAATTATGTTATTATTTTCATCCAGGGCATTTTTCAACATTTGATCAAAATACTGCCAGAAATAAACTGAAGATTGCCGTTCCGACCTATAATTGATGTTTATCAATATTGATCGCAATTTAGTTTTTAACTCAAACCACATACTCTCAAGTTGGCAATTCTCCAAATCATGTCGACGAGTTATGCGAACGTAACTTCCTAATACATAATAATTCCACCCCCATGAGAATTTCTATCTTTTCGAACTGGTATTTCAAAACCGGATATATATAAATCAGAATCTGTAATATTTGAGTCTAAATGGGTTTCTGTCAAGAATACGACATCGTAATCTTCAATAATATCGACAATATAATTCAGTTTATTTCTAAGGCTTCTTATATTACCATGGAAAATTGACAATGTTTTCTCAGATATTTCTGGTGTGCGCTCAGGACCCGGGTTCGGTTCGATGTCACCACATATTTGCAACAACCATAATAACAGTATGTACAATGACATCATATAAGCAGAAGATCTGTATAAATTAAAAATACATGATAGTTTGAGTCTTGAAATATTCGTAAATAAAACGGCAAGTAATTCATACACTGAGAAAGATACAAATGTTTTTCTCAAACAACCCAGACTTATCTTGTGATAAAACAGTCCTATTGTCATTCTATATGCTACGATGTCATTACACATTGTCAAATACAAGACAATACATGTAAATGACAATTAGAAAATCGGACTGCTTTGTAAAACATGATGCAAGATATAAACACATATAAATCGAATGATCATTCATGAAATTCAGGAAAATAAAAAATAAGGGACAACAAAAATGTATGTACAAAAGGCAAAATTGGAACATCATAAGAATGTTCGATGCAATTGTAATGAAATCAGAGAGATCAATTTAGTTAAGATGAATTTAGTTTCGATGTCATTTGAGGGGGCGGAAACAATAATCAAATAAATCAGAAAACAAAATGTGAAGTTTTTTAAAAACGGAAGATCATTTGTGAAGTGTTAATATAAGGTAAATAGATTAATCTATCTTTTCATTTAATCAACACAGGTAAGCTATAAAAACGTTTGAAGAACGATCATTATTAAAGTTACAGGAGCGTAACAAGTTCACGTGTATGTAAGTTATTTAAATCACTCAAGTGTAAAGAGTTGAGTTATAATTTCATGTCACATGTTTTAAATTGCAAATAAATGAAATATAAATAAACAAACACAGACACGTGATACTTAACACGTGTAGCGAGAAAAGAAATATTCAGCACAGCAATACATAGAAAACGAATATAATTAACTATACAAGACTAGTGTATATAATCAAATTGATAAAACAATTTAAGAATCGTGTTATTTATACAAATGACAGTCAACGGTCATAAGACTATGATGTAACGGAATGTCTAATCCTCTTTCTGGTCATCACCTTCAAGGACTTCCCCACCAAGCTTATATATGTCCTGCCTAGAAATTACCACTTTCGGACGAGAATTCTCAGATTGTTTAATCAATATGGACCCGTCATGTGTCCAAAACGAATTTATTTGACCTTTCTCACGCAATGTGTTAAGTCTGTGCAGAAGATTGTATCTGTGTTTTGTAAGGTTTTCAGCAATGAAAGTTTTGTTTGTGTTTCCTTTTAATTTGCGTTTATTGCTGAAAACCAACTGCCTTTGACGATACGACAGGAACCGTACAATGATGGAAATTTTCCCGTCTTTAATCTCACCTATGGGATGGGATCTGCCAATATCTCTCGTGTCTAACTTCAATTTCAATTGCTTATGGCAAATACCAAGGATAAGGGAATCTGTGTCTATAGGCTTGATAATATCGCCTTTATCGTCAGTTGGTGCAGGAACAGTATGGAATCGTAAACTGGTTCTTCGAGAATACTGTTCCTGTTCCTCGACTCTGGCTTCGATCTTATCTAATTTGCGATTTAAAGAATTTATTTGATCTTTTTGATTGTTAAGTTCAACATCTTTCAAAATAAGTGCTTCTTTATTGTGTTTAATAGTAAGTAAATGAGGCTGAATACATTCGTCAACGATCAGTGCAATTTTAGGTTTGACCATTTCAATTACTTTTTCAGTGATGAGAGGAATGATGGAGTCTAAAAACTCTTGATTTTTTAGCGTAGCACAAACAACATCAGATAGCTTGAATACAGTTTCATTTTCAATTGATGATATTATCTGTTCAGAACTGTCATGTTCAGAAACGATAGAGCCACTGATAGATGAATCAAGGTTGGCTGTTCTTGCTACCTTTTCAACTTGTTGCATAGATGGCGATAAATTGTCAGGACTACTGGATGGTTGTAACCTTTTACCACTATGTTTTGGTGTATTTTTAAAATAACTATCTAAGTTTGATTGTTGTTGTTGTTGTTTGTCTTTCGTTACCTGGTCAGCCATTTTGTGTGTTGTGAACTCCGATTCAATCACTTTCGAAAATCTTTACAAAAGTCACTATTTGGTCACTAAAAATTCGAATAAACTATAACAGCTTCACACATAATGTCTATTCTGATAAAGAATCAGAAAAAATCTCAACATAAAACACTGGAAAATATATTTTTTCTCTCTTTTTAGTCTCCCAAGATTTTCACACCTTCATACTCAAGGGCACATAACCTCGTCATTATACATCACCTTCTCTGCATGCTGTCTCTATTAATGAATTGCTGCCATTTATACAAAAGCCGTTAGGTATTCATCACATTCGCACGAAATTTTATTCATTACCCCTTTCAAAACTTTATTCTCTGTTCAATTTATTTTTGGAATCCACTGATACAAACCCTCATGCAAACCAATACAAACTTGAAGTTATAATTTCGGATATTGCAACCGACCGTGCGAGGGCTGTATAGCCAGTCAAGGTCGTTAAACACTTCCATTTGTTGGATATTGCAAGTCACAGACTTTTCAAGGCAGTCCGCATTGGAAAAGATCAAAAAAAGAAAAGATCTTTCCTTAATCTTTCCTTTGCCAACAAAGGTTTCGATGGCGTCAACTTAGGCAATATCATAAATTAGTTCAATCGTAAATACCTCCTTATTTCAAAGACCAGTCTGTACCATTCATTTCTTATACCTATACTAAACCTATTGAAACTAAAATTTTCAATTACAAACACGTTTTGCAGGATCTCGATATTGACGACTTCAAGTCTAAACCTCCTGATTGCACTTGTGCTAGTTCCCATTTCACATATAATCCGGCTGGCCACGTTAATACCGTTAATAACACTTCTCTACGAAATGTGTTATCGAAAGGTCACAAATATTGGGAGCCTAAATCCCTCAATTGGAAATACAACTTTATAATTTTGTTGGATTCAGTCGACGATTATGCCAGGCAATGGGCTAAAAAGTAAAATCATAAAAATACTGAACTTAGAGGAAAATCAATTCGGAAAGTCCGTAATCACAGTCATTGCAAAATCAAATAACAAAACACATCAAAAGCGAATGGACAAGAACTGTCATATTCCTGACTTGGTACAGGCATTTTTAAATGTAGAAAATGGTAGATTAAACCTGGTTTTATAGCGCTAACCCTCTGACTTTGATGACAGTCTCATCAAATTCCGTTATATTTACAATGATGCATTAACTAAACAGACACTATCAATAAAATAGTCAAAATATGGATACAACCGTCATCATCGTGTAACAATTTTAAAAGGAACAATTTAACAGACCACAAAAACATCTATCTACAAACACATTCATTGATTTTGCGTGTCTAACGTCAGAAAATTTTATACGTCACATATATTTGTCGTTCAATGTACATACAAGGGCGAGAAGGAAGACGTAGACACTCTTTCCGAATGGATTAAGGCAATGAGGTCGTTGATACAAATCAGAATTTAGAAACTGAATAGGTCTATCAATGCCCATGCTACGTCAATCTTTAAAGACCGAAATGTTGCAAAACACTTATCCTACCTCCATGACAAATATGTTGTTGTCTCCGCAGATAAAGCCCCAAACAACACCGTTTTTGTGTGTAAAACCCATTACATTAACTGCTTTATAAACGAACTAGGTATTAACAATTCACTTGGAAACGCAACATATACCCTCACGACACATACCAAAGAGGAAATCCTGGATAATCATAGGTCTGTTCTATGTTCCTTAGAATTTCAACCAAAGATGAAGAACTGGATCTTCCACCACTGTATTGGATACCCAAAACTACATAAGTGTCCTTACAAACAACGGTTTATTGCTGGGTCTTCCAAGTGCTCCGCGAAACCTCTTTCTAAATTATTAATATCTATTCTTATCAGCAATCAAAGACGGGCTTCAAAGTTATTGTGAAACTGCCTATTCAAGAGGTGGCGTGAATCAGATGTGGATACTTAAAAATTCCAAAGATCTTTTAGAGTAAATACAATCTAACTCTCTTTCATCTTGTAACAGTATTAAAACGTTTTACTTTTCTACTCTTTACACAAGTATTCCACATTCTAAACTAAAAGACAAATTAAAAGAGTTGGTATTGTTTTGCTTCGTTAAAAAGAATGGCCAACGTAGATACAAGTATCTTGGAGGGATAAATCCTACTTTGTAAAGGATCACTCTGATTCAAACAAAAAATTCTCTGAAACTGATATTATCAAGATACTTGATTTCTTGATTGACAACATATTTGTTACCTTCGGAGGACGTGTTTTTCACTTAAAACTATTATTCAGGTATTTAAAGGAGAAAAATATGTTTTTGTCGTTTTGAATTTGTAAAAAGACAACATTCAAATGTTTTAATATGAAAACAATCTCATACACAAATATAAATAACAGCAACCATTAATGTTTATCAGTGCATTAAAATTAAAAGTGTACCATCTTTACAATAGCAAAGTGATATTACTATATACAAAGTGTTTCATACAGACTACTATAGATACAAACATGTCAATTTGAACCATGTATTGACAGATGAAAGGACAGTTCAGTGACACTAGTATTTGTTCAAACATATCTATATATTTAACATTTAACAGTAAAGGTAGTAGAGGATTTTTTTTCATTGAAACTGTCAGATATAAATGACACATCAGAAATATCAATAAAACGTTCAGACTAACATTTTGAAATAGTTCATATAAGAGGCGGTTTTACATAATAATAAATTAGAAATCAAATAATAATAACGATACATTCATGAAAATGCTGATGTCTTAGGATTACATTATAACCAATTGGTCATCTGCTATTTCGTGTAGTTTTATATATCACTTGATAAATTTAGTAACGCCAATAATAGGATTAACACGACACATGTAAGTGCAGCATATGCTCATCATTAAGGAACACATGCGATCCCATTCAGTTTTTAGTGGGGTTTGTTTAGTTCAGTTTTGAATTTTCTATGTTTTTCCGAAGACTGTTGGATTTTTTTTCAATGACATTGCCATATTGTTACAATTTATGAGTTATCCCTTTCGTATCTCCTGTTTCTTTTTCCAAGAATATAAAATCAGTTGAGATTTAAATAAATAAAAACTAAATACACGGTGATGTGCCTGATCCTAGTAAATATTTGTCAAGTAAGGCATTTTGGTATAACTAATCTCTGAAATTAAGATCCATTAGTTCTCGATCCAATGGTATAAGATGTATAATATTATATGTTGTGTCATGAATACTATTGTTTGTCTGTTTGACTTTTTCATTTTTAGCCATGGCGTTGTCATAAAGTAATTCATTGTTTAAAACCACGTTTGAATTCCATGCATTATTTAGCATGCTTAGTTTTTAATTTGAGGAAAATTATATTCGTTTAACTCATTCATTACAATAATGTAACGTAAGATGTGTTAATGTTGAATGCGCTACTGTAACCCCGTTAACAATGACAAGTTAGCTGTGTAAGTGTTGAATGCGATACTGTTACCGCCGTTACAACTGTCATGTAAGATGTGTCAGTGTGATATGCGTTACAGCAATCGCTGTTTCAAATGTCAAGTTAGATGTCAGTGTTGCATTCGTTACTGCAACCGATCTTACAGATGTCAAGTAAGATGTGTCAATGATGTATGCATAACTATGAAATGTCAAGTAAAGCAGTGTAAGTGTTGTATGTGCTACAGCAATCGCTATTTCAAATGTCAAATAAAACATTGTAAGTGTTGTATGTGCTACAGCAATCGCAATCAAATGTCAAGTAAGACAGTGTAAGTGTTGTATGTGCTACAACAATCGCAATCAAATGTCAAATAAAACATTGTCAGTGTTGTATGTGCTACAGCAATCGCAATCAAATGTCAAATAAAACATTGTCAGTGTTGTATGTGCTACAGCAATCGCAATCAAATGTCAAATAAAACATTGTCAGTGTTGTATGTGCTACAGCAATCGCTATTTCTAATGACAAGTTAGCTGTGAAAGTGTTGTATGCGATACTGTTACCGCCGTTACAACTGCCAGGTAAGGTGTGTCATTTATTCTGGCAAGTCAACAGTGAAAGTGTTATATGCGTTCCCAGAACCACCGTAACAACTGTCCAGTAAGATGTGTCATTTCATCTGTCAAGTTAACAGTGAAAGTGTTATATGCGATACAAGAACAGCCGTAACAACTGTCCAGTAAGATGTGTCAGTGTTGAATATGGTAACAACTGTCAAGTTAGCTGTGTCAGTGTTGTTTACGTTATGAATTATCATTGATATGGTCATATTTATAAATTAACTGTTTACAAAACTTTTGAATTTTTGAAATACTAATACTACCTCAGGAATAGATTACCGTAGTTGTATTCGGTAAAACCTTTTAGGTCCTCAATGCTTATCAACCTTTTTTATACTTTATTTGGCCTTTTTTAAACTTTTTCAGATTCGAGCGTCACTGATGAGTCTTTTGTAGACGAAACGCGCGTCTGGCGAAATACCAAATTTAATCCTAATATTATGATGAGTTTATTTACAGTTACCGCTGTTAAATGAGGTCAAGTAAGATGTGTAAGCGTTGTATGCGTTACTGTGACTATTGTTAGAAAAACTGAAATGTTAATACGGACGTAGAAGAGCTGAAAAAAAAACCAAATAAGATCAAACAATCAAAGCCAAATCCGGACATATGTGAGGTAAATATTACCTTTGATTAAAATATTATTTTACAAAATTTTAAGACATACAGAATAATTGTCTTGTTTCTTGATATTTCAGCAGAGTTTACTGAACTTATTATACTGAGCAATGACTTTCAATGAAATCGATGGAAACATATTTCTGATTTTTAAAACTTAAAGGGAAACTTCGCAAAAAAATCAAAAATTGATATTATGTTCATTCTGTATAAAAATGCTCAAATTCATAGATATGAAAGTTTTATTCCGCTAGATAAGCGATCACCATCGATTTTAAATTTAGAGTATCAATTCAATTCTCTGCGATCCGCCATTTTGTCTTCTTTCCCGATTAATAAAAACGATATGTCTATAAACCACAAAGAAACAAAACTACAGTAACCGATGTAGTCGTAATTGCGTGTCGATATCTTGTCAATCGTACAGTTGTTTTATCCGACTAACTAACTTGATACGAAAATATTCTTACTTTTTTTAAATTACCATGGTCTGTTGCTTTTAAACTGTTGATATTGGAATTAGGTGAAAAGTCAAAGTTGAAATCATAAATAAGTGTTCCGCGAAAATTGTTTTCGAAAATCTAATTTGTTCATAATTCTTTAAAGTAATAAACAAATATATTTTGATCTTCCCTCATCTGATCACCAGCATGGCTAAAGGTATTACTTCCAAAGGTATTGTGAGGGGTGTGAGGTGACACGTCCAGGTATTCAAGCGATTTCCTGTCGGGCTTGCAAGTTCATGCATCGTTTCACTTCTGCAGGTATTGATCAGTGTACACGGCTGATAACTTATAACTTATAACTTTCCATTTTGAACTATCAGATGAATAATATACAACTCTGTCTTACTTGTCATTACTAAACTCATACGCTTGTTTATAAATAACATTTCTGGTGTAAAGAATATAATTCATAAACATATAAATAATACCCACAAAATAAGATTTGATGAAATTAAAATCTATTTAAATATTTTTTCCAAGGGTGAATTTGGGAAAATGTAATATATAGTCATTGTCAATAGTGAAGGACAGATTGGAACAGACCAGAAATATTGATTTAAAAAAATGTACGCACTTGCCGACGATTCGTTTATACGACTGGATAGAAAGTTACGGAACTATAGCGCAATTTAAAATATATACATGTATACATTGAACATAAGAAAAAAACATATATTTTGAATAAATAGGGGTAAAAGTGTTGTAAATAGACTAGTCCACGTATGCCAACAGTATGTAATCATCGAATGTCGATAAACTATTGTATACCAGAAGAAGAAGAGAACCAATTTGATTTAAATACAGGTCGATGTAAAACTTTTGCTTTGGTTCATTGAAGCTGTGGACCTAGGAAAATCACAAATTTATATTTCAATAAGATTGTTCTCGAACAAAGGAAGTAATTCGTCATCACAATTGTTATATATGCCACTGGACGAACACTAATTATCCCCAGGGAATGTGAATATTTTGCTGGGAAACTTTTGAGTATCAAAGTTTCAAATTAATAACCGGATTTATTTTCTTTCTTGGTATTCAATAACAGAAAAAAGAATAAATTACTTGTTCGCTAAATAGGGGTATTCTTGTCAGATAAAAGACTTTTAGTTATATTTAAAAAATAGGGAAATATGACATTAAATTGGTTCTGTCTTTTTTTTAAACATCGTTAAAAAGATGTGTGTCTAAGGTGAACGCCACAAGAACCCTGTAATACTAATACGAGAGTATAGCATGTAAACATTCCTTCTCATAATATGGTTGTATTGGAAATCTTTTCATACAGATTGACAACTCATTGTCCGAAATGCATGTAATATTTGCCACATGACGCCCATAGTTCTTTCTACCATCATCATCTTATTCTGTGATATTGCTGTAAACATCGATGGTTCACACCCAAACAAAATGGGAGTAATGGACCTTCAGAGCTTCTCCGTGTTATACACTTGTGAAATATACAGTACTTGCAACCTTAGGCGTTACTATTTCAGCGATCAATCAGCGGTCATCGATCAGTCACCGATCAGTCAAGTTCGCGTCAAACTCACGTCAGCAATCTGTCAGACTTATAGTAAAAGTAATTGACTGATCGGACTGATCGGACGGATAGTACCGATCGACCTTGATGACGGATTGAACTTTAATACGTCACATGATGAACTAATACAAATTACGGAATCTTGGTTTCGTTTAATTTTTATTAAAATGGCGACTCGTGAAAATCGAACGTTCAATGATACATTTTGTTTATTAATTATTCAGCAAAGTTTTATGAATTGAAATGAAAAGAAATGTACAGATAAAACCTAAATAAAAATATCATCATTAAATAATGGTCTTTTTCGTTTTATTTAGGTTATATATTTTCAAACCCGGCGAGTGTCTACATCGCGAAATTGATTTTATTATTTTCCAAACATACTCGGGAAAAACAAAATGAAAGGATCAGTTATTGAAAAATGTAGTCTATTTTTTTCAATATTTTAAATTTTTGTATCCTTATCATCATAAAATTAAAATCATAATCATGGACTTTCTATATTCTCGTCACAATCGAAGCCTTTAAAATAACAAATTACAAAAATAACTACTCCTAAACAATAAAAAGTACAAAAATCCAATGGTGGTAAACATAAATACATTCCTTAAAAAGAAAAAAATAATTTTAAGCAGATTTATTCTTGAATAATTCACATTTTCTACAAAAATCATATGAAAATCACTTATAACAACTGATTGCAATTGAAATTACAATATTTTCCAATATGAGAAGAAATATTTGCATTTTGGCAACGCGTACAAAAAAATAATATCTTTTTCCTTAAAGTAAACATAATTTATGAAGAACAACCAATCCTGATGAACAAAAAGTAATGAAATCATATGGCGGTTAATAATTTATATCATAATAAAGCAATAACTGCATTCTTATTCCACAAAAATAAAAGTTTAAGCATTTTAAGTCTCATTATATCTCAATTCTGATTAGAAGACTTGTCTCAAGATGTTAAAAATAACTGATTTCAAATAAAATAGTATCATTTTTGATAAAAAGAAGAATAGTTTTGGTTATTATAAACAATGCGAACAAAATTTTAGTATGATTTTTCTGATATTCTTTTAATTTTATGTAAAAAACTATTCTAAACTATAAAAAGTACAAAAATTTAATGGCGGTCAATAATTTTCAGTAAAATGAAGAAATATTTGCATTTTAGGCAACGCGTACAAAAATTTAGTATCTTTTTCCTTAAAGTAAGCATATTTTATGAAGAACAGCCAATCTTGATGTACAATTAGTACTAAAATCATATGACGGTTAATAATTTGTATCAAAATAAATCAATAACTGCATTCTTATTCCACAAAAATAAAAGTTTAAGTATTTTAATTCTCAGTATATCTCAATTCTGATTAGAAGACTTGTCTCAAGATGTTAAAAATAACTGATTTCAAATAGAATAGTATCATTTTTGATAAAAAGAATAATAATTTTGGTTATTTTATACAATGCGAACAAAATTTTAGTATGATTTTTCTGATATTCTTTTAATTTTATGAAAAAAAAACTATTCCAAACTATAAAAAGTACAAAAATTTATAAGGGGTCAATAATTTTCAGTAAAATGAAGAAATATTTGCATTTTAGGCAATGCGTACAAAAATTTAGTATCTTTTTCGTTTAAGTAAGCATATTTTATGAAGAACAGCCAATCTTGAAGTACAAAAAGTACTCAAATCATATGACGGTTAATAAATTGTATCAAAATAAATCAATAACTGCATTCTTATTCCACAAAAATAAAAGTTTAAGTATTTTAATTCTCATTATATCTCAAATCTGATTAGAAGACTTGTCTCAAGATGGTAAAAATAACTGATTTCAAATGAAATAGCATCATTTTTGATAAAAAGAAGAATAGTTTTGGTTATTTTAAACAATGCGAACAAAATTTTAGTATGATTTTTCTGATATTCTTTTAATTTCACGAAAAAAAACTATTCTAAACTATAAAAAGTACAAAAATTTAATGGCGGTCAATAATTTTCAGTAAAATGAAGAAATATTTGCATTTTAGGCAACGCCTACAAAAATTTAGTATCTTTTTCCTTAAAGTAAGCATATTTTATGAAAAACAACCAATCTTGATGTACAATTAGTACTAAAATCATATGACGGTTAATAATTTGTATCAAAATAAATCAATAACTGCATTCTTAATCCACAAAAATAAAAGTTTAAGTATTTTGATTCTCATTATATCTCAATTCTGATTAGAAGACTTGTCTCAAGATGGTAAAAATAACTGATTTCAAATAAAATAGTATCATTTTTGATAAAAGGAAGAATAGTTTTGGTTATTTTAAACAATGCAAACAAAATTTTAGTATGATTTTTCTGATATTCTTTTAATTTTATGTAAAAAACTATTCTAAACTATAAAAAGTACAAAAATTTAATGGCGGTCAATAATTTTCAGTAAAATGAAGAAATATTTGCATTTTAGGCAACGCGTACAAAAATTTAGTATCCTTTTCCTTAAAGTAAGCATATTTTATGAAGAACAGCCAATCTTGATGTACAATAAGTACTCAAATCATATGACCGTTAATAATTTGTATCAAAATAAATCAATAACTGCATTCTTATTCCACAAAAATAAAAGTTTAAGTATTTTAATTCTCATTATATCTCAATTCTGATTAGAAGACTTGTCTCAAGATGGTAAAAATAACTGATTTCAAATAAAATAGTATTATTTTTGATAAAAAGAAGAACAATTTGGTAATTCTAAACAATGCGAAAAAAAATTTAATATTATTTCTTTGATATTCTTTTAATTTCACGAAAAAACAACCTATTCGAAACTATAAAAAGTTCAAAAATCGAATGGCGGTCTATAATAACCATTTGCGTAGGAATAAGTTTATGTTAACAGAGTCATATAATACAATATGATGTTAACAATATTTAATACAAAACTATTAATCAACACAAACAATTTAACGCTCTAAGCATATTATTCTGTATACTATTTTCACTTTTTTATTGCAACCAATTTTATTACAAATTAACGTGTAAATTAAGGTGTCTTCGTAGAGGTCCGCGTTCAGCGTTTGTAAGTCGAGTTCGGTTTACATAAGAATTTTAAATATATACGTATCCGTCCGATCCGTGCATAAATTTAATTTACTGATCGATCGGTCAAACATCCGTCACCGATCATTCACCGATCAGTCAAGTTCACGTCAAACAGTAACGCCTAAGGTTGCAAGTACTGTATAGACGAAATTTCTGTATTGAAATGAATCTACATCTCACAAACAGGATTTTCAAATAACGATTGTGAGTAATCACCTTACAAACCAATATAAACGTATGGCAAGATATAACCATGAAGGAATTTAGTTTTTGTCAGACGCAAGAACTCATCACTATATATATCATAAACGTATACGTATATATATGCATACAGTTTCAAATATTAAGAACAAGCGGTCGATGTCGATAGTCTGTTTTCTAACTGTTCAGAGTTAGACATGTCACTTGTTCATTCTTGGAAGCCTTCATATTCCCCGTCTAACGATGGGAACTCTTTCTGATTGTGTAAATGCTTGTATGGTAATTCTGTCGTTTACCTGTACAAGCGGTTGCATTTCCTCTCCTTTCCCAACAAACAAACGAACGAAACGCCACTAGTCTGATTTCTCTGGAGCTCATCCTTACATGTATACTAATAATGATTGTTTCAAGAACAACGATGTATGGACGAACTATTATAAATTCGTCAATATCAGTTATGCATGACTAAAATATAACTTTTATTACAACTACTGTATTACTTATTTGGATTAATGACGGCTATCATGTTCAACATTGCACAAATATTATCATAGAATTTTAAAAAAAATCCTCAAAAATCCTCAAAAGAAATAATGCCTTAGCTTAGATAATTGATATTCTTTTCACAAAAAGTTCGTGTAAATGATTGTCAAATGAATTTAATTATGTAAGAATAAAATGTTAAAAAGAAACTAAAAAAAAATCATGCATGTTGTATTTTTTTGTCAATTAAAAACTTTAAAATTGCAATAGTTTTATTAGCATTTAAACACAGCCAGATTTGAATACAAGTTAAGAAATTCCGGTAAAGTCAATGATATCAAACAGATGTACAATGGTATATCAAATTGGGTAATATTGCATTTAGTTTTTATAAAAGATTAAAACTACTATTTTTTGCTTCATATTTGAATCTTTACGCCAATTGCCGCTAAGAAAGTAATCAAAAATTGTTTCCTTTTATTTTTATACACTTTCGGAATTACGAAACTGAATTTTATTTTAAATTAATTTACACAATTTAATTATTGTATCTTTATTCTCATCGTGTATTAAATCTTAGTGTACTAACATCGTGACAGCATACTCTTTCTAATCCTTTCTGTTTATCCTTTCCAAATAACAACATTTATACCTGTGTACGCTTGAACTCACACCTGCGGCTAAATAGCTACAAGGTAAACGAATTGACCTCAAGCCGAGAAATATACAGTGACCTTTACAAAATAATATACACACTCTGCTCACACATTAGTTGCATTGAAATGATTATCAAAACAATAACGGTAAATAGAACTGAAATATTTTCAGTTCAATATCAGTAAAAATGTTCAATAAATATTTTATGAAAAAAATCTCAACAATAATTAATTAAATTTATTCAAAAACATTTACTAGAGATAATTTTATAGGAGTTTAATTCAATCAATACAAAACGGTATATGCATATTCATTTTCGTTCATTCTTATATTGTGGTTCATAACTTCGACCATTCGTCAGCTGTGCGCTTTTAATTACGTATATTGTCGATAAGCTATAAGAGTTAAACAGATTTTATTTTTTCCCAGAATTCAATAAATCGGGCTAATACGTCACGACCCACTCGAGATTTCAACCGAAAAAGTTACAAATACTTGATTTTCTCCGTTATTAGAAGGAATATAAATTTAAAACTTTGCAAATGTGTTTTTTATGTTAAGATGAACATAATTAGATGATAAGTAAAAAATCGCGGAATTTCCCTTTAAGGCATTTTCCTCATTTTGATATATACTTTATTACGTCCATCTTAGTTTCTATGTGTCTATAATTCTTTGCTTTCAAACGGTTGTGGCGTGATTTCCTGATGAAATTAAATTCATAAAAGTGCATCGGACGTCAGAAATCTGCTTAATATTATTTTTATCATATTATGCATAATCAAAGTGATTGTAACAATTGTTGCCGCTGTATTCCCTGTTCTAGATGATTTTTCAGAATTTTTTGTTATAAGTCTTAATTAATAAAGTTTGATTCACTGAAATTTAGATAAATCTCATTACAAAACAGGTTTTTAATTATTGTTCCGTTTTAACACCTAGGCTAAACTGTCTGCAAGATAAAACCCACATGTTCAATGATTTATACGTTCGCAGTGACACAATGATTTATACGTGCGGAGTGACAATATTTGTTTTTCTACTTCCTGATAGTTATTACACTGCTTAACCATCACCATATAATCTCAATATATAAAAAAGAAGATGTGGTATGATAGTATAAGGCAGTATCAGTAATCTTTATTACACTGCTTAACCATATGCATCATTAACGTAAATAATTCAGCGCTCTCTGTCCACTACTTTTCTCGAGGAGGGATCGTAGTGATCGTAACATAACGACTGGATTATTCGGAATAAACCATCATCATATAGGGGTAAATTCAGTAAATAAATATACGTCATCAGGGACCGCCCATTTAGGGGAGAGCTTTCTGTATAACACTGAAGTCATATGCTCTTCTGATTGGTAGATAATGTTTGTAATAAATATTTTTTGGCAGATGGATCAAAACTAGAGTTGAAAAAAAAAATAATAAATGCTGAATGTACTAATTTTTTTTACTACAGGGTTGAAAAGTAATGGGGGTCAGTATAGGAATTCAGTGCGAATCTACATTGTTTGTAAACAAGGCCATGTGAATGCCCAAAAATGCCGCATGACCCTATGTTTTTATTAGTGCAAAAGATAGGGCTACATTTGTACTTTCATGAAAGTTTCCAATTTCTAAAGGTAAATCAGGTATAAATTTAATTCCATACATAGATTAGCATTAAAGTCAATGGGAGATTTTTTACTGAATTTACCCCTATAGGAAAATATGCACTCTTTCACTGTACTTGTCCAAGGCCACACAATAATCCACACACTCATTTCCTGTAAATTTTAATGTAATGGAAGGATTTTGGAACCATTTGAAGTTGTTTTTTACACAAATTTCTATCTTAGCCACGGCTATTCAGGATGCACTGAGTGTACTGTGAGAGGAAGCATGGGGTATATGTTAAAAATCAGTTTTTGTGTGCAGATTGAAAGAAACAATAGAAATGACACTTTAGAGTTATGATAGCAATGAAAGGCACAAATATCCTCCCCATTTACATCACATTTTGCACATATTTCTCCTCATAATATATATAAAATCATATGAAAAATGAATTACCTCCCTTTGACATAGTGATATTTTTTTTAGCTGTGTTCCCCATGTCAAGTTGTAGAACAAGTGGTAAATAAGCACTTTTCTAGTATTTTAACACTAAAATAATCTGACCGCATGAAGATATTCATTTATTTTCACATAACGCATTGCGATTCTTTATTTAAAAACTATACTAGACAACTTTTCATGATTACATGTCCTTCATCTAGGAAACTAGTGTTGAAATGTTTGTAATTGGATTTTTTTGTTGAATAATTGCTTTTAAATATTCTAAATTGTTACTTTAATCTTCCAAATGCAAAGTTTGGTTATATTTAGACTTATTTATTCATATTTGGCACTTTTTTCTACTTCAGTTTTGGCTGTCTAGTTTAGGCGAAGAATCCATCCTGATGTTGGGGTAACAGGAATTTCTGCAGAGTGATTGTCAATGACATTTTGTGAACTTTACAAGTAATTAAAACACAGATTTAGTATAATGAAACATAATTGTTGTTTTTTTTTGGTTTCAAACTGCTTAAAAAAGCCTTTAAAAAGTCCTTTTGTGCTCTTTTCAGGGTATTTAATCAAAAACTTCCATATAAGGAAAAATTTAACTAAGAGTACACTAAGTCTTTAGTTTCTAGGTGTACTTGCAATACTGGTCAAAGCAAATACAGAAAACAATTCATATTTATTAAACATAGTATTTTACACCATTTTTTTAAAAACAGTCAATGTGCAACTTTATATACCAAATATACATTGGCCGCAGTATGGGCTGTAGTATAAATTTTGCTCTATCTTTACAAATTCAGCATTTATGAATGTTGTATTGAAACTGGAACTTGAAAATTGGATACCTTACATGTTTATTACAAAAAAAGTGGGAAAAGAAGTAAAAAAGTCCCTTATAATCTCAATATAGTATGGAAAGCAGTATCGGTGATCTTTATGTATACATGGATTATAACTTAATTATATTCTTTAAATTGGATGAGTTTCCCTGAACTTTAATAATATATAAATGTAAAGACTACAATGTTATTTTGCATGGGTATTTCAATCAACAAAAATTGCTTGAAATGAATTATTTATATTAAAAAAAAGAAACTTTATCATGTTTATGTATACATATATGAAATATATTTATTATATATAAAGGCAACAGTAGTATACCGCTGTTCCAAATTCTTATCGATAGAGAAAACACAAATCCGGGTAACAAACTAAAACTGAGGGAAACGCATCAAATATAAGAGAACTACAACACATCAGAAACACAACATTAAAATGTAACAAACACAGAAACGAACTATAATACAACAATGGCCTTTTTCCTGACTTGGTACAGGGCATTTTAAGAAAATAAATGGTGGGTTGAACCTGGTTTTGTGGCATACCAAACCTCCCGCTTTACTTGCAATGTTAATCATAACATTACAATGACAACATTACATAATATGATTTAGGAAAGGATTTGGGCTGATACTAGAGTATTATTAAAACAAATTGATACAGACCCAACTTTGATGATACATCACGCATTGTTGTCAATATAATGGAATTTGATGCGACTGTCAAACAAGTTAAAGGCTTCGCTAGCTATAAAACCCAGTTCAATCTACCATTGAAAATGTCTGTACCAAGTCAGGAATGTACAGTTGTTATCCATTCGTTTGATGTGTTTGAGCTTTTAATTTTGCCATTTGATTAGGAACTTTCAGTGTTGAATTTTCCTCGGAGTTCAATATGTTAATGGTATTACTTATCACTAAATTCCAAAGAATGGTAATACAATTCTGAAACAATATCAAAGTAGCAACTGCAAAACTTCAGCATCATTATGTGTTTCAGTGAACTTTAATGGTATGTACGTAAACATTGTCTTAATAATTTCTATCAATTTGTTTATTTTTCAGCAATTAAACCATCTGTAAGACATATCCTCAGTTTCCTCCAAGTATCATTCAAGTCCTCTAGATTTTTCGGCCATTGTATAATAAATGCATAATTCCAAATGTACGAAAACTCTACAGGAATATCAGTAACTGTTATATCTTTTGTAATGATAATGATACGCTCCAGATTTTTTGTAATTCTCTCATATTTTGCCCGGTCAAGTTCAAACTTACAATCAGGTGACGATATGAATTCAGGCGTGATGAGAAATATAATAGACCTGCTGTTTTGGATGCTTTCTGCCTCATTGTCCGCTTGGCTCGGTCCACTTAAAAAATCTCGATCTTTTATACACATCGTCAGTCCCCACTCGGTCTCAAGTTTTGATATTAATACATTTTTAATCCAAATGACAATGTCTCCTTCATATGATATATACACGTCATATTGGAAGCACTTCCTGACTTTACGCTCAACAACACGGTGAATTACTCCATAGATTGGGAAGATGATTTTCCATCTCTTGCTATAGGCTACAAGTAGCATTGAGATCGTTATGAATGTCGATAATAATGTTGATGCAAAAGTTAACCACATAGTATTCTTACAGTCCGCAAATAAGTCATATAAAGAGTTGTACGCAATAAGTGTATCGATAACTGTTCCGTTGGATAATTCACATTTATATGATCGACTGTCCAGATTAACCTTTGTAGTCTGAATCCACCTTATAAAGGCTATATTGTCACAATTGCACTCAAACGCATTATCAGTGAGATGTAAAGTCATTCCATGTAGGTCCTGCATCTTATCTGCCCAGTCTCTGATAGCTGAACTTACACTTGTTAATCTATTCTTCCTTACGTCCAGCGTTTGTACTTCAGCATGATCACTCAGTTGTACCGGAAAAGCCTGAAGTGAATTTTTACTTAAAGACAGATTTGTCAAGTTTGGCATTGGCTTAAATAGGTCGTCCGGGATATACCAAATGCTATTTCCAGATATATCTATTGACTCGACAGATCTAGTACTTTTGAAAAACCGATTACCGAATAGTCTAAATGCATTATCCAGTTCGGCGTTTTTCCATATAATTGTTTTTACGGTGTTATAAGAAGAACGTTGTATTTGATTCCATGCAAATATATAGTCTACACCATCAGCAACAAATGTTTCCAATCGAATTTGAAGAATGATTATGGCAATATTTGATCTTGAATACGATACATCTAGATATGTAAGACTGTTATTTTTAGGTGCTATAAGAATTATTTCAGGGAAAGTATTTGCTATGGTGTAACTGACATCTATTTTTTCAAGTGACTTTGGTAATATCACACAACTGTGAAATGAACAATTTAAATCTGAATTTGAAGAAACTGAATTATGTTTAAAATAGTTGACAGTATTATATGAATAGTCGAACGATTTTAATCTAACAGTTCTATAAAAGAAATGTTTTATCTCATTTAGATTTTTCTCGCTTGCAAGCAAAAACCTGTTTTCTTTAAAAGAAATATGTTGTAAACATTCAGGGTGATCAAAGGAGAACAAAGATCCAGGCTCGTAATCTACTATACCATTCTGCGATAAATCTAAATTTTCTACACAAATAGTTTTCAGGTTCTTCATTATGTCAACTGTAATTGTCAGAATATACGTGAGATCTTTGCTGTCAATACTAACGTCACTCACATGACCAAAGTTTATTGTCGATATATTGGCATTACGGTATGGGTGTAATAGCTGCAATGCATGCTTCAGATGCATAAACGTTCCAGAAAAATCTATCACATGGAGACTTGGAAACGGCAGTAATGCGTTATATTCTGTGACAACAAAGTGTAACCGACAATTTCTGAGAGTCAGCTGTTCCACAGACGATGAAAATCTCTGAAAGGTTTCATTCGACAAGCGACCTAAATAACATGATTCAAAGTGTAATTCCTTAAGAGTGGTCATGTGACCGAATCCACTTCCAAAGTGTGGCAAAGGCATCATATCGATAGCTAAGAAAGACAACTCCGTCATAATACCGAATGCATGATCTGGATAATTATAATCCACAACAAAGTCTATCGGTTGAAGCATATTTCTTCTTATATCCAACTTAGTTAGGTTTTTAATTGGGTGAAATAGTTCTGCTGAATACACGTTAGATAGATTACGGATATTTCCAGACATGTCAAGTATTGTAAGTTTATGTTATCATTGAAATGATTTGCTAGATAAATAACGTAGTTGGTTGCGACTCAGGTAAAGTTCTTTTAGATCTCTATAATTAACGAAAGAATTTTTCCCAATAATTTGAAGCCGATTAAAACTCATATCTAAAACTTCTATATCTCCCGGTAAATCCTGAGGTATAAAATTCAGTCCTTTGTTTTTACAATCTGCTATTTTTACTTCCTCCTTCTCTTTTAAATCATATTTGATATCACAGCCGTCTGATGCCTGCACAAAATCATTACAGTAAATGATAATAGAAAATACTGAATAAATTATATTCCTCATTCTGATGTGATATGAATATATAAATACCGTTCTGAAAGTGCTATATGTCCATTAAGTTATTCGTACTGTGTATTGCACTTTATTATACAAAAATAATCTTCAAGTAGTTTCAATACTGTTTTCAAGTATCAATAAAAACACAGGTATCAATAAAACACAATCAATCAAGGCTCAAACGTTCATGATTACAATATATAGAAAGAGAAAACTAAAAGCGGCAATACAGTACGATACATTAATGATCACGATATATTATAAAGAAAACTAAAATCGGCAATACAGTACGATACTTTAATGGTCACTATAAAAAATTCATGATCACGATATATAGAAAGAGAAAACTAAAATCGGCAATACAGTACCATACTGTAATGGTCACTATAACACAACCAATCAAGACTCAAACATTCATGATCACGATATATAGAAAGAGAAAACTAAAATCGGCAATACAGTACCATACTTTAATGGTCACTATAAAACATTCATGATCACGATATTTAGAAAGAGAAAACTAAAATCGGCAATACAGTACCATACTTTAATGGTCACTAGAACACATTAATTGTCCGATTCTAAATTCAGTAGAAACATGTTTGACTGAATCTTTACTTACCTTAATTATTGTCTGATCTATACATGTAGAGATTATGCTATTCATGGTTGTGGTATTTTGGCTGATTGTAAATGTACATACAGGGTGAAGCATAGCTAAAGACGCCTTACATGTCCAAGAACCAAGTTTTCTCCATTTGAAGTTCAAGAATTTGTTTTGTCTTGATTAGCATTTTTGAAAGGATTGATTAGATCTCGACATGATCACCTTATTTTGTCTCTAATGTTATCTAAAGAAATATGGCTTTTTGAGAAAGACTCAACCAGTTTAATTTCTGTATATTTTCCTGTTTATGTAAAAACATAAACATGTTATGAGGTTTTTTATTTTTTTGACACGGTTTTAGCATGTTAATCTAGAAAGCGTTGTCAATGATAGCAGTCATTATTTTTTACATATCCTTTATTTTGTATACCTGACAATTAAAACAGATTTGGTCATATCCCTTTGATATTTAGAATTTCTTGTAAGGTGTTCATTTTTTTCTTACAGATTTCATCCCGTCATTATCCTTTTTTTTTTCAAAGCTCATTTTTCTTTGTTTGATTTAATTTTCTGATAAAATAATTAAACACTCATTGATTTATTGAACAGAATTATGTTTATGTGAATTGGTTATCTCAATTTATTAACCATTGTTCAATGTAAAGTTTTTATAAACATACAATTTTATTTATTATCTTAGTTATTTAGTCAACTCGTTTTGCTGAACAACAGGATGCAATTACTGATACTTCAGATACACTTCCTGGTAAAGATAAGGTTACGATAAGTATGGTTAATAGCTATATTACTGATACTTCAGATACACTTCCTGGTAAAGATAAGGTTACGATAAGTATGGTTAATAGCTATATTACTGATACTTCAGATACACTTCCTGGTAAAGATAAGGTTACGATAAGTATGATTAATAGCTATATTACTGATACTTCAGATACACTTCCTGGTAAAGATAAGGTTACGATAAGTATGGTTAATAGCTATATTACTGATACTTCAGATACACTTCCTGATAAAGATAAGGTTACGATAAGTATGGTTAATAGCTATATTACTGATACTTCAGATACACCTCCTGGTAAAGATAATGTTACGATAAGTATGGTTAATAGCTATATTTAATGTTGTCTTGCGAATAGAAAAGATCTGTCTACAAACATGTATTCTGTTACATTAACGTTCTATTTATGTTACTGTGACATTTTGGTCTCTTGTGTAGAGTTGTCTCATTGGCAAACTTACCTTCTTCTTTTCATATTAAGTTATAGATCACTTGGTGTTCTTCTTTTGCAATATATAAGAATTTGCGTCTTCCAAGATCTTTCTCCGACTTGGAAGAATTGAATAATAATTACAAATTTAAAAAATGGGAAAAACTCAAGTGACAAACAGCAAATAGATTAGATTTTTAAAATCTAAAGTTAAAAATTATCTGGAAAAATTATCAATAACAGATTACGATGGAATTTTGTGAAGAATAATATTTACTAACATAACTTGCCTAATCAGAAAAGATTTCATCAAAATAGAAGTACGATGAAACAAATAAACAGACTTGAAAGCTATTTCCAAAAATTATTTTGTTTCTTACTTACAGAACACAATTCAAAATAGTGCACCTCAATGGAATCGTATCAGTCGTACATTAGTAAATACAATGATAAAACGATCTTCCAACATGCTTTAATCATTGTTCTATTTCAAAATCTTCAGACAACAGTACTTTTTGATTAGGTGTTGGGAATATTGGTTATATTCAAAGCTGAATACAGATATCTTGACATTATTCAGACATGGTGTAATAAATAGGGATTAACCATAGTAAGATAAATAACAACGAGCCAATACCTTTCCACTGCGTCACTTTCATATCATTCAAATTAGATAAATTAAAAACGATACTACAGTGCTTAGTTTCCTCTAATTTAATTTACAGCCAAATACTCTTTTTTATATTTTTTTAAATATCGCCTGAAATCAATTTGAACGTGCCATATTGGTTTGTATATTTTACATACATTTGTTTTACTTCGACTGGTACGAGTATCGGTTTTAATTTATCTTTCTAGTATTAATTTATACAGTACTAACAGTAGTGTGCTGCTGTTGCTTCTGAAGTAATAAGCAAAACTGAATTGACTCCATAATACTGTTTGTTTTAAAACCATACATGTAGTTTTTAATGAAACACAATATGGGCATTATAGTAATACACGTAGAAATGTTAAAAAGGTAATGAATAATTTATAATTTTATCATTTCTGGCATATTTTGAATAATTTATTAAATGATTTACAGTCATGTAAAAAGTTAGAAAACCGAGTGGGATAATCATGCAACCACCAGTGCATCATTTACATGTTACAGAACAAAGACAAAAAGAAGAAAAAAAACATCTAATTCAGTGCACAAAACACTACACATATTTATGCACTCTTACATTCATCTGAATAAAAAAAAAATACTACATCTTTCTAGTATTTTTTTTTTCAACCTTTATCCTGACAGGTGTAGAAAATAAACGGGTGTCTTCTATCCCGTTCGCACTTTTAGGGAAAGTAAATTCTATATTTAGAATCATGGTTGAAACTGAAACTACACATGTATGATATAAATAGAACATGTTATTTTTGCTTTATCAAATCTAAATTTCGAAGGGATAGCAAAATTCGTTATTTTTCTTTTGTTGTGCTTTTGTCATGTTTGTGTATCTTTCCGAATTTTTTTATCAAATGTCATTTTGAAATAAATATAAAAAAGAAAGTGTGGTTTTATTGCAAGTGACAAGTGAAAATGTTTCTTCTCAAGTCTCAATTCAAGATTATTACTGAATAGAGTAATAATTCTCTATAATAAGTGACCCAAAAAAATATGTTGTGTCATGTTTACTATTGTTTTTCTGTTTGTCTTTTTCATTTTTTAAGCCATGGCAATGTCAGTTTGTTTTAGATTTATGAGTTTGACTGTCCCTTTGGTATCTTTCGTCCCCCTTTTTGTAACTGTCGTGCTTGAACTAAAAACAGTTGTATCTAATTTTCATAACCTCTTCAGAACTTCTAAAAAAGTTCTATGTTTAACGAACTTGACTTCACAGTACAAGGATTTTACACAGTCAGCTCTATTTCATCCCTCATGAGCCGTGGTTCTTTGCACGAATATTTTTGTTCTTAAGTTTTGAATTGTATTTTTTTTAATCTGTAGACCAATAAATTGAAAATCGTGATCATGTAAAGCTTCTGCCAACTTTAAAGCTTTTTCCTATGTATCATATGTATTTTTTGTGTCAGGCTTTTAATTTAAACAGCTCGTATCTCAAATCAAAAATCAGTTACATCATTTTTTTGCCCCTGCAACTGAAAAGGGTTTTTTTTTTTACCCCTGTCCGTCTGTCCTTCCGTCTGTCCCATTATTGATATACAGTTATTTGGCATAACTTCTCCTACTGTTTGATTCCTAGGTTAAGGAAGTTTTCACTTTGCTGTCTGTTGGGTAGTTCATTACATACACTGCATGAGCTTCACTAGAAACTATTCCTTTTTCAAACAATTTTATGTGACTAATTGTCCATTATGTATTCCTGGTGCATGGAAATTGTTGACATGTCACAAAATATGTCTATATTGTTGTATGGTCGAATAAAGCTTGTGTAATATGATTTTTTTAAATAAATATGAATTCATAACTACATAAAAGACATGGCCGGTACAAGTGTGTTTTACCAAAAACACAATTATTGTCCTCGAGGTCAAAGTTCAAGGTCACATGAAGGTCAAAATTTTAGGAAGGCACAACACCTAACTATGATACATCCACATGTCAAAGATGTTAGGCCTAGGTCAAAAGGCTAAGAAGTTATGGCCTACATGGTTGTGTTTTTCACGAAAAAACAACAAAAAGTTGACCTTGAGGTTACATTTGAAGGTCACACAAAGACTTAGATGATCATGATACAAGACACTAAACCCCGTGATGATACATCCACATGCATTTATATCTAAGGCCTAGTTCAAAAGACGAAAACAAATATGGCCATTATGTACTTTTTAAATAGATTTTGCTCTTATTTAATGAACCAATTTGACGGTGGGGCGTATTTTAAACTTAAATACCAAAAAATCTAACGGTTTAATTTTTTTTTAAATTTGCAAGAACAACCGCCTAGTATTTAGCACTCCAAATGCTTCGTTTTTTTAAAAAATTAAACGACACTTTTTTTTTCAAAAAAAAATATTCTTCTTCAAATACTAGAAGCACAGCATTCACTTTTCGGGGCTGATTCTGATACCCCCTTTTATAGTTCGGGCAAAATTTTAAATCTGGAATAAAAAAAACTACAAGAAAAGGGTATCAGTGAACTAATATTCACCTCAGCTATCATTATTAGCTATGTTATTGTCAATTTTAGATTACATTTTAAATTTTTAACATATTTAACCCTATACCCATATTTCAGAAACTTCCAATTTTGGCCGATACTAGTATGTAAAATATGCCATATTTGATTTGCTAAATCTTTCAAACCTAAGGTTTAAATCTTTTAAAAATTTTTACAAGATGTTTATGTTGGCCTAGTTTATCAATGAAAAAAAAATTGGGATATACTGTTGGGTACCCCCTTAAAAAAGTAAATATTATTGTGTTAAGTTTTTTGAGAACGCTGCTGAAATTCAATTCTTTATTTACCAAATGTGTACAGCTTATTATAGGAACACATGTTGGAGTCATTCACGTATTGATGATCGTTTATATCGAACAAAGAACTTCTCACCAACTTCACACACGTGTAACACTGAAACGTATCAACACGTGTTCCCTTTTTAGCTCACCGGGTGAGATAATACCATCACTTTGCGTCCGTCGTCGTCGTCTGTCGTCGTTACTATTTAAAAAATCTTTTCCTCTGAAACAACTTGGTCAAATACATTTAAACTTTTTAAAACTTAATGTGTCTTAGGAACGACATCAAAAGATCAATGAAGGATAAAAAAACTTATTTCAAATAGTTTGGGGGTTTAGGGTTAAATTGCTGCAAGTTTTGTTTAATTGACATCAATTTTACATATATCCTTATCGGTCAATCAATTTTTCCCAAATTGATTTAAGGGGGGGGAGTTAGGGGGGGGGGGGGGGTAAAGAAAAAAATATGTGAATTAAGTGTTTTATCCTACATTGAACTTTTGATGTCGTCCCTTAGGGTATCTAGTTTATAAATTGTATCTGAAATTTTGATCCATAGACAAACATGGCCCCCATGTACCAGGTAGAAGCTAGCGAACAATAGCTAGCGAACAACAAGCCAGCGAACAATAAGGCGAACTATCGAGAAACAAAAAAAAATGAATAAGACAGTAACGGCCGTTAAATTAAAAAATATTCAAAAAGGCAGAAAATCAGTCCAAATATTGCAATTTCAACTCAATCTTGAAATGGTTTTTATACCATTTATTGATTAAACAAGTCAAGAAACAGGCGCTTCTTTTGCGCAAGGTATCGAGAGCGCTATGTTCAAAAATCTAAAACAAGAGCTCAAAATTTGAAAAAAAATGCTAAAAAACAGGGGGGTCGGCCTATTCCAGGGCTTCTAGACAAAAATAATGAGGAGTGTCACGGGGTATGACTATATAGTTGTTGTAGAGGAGAAACAGGCACTTCTTTTACGCAAGGTATCGAAGGGCGTTATGTTCAAAAATCTGAAACTAGAGCCCAAAATTTGAAAAAAAATGGTAAAAAAATAGGGGGGTCGGCCTATTCCAGGGCTCCTAGAGAAAAATTATGAAGGGTGTCACGGGGTATGACGATATAGGTGTTGTAGAGGAGAAACATGCGCTTCTTCTGCGCAAGGTATCGAAGGGCGCTATGTTCAAAAATCTGAAACTAGAGCTAAACATTTGAAAAAAAATGGTAAAAAACAGGGGGGTCGACCTATTCCAGGGCTTCTAGAGAAAAATACTGAGGAGTGTCACGGTGTATGACTAATAGGTTTTGTAGAGGAGAAACAGGCGCTTCTTTTGCGCAAGGTATTAAAGGGGGCTATGTTCATAAATATGTAACTAGAGCTCAAAATTTGAAAACAAATGGTAAAAAACAGGGGGGTCGGTCTATTCCAGGGTTTCTAGAAAAAAATAATGAGGGGTGTCATGGGGTATTACTACGTAGGTGTTGTAGAGGAGAAACAGGCGCTTTTTGCGCAAGGTATCGAAGGGCGCTATGTTCAAAAATCTTAAACTAGTGCCCAAAATTTGAAAAAAAGGTAAAAAATAGGGGGGTCGGCCTACCCCAGGGCTCCTAGAGAAAAATAATGAGGAGTGTCACGGGGTATGACTATATAGATGTTGTAGAGCTGAAACAGGCGCTTCTTTTGCGCAAGGTATCGAAGGGCGCTATGTTCAAAAATATGTAACTAGAGCTCGAAATTTGAAAACAAATGGTAAAAAACAGGGGGGTCGGCCTATTCCAGGGCTTCTACAGAAAAATATTGAGGGGGGTCACGGGGTATGACTATATAAATGTTGTAGAGGAGAAACAGGCGCTTCTTTTGCGATAGGTATCGAAGGGCGCTATGTTCAAAAATCTGAAACTAGAGCCCAAAATTTGAAAAAAAAAATGGTAAAAAATAGGGGGGTCGGCCTATTCCAGGGCTCCTAGAGAAAAATAATGAGTGGTGTCACTGGGTATGACTATATAGTTGTTGTAGAGGAGAAACAGGCACTTCTTCTGCGCAAGGTATCGAAGGGCGTTATGTTCAAAAATCTGAAACAAGAGTCCAAAATTTGAAAAAAATGGTAAAAAAAGGGGGTCGGTCTATTCCAGGGCTCCTAGAAAAAATAATGAGGGGTGTCACGGGGTATGAATATATATAGGTGTTATAGAGGAGAAATATGCGCTTCTTTTGCGCAGGGTATCGAAGGGGGCTATGTTCAAAAATATAAAACTAGAGCCCAAAATTTGAAAACAAATGGAAAAAAACAGGCCTATTCCAGGGCTTCTAGAAAAAATAATGAGGGGTGTCACGGGGTATGACTATATAGGTCTGATAGAAGAGAAACAGGCGCTTCTTTTGTGCACGGTACCGATCGGCGCTATGTTCAAAAATCTGAAACTAAAATTTGAAAAAAATTGGAAAAAAATAGGGGGGTCGGCCTATTCCAGGGCTCATAGAGAAAAATAATGGGGGGTGTCACGGGGTATGACTATGTAGGTGTTGTAAAGGAGAAACAGGCGCTTTTTTGCGCAAGGTATCGAAGGACGCTATGTTCAAAAATCTTGAGCTAGTGACCAAAATTTGAAAAAAATGGTAAAAAAATAGGGGGGTCGGCCTACTCCAGGACTCCTCCAGAAAAATAATGAGGGGTGTCACGGGGTATGACTATAAAAGTCTTGTAGAGGAGAAACATGCACTTCTTTTGTGCAAGGTTTCGAAGGGCGCTATGTTACAAAAACTGAAACTAGAGCTCAAATTTGAAAAAAAATGGTAAAAACAGGGGGGTTGGCCTGTTCCAGGGCTTCTAGAAAAAAATAATGAGGGATGTCATTTGGTATGACTATATAGGTGTTGTAGAAGAGAAACAGGCGCTTCTTTTGCGCAAGGTATCGAAGGGTGCGATATTCAAAAATCTGAAACTAGAGCCCAAAATTTATAAAAAAATAGTAAAAAATAGGGGGGGGTCGGCCGATTCCAGGGCTCCTAGAGAAAAATAATGAGCGGTGTCACGGGGTATGACTATATAGTTGTTGTAGAGGAGAAACAGGCACTTCTTTTGCGCAAGGTATCGAAGGGCGTTATGTTCAAAAATCTGAAACTAGAGCCCAAAATTTGAAGAAAATGGTAAAAAAATAGGGGAGTCGGCCTATTCCAGGGTTTCTAGAGAAAAATAATGAGGGGTGTCACGGGATATGACTATGTAGGTGTTGTAGAGGAGAAACAGGCGCTTTTTTGCCCAAGGTATCGAAGGGCGCTATGTCCAAAAATCTTAAACTAGTGCCAAAAATTTGAAAAAAATGGTAAGAAATAGGGGGTCGGCCTATTCCAGGGCTCCTAGAGAAAATAATGAGGGATGTCACGGGGTATGACTTTATAGTTGTTGTAGAGGAGAAACAGGCACTTCTTTTACGCAAGGTATCGAAGGGCGTTATGTTCAAAAATCTGAAACTAGAGCCCAAAATTTGAAAAAAATGGTAAAAAAATAGGGGGGTCGGCCTATTCCAGGGCTCCTAGAGAAAAATTATGAGGGGTGTCACGGGGTATGACTATATAGGTGTTGTAGAGGAGAAACATGCGCTTCTTCTGTGCAAGGTATCGAAGGCCGCTATGTTCAAAAATCTGAAACTAGAGCTAAAAAATTGAAAAAAAAATGGTAAAAAACAGGGGGGGTCGACCTATTCCAGGGCTTCTAGAGAAAAATAATGAGGGGTGTCATGGGGTATGACTATATAGGTTTGTAGAGGAGAAACAGGCGCTTCTTTAGTGCAAGGTATCGATCGGCGCTATGTTCAAAAATCTGAATCTAGAGCCCAAAAGTTGAAAAAAAATGGTAAAAAAATATGGGGGTCGGCCTATTCCAGGGCTCATAGAGAAAAATAATAGGGGGTGTCACGGGGTATGACTATGTAGGTGTTGTAGAGGAGAAACAGGCGCTTTTTTGCGCAAGGTATCGAAGGGCGCTATGTTCAAAAATCTTAAACTAGTGCCCAAAATTTGAAAAAAATAGTAAAAAATAGGGGGGTCGGCCTACACCAGGGCTCCTAGAGAAAAAAATTGAGGGGTATCACGGGGTATGACTATACAGGTGTTGTAGAGGAGAAACATGCGCTTCTATTGCACAAGGTATCGAAGGGTGCTATGTTAAAAAAAAATGAAACTAGAGCTCAAATTTGAAAAAAAATGGTAAAAAACAAGGGGGGTCGGCATGTTCCAGGGCTTCTAGAAAAAAATAATGAGGGGTGTCATTTGGTATGACTATATAGGTGTTGTAGAGGAGAAACAGGCGCTCCTTTGGCGCAAGGTATCGAAGGGCGCTATTTTCAAAAATCTGAAACTAGAGCCCAAAATTTATAAAAAATGGTAAAAAATAGAGGGGGTCGGCCTATTCCAGGGCTCCTAGAGAAAAATACGAGGGGTGTCACGGGGTATGACTATATAGTTGTTGTAGAGAAGAAACAGGCACTTCTTTTGCGCAAGGTATCGAAGGGCGTTATGTTCAAAAACCTTAAACTAGTGCCCAAAATTTGAAAAAAATGGTAAAAAATAGGGGGTCGCCCTACTCCAGGGCTCCTAGAGAAAAATAATGGGGGGTGTCATGGGGTATGACTATGTAGGTGTTGTAGAGGAGAAACAGGCGCTTTTTTGCGCAAGGTATCGAAGGGCGCTATGTTCAAAAATCTTAAACTAGTGCCCAAAATTTGAAAAAAATGGTAAAAAATAGGGGGGTCGGCCTACTCCAGGGCTCCTAGAGAAAAATAATGAGGGGTGTCACGGGGTATGACTATATAGTTGTTGTAGAGGAGAAACAGGCACTTCTTTTACGCAAGGTATCGAAGGGCGTTATGTTCAAAAATCTGAAACTAGAGCCCAAAATTTGAAAAAAATGGTAAAAAAATAGGGGGGTCGGCCTATTCCAGGGCTCCTAGAGAAAAAATATGAGGGGTGTCACGGGGTATGACTATATAGGTGTTGTAGAGGAGAAACATGCGCTTCTTTTGCGCAAGGTATCGAAGGGCGCTATGTTCAAAAATCTGAAACTAGAGCTAAATTTTTTAAAAAAATGGTAAAAAACAGGGGGGGGGGGGGTCGACCTATTCGAGGGCTTCTAGAGACAAATAATGAGGAGTGTCACGGTGTATGACTAATAGGTTTTGTAGAGGAGAAACAGGCGCTTCTTTTGCGCAAGGTATTGAAGGGGGCTATGTTCAAAAATATGTAACTAGAGCTCAAAATTTGAAAACAAATGATAAAAAACAGGGGGCTTCTAGAAAAAAAAATGAGGGGTGTCATGGGGTATGACTATATAGGTCTTATAGGAGAGAAACAGGCGCTTCTTTTGTGCAAGGTATCGATCGGCGCTATGTTCAAAAATCTGAAACTAGAGCCCAAAATTTGAAAAAAAATTGGTAAAAAACAGGGGGGTCGACCTATTTCAGGGCTTCTAGAGTAAAATAATGAGGAGTGTCACGGGGTATGACTATATAGGTGTTGTAGAGCTGAAACAGGCGCTTTTTTGCCCAAGGTATCGAAGGGCGCTATGTTAAAAAAAATGAAACTAGAGCTCAAATTTGAAAAAAAATGGTAAAAAACAGGGGGGCTCGGCCTGTTCCAGGGCTTCTAGAAAAAAATAATGAGGGGTGTCATTTGGTATGACTATATAGGTGTTGTAGAGGAGAAACAGGCGCTTCTTTTGCGCAACGTATCGAAGGTCGCTATGTTCAACAATCTGAAACTAGAGCTCAAATTTAAAAAAAATGGTAAAAAACAGGGGGGTCGGCCTATTCCAGGGAATCTAGAGAAAAATAATGAGGGGTGTCACGGGGTATGACTATTCAGGTCTTATAGGAGAGCAACAGGCGCTTCTTTTGTGCAAGGTATCGATCGGCGCTATGTTCAAAAATCTGAAACTAGAGCCCAAAATTTGAAAAAAATGGTAAAAAAATAGGGAGGTCGGCCTATTCTAGGGCTCATAGAGAAAAATAATGGGGGGTGTCATGGGGTATGACTATGTAGGTGTTGTAGAGGAGAAACGGGCGCTTTTTTGCGCAAGGTATCGAAGGGCGCTATGTTCAAAAATCTTAAACTAGTGCCCAAAATTTGAAAAAAATGGTAAAAAACAGGGGGTCGGCCTACTCCAGGGCTCCTAGAGAAAAATAATGAGGGGTGTCACGGGGTATGACTATAAAGGTGTTGTAGAGGAGAAACATGCGCTTCTTTTGCGCAAGGTATCGAAGGGTGCTATGTTAAAAAATCTGAAACTAGAGCTCAAAATTTGAAAAAAATTGGTAAAAAAACAGGGGGGTTGGCCTATTCCAGGGCTTCTAGAGAAAAATAATGAGGGGTGTCATGGGATATGACTATATAGTTCTCCTCTACAACACCAATATAGTCATGCCCCTCATTATTTTTCTCTAGGAGCCCTTGAATAGGCCGACCCCCCTGTTTTTTACCATTTTTTTCAAATTTTGGGCTCTAGTTTTAGATTTTTAAATATAGCCCCTTCGATACCTTGCGCAAAAGAAGCGCATGTTTCTCCTCATTGAGACTGGATCTGCTACCTTTTGAGCAATCGAGATCATCATATGTTTGGGTGCAGTTCGTGTTGCTCAGTTTTTTTTTCCAATGTTGTGTTTTTCATACTGTTGTTTGACTATTTTACAGCTTCTGAGTTAGAATGACCCTTTGGTATCTTTCGCATCTCTTTCATCTAATACATGTTTTAAGAGTTGTTTGTTTAGCTGTTGTTGATCATTGATTGCTTATGAATATGCTTCGTAATTAAAATTTTACTCTTCACAAAGAAAATTTTTGATGACAATACAAACCAAAAACGTTTTATTTTGAATGAGATTATGCGATAAATTGAGCATATAGAATAGTAGTGTTCGTTGTAGAATTGTTACAAGTTTTGCTTTACATTGTGATTTAAGATTGTGCAATATTTCATCAAGTGATAAGTTACTGTAGACTGATGCCTACACGAACACCTTGATAACCTGGCTATTTGTTGTTATCTAAAAAAATGATAATAAAACCGTGTCCCTCTTATGCTTAAAAAGCTGTGTTATATGTTTCTTGTCTTTATTCTTTTATTATTTGTTTTCTACTGTTTAAAGCGGGATCTTTTGTGTGGGGGTATTTATCAACATTTTAGTTTTATAATGCATATGTGTGCGGTAAATAAAATAGTTGAAGTAACGATGAGAGGGTAAAATATGTCTCGTAGAACCGTTTGAAAATGTTTTCGTAAGTTGATGAAAATGACAAATATACAAGGTTAAGTGCTATGTTTATTTTTCTAATATAATATTTATTATATCTGTATAATAGATAAATGAGATCCCATATTTTGGACAGATATTGCCGGTCCGTTTTTGATAAACACTTTATCTCCTTTATTTAAGTTTGTCACTATAGTAGCACTACTTGTGTGTTGATATGATTCAGTATCTGTATAGGCATAAACAATATCTTTTCCCTTTATATTGATGTAATAATATCCATTAACGTTTGAGCTCGTTGATACAAAAACAGATATCAAATATATTCCTGCAACTTCGCATGTGAATTTTCCATTTGATTTTACACTGGTTAGATTTTTTAATCCATGAGATGTAGATACCGTTTTAAATGGTATAACGTTACCATAAGGAACATTCCCAGCTACTACTTCTACGGACAAGACAGCTGTAATAATTAATGTTTATTGAAAACAAATCATAAATATATAAATAATTAAAGTGGTTCTTTGACCATGTTAACTCCTGTAAAGCATGCGCTTTATTAGGATGAGATATGTCAATTTTAATTTGTACACCAACTTCATTTGGTTGATGTTTGTAATATCATTTGAATTTTTACATCAAATAAAAACTCACGATGATGGTACTTACATAAATGGGTATCGCCTTCATGTTTCGTTTATAAAATATTTTTCATTTATTTCTATGACTAATTTGTCCATCTTATCTCAAATTATGTAGTTCTAAATAATGACCTAACATTGAGACCATTACAGTTCATCTGATAGCTGTAATCGCAATTTAACAATGTTTATATCTGCAAAGTAAACAACGTTTCTTTACTTCTTGATTGTAATGTTCTATTTCGGAATATACTTTTTTTCATAACTTCATTTAGAACTTATATTTTAACAGTAGATGGTGACAGTTTTACTATAAGTATCAGGTGCCTTTAAAAGGATATTATAGCTTGGATGTAATATAACATAACTAAAACCGATTTCGTAGTGATTATGATAATTCGTTATTCAAAAAAATAGATAAATAGGAGAACAGATTAAAAATTTACCTCTGTTTGCTAGCTGTGTTAATTGAGTTCTTGCCCAATCCAGGGTTATTTGTACGTTATCTAAGGAAGAATTCAGAGTGCCTTGCAATGTCTGCATTCGATTCTCGAGTCTTCTATTTAAATTAGAAGCAGTAAGATTGAGTCTATTATTAGTATTGTGTAGTTCACTTTGTAGTTCAATAGTCCTATTATCACTTATTTTGAGTTTACTCAACAGAGCTAGAAAATCTTGTGATCTAGCATTTGCTGATGATAGTAGCGATTGTAACGTATTTTCGGTTTGTTGTTGTTTCGTTTCTATATTGGTAGTTTTGTTTTGTAACACCAGGATCGTTTGGAGATCTGATACACTTTGTAATTGTTTAAGTCCTGTTATGTCTTTCTCTAATCTTCTAGAACTATTTTCTGTCAAGATCTGTTTGAGCTGGATTTGTGCATTTATAACCTGCACGGAATGGACGGTTTGTTGTAAAACGTCTACTTTATATTCCAATTGTGCGGTCGTATTGTTAATGACATTGACATTCACGTCTTGTTTATTACAGTTACAATGGCTAAACTTTTCATTTATATTGGCTATTTCTTGTTGATTTTGTTTCACAATTTGTTCCAACTGTTCACGAGTATTTCGTTCGTCCACCAGCAAATTCAGAAGCATGCTAAAGTGAGAATCAGTCATTACAGTTCCAGCTTTAGGCAACGGCGTACTCCCATCTAGAAGAAACCCTTGGCTTGTTACAAAACACAAAAGGAGCAATACAACCATGGCTTAATATATAAACATAAACCAACCTGATATACTGAAGATGTAAATTCAACTGATAATTTAATATGGTAACTACAGTTTTAAAAGTCTTCTGCGATAAACAATATAAAACAATACGTTTAAAAAGAGTTTTAATTTTCAATGAAGCAACTAAACGTAGTCTGTATATTAGCAAATAGTAGTTTCTCCAGTTGAAAATAAATCGATATTAGTTTTGATTATGTACTAGTTTGAATCATTCAGTGAACTACTTAGAACACGAACTTGTATATCTGAAAGCTTATTGTGGACGGGTACTACATATTTATGTTGTTAGAACATGTTCATTTGTATCATGTTTATCTCATCTGGTAAATAAACCAAACCTATGTCAAGAAGTGTTATCTCGATAAAGGTTGATTTTAGTATCATAATACATGTACAGAATGTATTTCAGAATTGCAAACAATAGTGGACGTCACCTAGGTACCGATATATTTACAAGGACGCAACGGAAAATTAAAGGGGAGACACATATGGAGAACCAAAAAAACAAAAGACAACAAACTTCAAATGTAGATATTCATTTTTTGAAAATAAAAACCATACAACAGTAAATGAAGGCAACACTTGAGCCTCATGACTATGACGGAGTGCGTCAACAAATGCAACGCTTCTACTTGTTATATACATGCATCACCGCAATGAATTTAAACTCATTATATATTGATTCGGACATGACAATCTGGCTACTAGACTACTATTCTGATACTTTAGTTCAAATATTTCTCTTGTGCGTTGAAATCATGGTAAAATTATATTACCATTTATCATCCTTCCCTACCGCTATATCAGCTTCCTCAACATATCCATAAAACTCGTATCAAGTTAGCACGTGCAAGTGAGGAGACATTATCAAGTGAACAGGACTTATCAACAAATTCTCCCAACATATTACATTGTATTGTAATGGTGACAAGTCATCAAATATATTCTTTTAATAAAACAAATTACACTTGCAGTACTTATTTTACAATAGACCATTTCTTTTTTCCTAAAATTACTTTACATTCTGAAACGAGATGTTGATAAAACGGTGTCGACGGCAGTCTTGATAAGTTTTGCCGGGACTACTTTTTTCAGAACTGAACTATTTGACCTGATTTGAACTATTGATCTGACCTGTATTGAGATCAATCTATCGATACAAATGTCAACAATGCGGGGGTGGCAGTTTAAATTATTAAAAAACCGTATAGTGAATATCAAATTCACAGTAAAATTAATAATAAAAATTGATTAATTAAATGCATATGTTATATACACTCTAGATTGAACGTTTCATTTTAAATAAGAAAATGGCCCAAAAAAAATCTACAGCAATACAACAACCCCTTTCTGACAAGTCTAAGGTCTTATTTTCGTCTGTTAAAACAAAACAAAACAAACATACAAAATGGCTACTGACAAAAATGATGCTTTTGAAGACCAATCAAATAGACATTTATACATCAATTCGGGGGAAATTCAGCACATGAAAGTCAAAGTCAAAATGATGATGATGCAATATGGGAATCGGAAGAAGACACAAATGAACTCTTAAGTGAAATGGATAGCCCATGTTGTAATTATTGGGACTTTTCAAAACCTAGATCAATTGAGCGGTATAAAAATCTCCCGGTAAACATCCAATCCAATCAAATTACACAAAAACAACACGATGACAATGTACACCCAGAAAAAGAAATTGAAGATATCGCAGCAAAAAATGTAAACAAAAAACAAGCAACCACTACATCAACGTTAACAGACCATCAAAGATTCAGAGATGTAACAGATGCTGAATTAGAATCATTCATAAAAGAACAAGAAAGCAAACATACCTGCAATAAAACCAAATCTGATCTCAACATCTTTCAATCATATTTGAAAACTAAACATAATGATACCAGAAAAATTGATGAAATCCCTCCACATGAATTGGACCGCTTTTTAGGTTTCTTTTTTATCAGTGCCATAAAAGAAAGACAAACCAATGGCACTATGGAGTACGAACCGACATCGTTGAAATCCATCCAACAAAGTATCAGTCAGTATTTAAAAGACAGCAACTACCAATGCAACATCATGACGGATGATGAATTTTATAAAAGCAGACAAACATTAAGTGCAAAATTTTAAAATTTGAAGTCTCTTGGATTGGGAAATAAACCAAATGCTGCTGACCCATTAACAGACGATGACATTAATAAGTTCTACTCTAAAAATGAAATGGGTGCAACAAGTCCGCGCTCTCTAATGAATACAATATATATAAATAACAACTACCACTTTGGTCTACGGGGTGTTACAGAACATTACAATTTATGTTGGAGGGACATAACATTAAAGGTGGACACAAATGGAGATGAATATCTCCAGTATTGTCGCGAACGACAAACAAAAACAAGGCAGGGTGACAATCTTTCCAATTTACGGAAGACAGGACCCATTGCAATGGAGAATAAAAATGACCACTCTAGATGTCCAGTATTCGCATACAAACTTTATCGACAGAAAAAACCAGAAACAATGAAAAAAGATGATTCCCCATTTTATATACAAGCCACAACATTCCAAGACGTTAATTATGGCTCAAAATGACTTTGGTACAAAGCTCAAAGGCTCGGTACAAAATCAATTTCAAAAATAATAAAAAGTATGGCAACTGAAGCACTGCCTAATAATGACAAGAGGCTCACAGGTCACAGTGCAAGGAAAGGGTCTATACAAAAACAAAAAGATGCAGGAGTTCAGGACACTGAAATTGTTCAAAGGACAGGACATAAAAATGTGAACAGTCTCTTATCATATTCAAATACTAGCTTAGAGCAGCAGAAAAAGACTTCATTAATGTTATCAACAAATAATCCAAAAATATCAAACAGTGAAACACATACTATTACTAAACCTGTCGAAACAATAACACAGTCTCAGTCGGCAGAAGTTATTAGTAACAGTAACAGTAATCAGTCGATCTATCATGGGAATTTCAATTTTCCTAACGTGCATCCTGCAATGAGTGGTCTCTTTACAAATGCAACCTTTCATGGTGGAAATTTTAACTTTACTTTTAACAATGGAACATCCGATCAGCAACCCTCTAATAAGAACAACTTGAACAAAGTGAACAAACGAAAACGTACTTGTATTATTGACAGTGATAGTGATAGTGATAACTAAAACCGAAATCATTCATATTCTATATTTCATTTATGCATCAGTATAAAAACTGATAATTTAAAATACTTTGTTCAAATCTGAAATTAAAGTGATATCAATACATTAATTTAATGTTCATTGTTCACCTTACTTGGTTTTCTATGATTATCAATTAGCATGTATAAGTTGTCAGGTTCTCTATTGATACATGTATAAAATATCAGTTCAAGTTATAAAATATCAGTTCAAGTTACAAAATATCAGTTCAAGTTACAAAATATCAAGTTCAAGTTACAATGTGAAAACTGGTGTAGATCATATTTATATTGGCTATATATGTACATTGATCATTCACATGAGATTGACTCAAGTAGGCTCAAGATTCGCTCGTGTATGTAACAATGTTTTAGATTTTAACGAGAGAAATTTATGTATTACTGAAAAATTATTACACCAGGGTTTTCGATATCACAAACTAGTCAAAACATTTACTAAATTTTATCATCGGTATAAAGACATCATTGATTTCGTAAATATAGCTCAACATGCAGACTTCTTATACGTTCAGGTATTTCACATCCAATTTTTTATGGAAATATTCTTTATAAAGCACAAAGGTGTCAGTATTCACCTCAGAAACTTAAAAAACCTTTGAATAGACTTATTAAGAAGGGATATAATTACGATACTGTTGTCAAGTCATTAAAGATTGCATATTTTGGCGTTAATATTGAGTCACTGATAAGGTCTTTGCGTCGGAACTAAACACATTTATTCTAAAAACAGTTGTTGGCATGACACGGGTTATGTTCTTCTCATATATGTTATGATGGTATGATACTAAACCCCTAACGGGAAGGATTGTGCCTGATGTACATATGATGAAATCATAATCTTTCAGTCAGTTTAATTGAAGTCTGGAGCTGGCATGTCAGTTAACTGCTAGTAGTCTGTTGTTATTTATGTATTATTGTCATTTTGTTTATTTTCTTTGGTTACATCTTCTGACATCAGACTCGGACTTCTCTTGAACTGAATTTTAATGTGCGTATTGTTATGCGTTTACTTTTCTACATTGGTTAGAGGTATAGGGGGAGGGTTGAGATCTCACAAACATGTTTAACCCCGCCGCATTTTTGCGCCTGTCCCAAGTCAGGAGCCTCTGGCCTTTGTTAGTCTTGTATTATTTTAATGTTAGTTTCTTGTGTACAATTTGGAAATTAGTATGGCGTTCATTATCACTGAACTAGTATATATATTTGTTTAGGGGCCAGCTGAAGGACGCCTCCGGGTGCGGGAATTTCTCGCTACATTGAAGACCTGTTGGTGACCTTCTGCTGTTGTTTTTTTTTTTTTGTCGGGTTGTTGTCTCTTTGACACATTCCCCATTTCCATTCTCAATTTTAAAATATTAATTGATGAATACATGTTTAGATTCCATTTATAGGATTTAACTGCTTCAGTGCAACTAAGTTAGGATTTGAACCTAAGACCTTCTCATAGAGATGCTCTGACCCCTGAGCTACCTAGTTGAATACACTGAAAGCATATATACATATTTCAAGAATCATAAAAATGATATATCTTATCAATTATTCTCCAAGTTACCAAAAGAATGATACAAAAAAAAAGTCATGACATGTATATTAATGTACATTGACCAACAGTATGCAGCGAAGCAATATTGAAAAAACATTCCATAATTTCAGGTGATCTGGTTGTTTTTGTTCCTCAGTGAAGAAAATACCCCCGGAAAATATGTTTTTCTCAATGATGACATTAGGCAAAGCACGTATAGGAAATAGTACTACTCAATAACTTGAACCTAATACCGTCCCACTGCAATTTGGTGGGGAAGTCGGTATAAAAATAACACCTACCTTCCATATCTTCTCACGTACAAATGGCGGGTACAAGGTGCGAGATGTCGAGGTATTACATACAAAAAGGTCAATTTACTAATATCCGTCTTTCTCAAATTAACTTCTCCTTAGCCAGTTACGACTACTAAATATTTAAGTACTCTCAGACTTAATACAAACAACATTTTGATGCGATATTTCTGGATTTTTTTTTGTGAAGCGTATGCTTAAAAGTTGTTCGGCAGTCAGCGAGTAGATATTTTCTTCTTCTGGTGATATGAAATACTTTTGTTTTCAATCTTTCATTAAGCCTTGTTTCTTTTTTTTTTTTGTATCATCTTCAAATATTATTCACCCATATATGAATTATCATGTACAAAAAACATTTTTCTTCATGTAGTTAATGGGAATATTTTACCCTGCGTATTTTGGCCGCAAGGTGTTCCGCGGTTTAATATGTCGATGACGTGTGTTGCCTAGTAACAACAGAGAAACTCCGGTAAGAACAATTCCCGCAAAATTATTAAAAGAGGAAATTTTGATTAAAAAAATTGCTTTGAAAGATGATAAAAATGTTATCTAAATGTGGAATGTATAGATATTGAAAAATATCAGCCCACTCGACAGAATATGAAGCTAAATGGTTCGTTCGCTACGCTCACTCGACATTTAGCTTCATATTCTGGCTCGTGGGCTGATATTTTTCTATATCTATATATCCACATCCAGATAACATGTACTTAGATTGCTGATCATCAGCAATGATATAGTACAGTCGTGTTTATATTTGAGAATTGAAAAAAAAATATATCTTAATATAGACAAATAGACAAATAGTGATTTAGTTTTAGGTCAAACACTACCCGTGTAGATATGCAAGAGTACCCTTAATCAGCGTTTTCAAATTTCGTGATTGTCATCCATATTTAATTATAAAAACAAAAGGGTTTGTCCTCTGTATGTTGGTTTTCGTGTTATTTCGTCGATTTATCATTTGTCCCAACTCTCCCTTTATTCATAATAACAAGTTGAACGCTCACAAACACACATGTGTTTCTTTAATATGTTTATGTGTAAGTTTTTACCAACAAAAGAAAGCTGCATGACCAACTATGAGTAAAACCCATGTATACTGCATTTCATGTTTTTAAACAATCCAATTGGAAAAAAAGTCAACGAACTGTTCTAAAGTAAAAAGCAACATATAATAAATAATAAATAAAGTAACAAACGGTAGTGAGTAATAAGCTTCTGGCCAAGGACAAAAAAACACTGACGGTGGTGTGGACAATACATTTGACAATGGAAATAAGGAATATATAAAAAAACAACAACCCAATCAAAGAGCAGACAACAGTCAAAGGCAACCAATGTCTCTTCAACGCAGCGAGGAAATCCCACACCCGGAGGTGGTCCTCAACTGGCTCTTTACACAGGCAAAATTTGCCCACATGAATTTCACATGAATCTCACATGAAATTCACATGAAAAATTTCACGTGAAATTCACCTCAATCGAGCTTATACATCAAACACACGTGAACATTTTCATGTGAATTTCACGTCAATTGAGATTCACCTGAATCTGATGTGAAATTTTTCACATGAATTTTATAACAAAAACATTTGATATTTTTCATGATTTTAATTAAATTTGAAAATGTAGATGTTATTTGAAATACTCTATTTTAAAAACTCATATGAATTCCATATGGAAATTTTTTACATGATTTCCAGGTGCAATTCACATAAATTTCACATGAGAATCACATGAAACTCACAAAAACTGATTTCACGTGAGTTTCACGTATAAGCTCGTTTGAGGTGAAATTAATGTGAATTTCACGAGAGATTCACATGAATTTGAATTCACGTAAATTTGATGTGAGTGAAATTTGACTGTGTAATACAATTGTGTACTAGTTCAGTAAAATTGACTCCTAAACATATAAATGAAAAAAAAATAATAAACATACAAGACAAAAAAAGGCAAGAGGCTGCTGACTTGGGACAGTCGCAAACATGCGGCGGGGTTAATAGATATATGAAGATTTTCGTATGAGTACCAATGAGAGAACTCTCCATCTGAGTAATAGGTCAAGGCACGGTCTTCCACACGTAGCCTGGGCTCACACTGAACAGCAAGCTATAGAGGGCCCCAACAAATACTAGAGTAGAACCATTCGAACGGGGAAACCAACGGTCTTATCTAAATAAAAAATGAGGAACACTTATGAACCACATACATAAACAAACGCAAATCACTGAACGCAAGATTCCTGAATTAGGACAGGTGCAAACAATATTAAACATGTCTTGTGAGATCTCAACCCACTATTATATTATAATATACCTATAGTCAATAGTCAATGTAGAATAAACAAACACATAGCTAAACGCACAGTAAAACTCAGTTTAAAAGAAGTCCCAGTCAGATATCAGAATAGGTATCGAAAGACACTAAGCAAAATTACAATGATGCATAACATAAATAAACGAAGGGCTACTAGATAGCAGTTACTGACATGCCAGCTCCAGATCTCAATTAAATTGATTAAAAGATTATGTCTTCATCATATGAACATTGTAGTGGTGCCTCTCTCTTTGAACAGTTATGTAAGTAAGTAAGTAAGTAAATTATTTATTTTAGTGACATGTGTTTTTCACAAAATATTATGTAATACAGTGGGATCTCAAAACAATAATTATAACACCCGACCATTTATGGTTATAAGTCACTTTAAACATAAATGTCAATTGTACAACGAACAAAAATAAATAGATTTTATCAAACAAATTGTATATAAAAAGATTTTTCTCTTACTGAAATCTTGCAATAGATATTTAGCAGTTATTCTCGGATGTTGACATACTAAATATGAAACTGTTCTTAGTTTGATAGTATACATGAATTGTCTATTTGTGAGAAATGTTGCAGTCGCAGATTTTAAAAGTAAGAGTCTATGAGGAAATGAAATTCGTTTTCCACACAGTTATCACTACACATTTTACACAAACGGTCACATTCGTTTTCACCTACAAAACGCACGCATAAAAAATTATGGATTTCAGGGTTTTAGCAAAACTAGAAAGCGTTTCGGACGCGCTAGATTTAAAAAAAAAATGTTATTTTAATTTTCAAATATTTTACCCTCAGTGCATTATTAAGATCAACTGAAATTCGTAATTAGGAAGTCACTATAGTACGCACTATTGTTGCTGTGTTATATATATTCGTTTTCCGTTCAAGTTTTGAACATTAATAAGGCCGTTAGTTTTCTCGTTTGAATGGTGTTACATTTGTGATTTCAGACTATGCGGTTTTGGCTTTGCTAATTGTTGAGAGCCGTATGGAACCTGTAGCTTTTAATTTCTGTGTCATTTGGTCTCTTGTGGAGAGTTGTCTCATTGGCAATCATGGCACATCATCTTTTTGTTATAAATGCCACAGGTATTAGGGAACTAGTGATGGGTATTGTTTTTTTATCAATGTAGTAGAATGTTATATATGACATAATATAATGCATGCAATGTAATTTTTTAACAGGTGCTCAAACACATACTGGTAATATTGATATACATTGATTCTGGCAAAATTTAAAAGATGAACCATTATAAATATTAAAGACTGTTAAACAGGTGTTACAATAACTCAACGATAAAATATCAATATGAAATCTATGTGGCGAAACAAAAATAAGATAAAGATAAAAATCTAAAACAGCTGATCACACCGTGGTCTTATAACTTGTTAAAATTCATCTTATAATTAACAGTAAGTTAGAGTTCTATAGAAATTATGTGATTAGGAATAAAAATGTTTATGAAGGTTATATATCTAATTTAAGAAAAAATACTTAGTTAATTAGTACGGATTACCTAAAAATATATCGATCTCAAAGGTGATGCGATAGTCCGTGAAAGTTCAAGAAACGATAACGCTGCAAATATATAAATATGTAAATATGTCAATTACCTGTTTATCAGTCGAGATCCTGATTGTATATCTTATCTACTTGTTTCATAATATGTGATTAAGAATTTGTTGTATCCATTCTGTTCCTGCTGTTTTTGTTAAAAGCTTGTTAATTTCTAGTTAGAATGTTTTTACATAACAGCTGATTGTACGTTATGTGTTTAGTTAATGTTTTCAGGCTGTACGGTGACCTTTTGCTGAGATTTCAACCGTGTCATCTGAACCTCGGATGGCCAGTGTCTCAATTGAAGTTATTCCTCATTTGATTATTTTTAATTGACGTATCTAATCCAACGATAAAAAACTGCTTACCTTAATTTGTCTTCAAATTTATTATTTGATTCATATTATAGAATTGGACAGGCTATCTTTTTGACTACATAAAAATTATCAATGACAATTGGATCAATACAGTTGGGATGTCAATAAATAAAAGAGCCTTCAAAACCCGACCGATTCCTAAAAAGATGTACAAAAAAGGGTAAGGCTACAACATCCTTTGTGTTTCATACAATTCAATATTTAAAAAATATGACAAATCACAAATCTATGTCAACATAAAAATGCTGACTGCTATGCTGTTGTTTACCCTTGAAAATACATCGATTGCTAATTTAAGTTTGTAGCACTGCAGCTATTTAATTTGAACTCGAAAAGTTTAAATATTCAAGTCAGTTAGTTATAATTCAATAATCGAAGTTTGTGTACATAACTATTGGGTAAATGTCATAAATAATAGATACATATATCTAGAAATAAATAGAACTATAATTATTATAGTTATTTTTTTATTATCAAATACATGTTTAAATTGTGTCACAAAGATAATTACAATTCGTTTATCTGTTGTTTGGTCTGATAATTTGTTATCAAAGAGGAAAAGTACAAAAGCGCACTACGATTAGATTAGTATGGTTATAGGACTGTTAAAGATTGAATAAAACAAAGATATGTGTTAACTATTAATACGACTAAATCACAATGCTGGTTTTGTAAGATAACACGGAAGTAATTATCCAAAAGTGGACAAGGAAAGTATTGTAGTGTCCTGCGTTATCAATATATACAATGCATTTCAAAAAGTTTTAAATTTTTAAATTTTACCACCTTCAGTTTTTAATAAAAAAAAAAGCAAACCATTGATAATGTCGCAGTTTTTTTTAAAGCCATTTATATGGGTACTGTATGGTTCAAGTATTTTCGAAATAGTATGCATACAGAACCTTTGCTTGATTTTAAAAAGAAAAACATGATCATCACACAAAGAATACCCTCCAAGTATCTCGGTTTTTTTTACATCCATAACCTAAATTTTCACTATTTCAGCAATTTACTATTTTTATTAACAGGGCAGTAGAAAATAAACTTACTAAAAGCTATTATCTTATATTCATGAATATGTGTCTCTTGTCATCTTTTTCTCCTTTCAACATTCGTTTGATGTGTTTGAGCTTTTGATATAGCTATTTGCTTAGGGACTTTTGTCTTTTGAACTATTATTTACGTTTAAGCTATAACACATACATAATTAATATAGTATTCATAATTACACGAGAGAGCTTGGGTATATTTTCAAAGCTGGAAAATTTAAAGGACTAGAGTAATAACTAAACACTAGTGAAAGAAAATCAAAAATACAGATATATTTTTTTCTCTGTGTTCTAAAATCTCATTTCATGTAGTCTTTTCCTCCAAATGAAACTACTGTTATCTTTTGTAAAAAACTTTAATTGAATAGTTTGTTGCATATTGTAAGCAACTACAAATTACAAAATGAAAAAAGCGCCATAACTCCAAATTGTATTTACATCTATGTTGTCGAGAGCCGAAATACCATATCAAATCTATGGTTGTCAAATTAATGGATATTCAATATAATTATTTTTCTGAATCAATATATTACTAATTGTATTGCAGAGGGTGTTCTTTTCAAAATCAATACCTCTTCGTGTATGTTCGAAGCCATAATCTATGGTGAATACGAAATGTGTTGTCATGGCATTAACATCTTTGTATAGTTTTTAGGTTGAAAGCGGAACCGATGTGTTGATGTGCGACGATTTCCCATTTATGTGTGAATGTAAATGACTATACGTCAAATGTAAGCACATTATCTTCTATGAAATTGCTCAGTCAGGGTTATATTTTAAATGATCATCTTTTCTCCAACAGGTAGTTCGATAGTACGTATTTGACAAAATACCAGCAACATTGTTACGTTTGCGTATTATTACTGGGTTTGACTAGGAAGTTTGTTTACACAATCCATCTCATCGAATTTGTATAACTGGCTTTTTTTCTCTCAAGTCTTTTCATTACTTTTGAGTTGTATTGTGTATTTATTATTGTGTTTATTGTATTATTGTATATTTTTTTTCCTGTAAACCATTTTATCAATTAATAACTTACAGGAGATGTGATAAATATTTACAATGAGACATCGATTTAAAACAGATAACAACAATACCATAAAATGTCTGTTATAATTGAATGATTCACTATCCATCTTCTAGTATTTGCAAACTTGTGAAATTACATAAAAAGAAGATCAAAACGAACAGATTTATATTCAAATGGTGTGTTACTGTTTTATTGCTACAAGACACTTTATTTGGCTTTGAAACGTTTTTGATTTGATCGTCACTTATGATTAATTTGTAGATGAAACGCGTGCCAGGCGTTTAACATGTCAAGCATACAATATTCAGAGATTTTTTTTACAGTCTATATATTCGATTGAAGAAAATATTGTGTGAATAGTATATTTCAATTGACAGCTACTTAGATCTTAAAATAGTAATGCTACTTCTATCTACACATACCAAAATAGTAATGCTACTTCTATCAATAAAGACCCAAATAGTAATGCTACTTCTATCTACAAATACCCAAAGAGTAATGCTACTTTTATCCACAGAGACCCAAGTATTAATGATACTTCTATCTATAAAAACCCACATAATAATGCTACTTCTATCTACAAAGACCCAAATAGTAATGATACTTCTATCTACAAAGACCCAAATAGTAATACCACTTCTATCTACAAAGACCCAAATACTGCTAAACACCTGTTCATCCCCAATGACAAATATGTTGTACTTTTAGGCAAAGCCCCCAAACAAAAGTGTTTTCTTTATCATATTACATAGTGGTACAATAGAGAAAGTAGTTATTGATAATTTCCTTGTTACCTCACCATATACCTAAACGACACATATTACGTACATGTATGTTCTATTTGGTATGCCATAAGCATGATAACGAAGCAAAGTTGAATTTCTAGTTAAAACACTATGTTAACTTTGACGAATTTTGACCGGACTAAAATATCGAATTCTTTGAGCACTTTTAACCCTTCTATCAGAAATTGAAAAAAATCAAATATTCAAAACGACGAATGTTGCCCTAATGTATTTTTTCTAAGTCAAATAAAATACATTATACATGAAATTACAAAGCAAACACCCTAAATTTTATAATCAAATCGACGATTGTTTACTGCACAGCAAAAGAGAAGTGTAAGTAACTTAATAACAAGTCACAATAAAGGTAAAAACGCAAGGAAAAAAATACAAGCAGACAAACAGGGGTACACAAAACACAACATGGAAAACTAGAGACTGAGCAACATGAAACCCAACAAAAAAACGAAGAAAACCATTGTAATGCAATAGACCACTTTCGAGTTCATCCGTCACCGAAAAAGACTCGTCAATTATGCGCGCCTTTGTGACGTCATTTACCGGATAGAGGGTATCGACTGTATCCCTGCACTATTAACGTTCACCAAGCGTCTTAGTGATCGCCATTGTGCAAGATAACAAATAAAGTTTGTTCAGTAGGTACTCAATTACAATTCCCTAATGACAGCGGTGCTGAGTGGATTGTCAATTATGAGAATTTAATTTGCCGAATAGTTCATGCAATATAGCTTTATAGTTTTCCAAACACTCGCTCAACATTGGAACGGAAGTGACGATGCCCCTAAACGCACACGTGACGTTCACTAAAACTAAAGTTTTTGATGGAAATGCATCGAATCGAAAGTTGTCTATTCAAATTTATTCCATGAGCACTGCATTTATAATTTTTATATAGTTGTTTATTGGTTAGAAACAAATCCATCTGTGAGCAGAATCTCTAACTGCCGCCATATATCATCCAAATCTCTAGGATCATTAGGCCATTGAATAAGATAAGCATAACTCCAAATGTAGGAAAACTGAACTGGAATATCAGTTATTGTTATATCTTTTGTGATGAGAATAATTCGCTGAAGATTTTTTGTTATCTTCTCATATTTTGCTCTGTCGAGTTCAAATAAGCAATCATGGGATAACTTAAATTCAGGCGTGATGAGAAATATAATGGACCTGCTGCTTTCAATACTCTCTGCCTCGGTATCTGCTAGACTCGTGCCACTTAAGAAATCTCGATCTTTTATGCACATTGTCAGTCCCCACTCATCCACAAGGTTTGGTATTAACACATCTTTAATCCAAACAACAACCTCTCCTTCATATGACACATAAACATCATATTGTTAACTCTTCCTGACTTCACGTTCCACTGTACGGCGAATTATTTCATAGATAGAGAATAAAATGTGCCATCTCTTACCATATACCACAAGCAGCAGAGATACCGTGACAAATGTAGATAATAGTGATGACGCCAAAGTTAACCACATTGTACTCTTACAGTCCGCAAACAAGTCATATAAAGAATTGTACGCAATAAGTGTATCAATAACTGTTCCATTAGATAACTTACATATATATGATCGGCTGTCAAGATTCACCTTGGTTGTTTCAATCCACCTTATGAAGTCAATAGTTTCACAGTTGCATTCAAATGCATTACCAACGAGATGTAATGTCATTCCATGAAGTTCTTGCATCCGATCTGCCCAATGTATAATATCAGAACTTACACGTGTGAGTAGATGTGTCTAACATCAAGTATGTTTATATAAGAATGACCAATTAATTGTATCGGAACAGAGGGAAGAAGGTTTTGGCTTAAGTACAGCTATGTCAAATTCGTCATTGGCTTTAACAGCTCATCTGTTAAATACCAAATGTCATTTTGAGATATATCTAATGACACCACAGATGCGAGATCTTTGAAAAACCGATCACCGTACTTTCTTATCCCATTATTTATGTGCGCGTTTTTCAGAACAATATTTTTCAAACTGCTATTTTGAAATTTTTTTAATTCATGCCAAGCAAAATCGTACCTCGTTCCGGCAGAAATATAAGTTGTCAGTTGAATATTAGGAATAGATATGAACAATGTTGTATTTGAATAAGATATATCTAGAAATATAAGGTTGTTATTTTCAGGAACTATCAACCATACTGCAGGTACGGTGTTTATCACTGTATAACTAATGTCTAATTTTTCCAGTGATGTTGGTAAAAACACGTAACTTGCATCAGCACTTAATAAACTCATGTTTGGAGTTACTGATTTCTTCTTCATATTATAATTAACAGCGTTAAATGAATAATCTAAATATTTCAATCGTATAGCTTTTTTGAAAAACAAATTAATCTCATCACGCTTTTCCAAGTTATAAAGAACAAACCTGTTTCCTTTGAATGAAAGATGACGTAAACATTTTGGGTGATCAAAAGAGAACAAAGATCCAAGTTCGTAATCAACTATTCCATTCTCTGATAAATCTAGATTTTCTACGCATATTGTTTTCAGATGCTTGATTATATCGGATGTAATTGTTAAAGAGAAAGGGAGGTCAATGAAATCTCTCATTGGGTAACTTACACGACCAAAATTTATTGTCGTTATGTTTGCGTAACGGTATGGGTTCAAAAGTTGCAATGCTGGCTTCAAATGCATAAATGTTCCAAAAAAATCTATAACACGAAGATTTGGAAACGGAAGCAAAGCATCAATTTCAGTAGTCACAAAGTATAACAAACAATTTCTGAGAGTAAGAACTTCTACAGAGGAGGAAAATCTCTGGAACGTTTTATTCTCTAGACGTTTTAGATAACAAGATTGAAAATGTAATTCTTTCAGATTATTTAATCGACTGAATCCACTTCCGAATTGAGACAAGGGCATCATGTCAATTGCTAGGAAAGACAACTCTCTCAGAACACTAATTGCATGATCGGGATAATTATAACCTGTACCATTATCTGGTTGATTCATATTATAACTTATATCCAATGCCGTTAAATTTTGAATTGGAAGAAATAACTCTGCTGAATAATCCTGAGATAAATCAAGCATATTGTGAGACATGTTCAGCACAGAAAGTTTGCCTAATCCTTGAAAAGTTTTGTTTGATAAAGAATTCAGTTTATTATTTGTCAAGTTGAGTACTTGAAGATCTGAAAAATTCCCAAAAGCATTTGTGTCAATTTTACTTAAATCATTTGAACTCAGATCTAATACGTTGATATGACTCGGTATATTTTGAGGTATAGTCGTCAGTCCACTGTTATTACAATAAGCTATCGTGACTTTCTTAATAAAATCGTATTGTATATCGCATTGAAATACTCTTGGTAATTCAGCACACTGAATAAAAATACACATTACTGAATAAACTATGAATCTCGTCATATTTTTCTCTTAATATCAGAGACAGTTAAACTGTTCTTGTTAATTATTATTATCGTTGTTACAACTCGCATTTTATATCCAACAAATACAGTTCAATAAATGAATGTAGTTAAATCAATATTCATTAAGGTTCAGCTATTCATTCGCCTAAATTTAAAGTTCAAGTTATAGAACTTCCTTATTTTAACTCGTTTACATGGTTCCCCTATTCTCTAAATAAGGCGAAAAAAACCGTAGATAATTTGAACTCGTAAATCGGAAACAAACTGAAAATAACCATACACAGATCATAACATAGAGAACGTTAAACTGAGGAACATGAATCAGACCTCAGAACCAGCGATAATCACCTGTATTCTGGTATTCATGTACTTCTCCTCATGTTGTGCGGCTCATGATCAGTTTAATACTGCATATTCTGAGTTCTTGAAGAATGCGCTTGTCAAGTTTAAAACTTAATTTTCATTGCATACATAGATGCAGTTTAAGTAGTTGTTCAGTTATGATTACACGTCCAGTATTTTGTTTGAGAAAGTGATGCCTATTTTCATGAAAGCTCGAATAGTTTTCCTTTAGTATTTTTTGTTTCAACAGTTCTTTTTATCGGCAATTTGTACATTTTCCCATTGATATTACTTACTTTTTTTAAAAATGTGAACAGGGTTTGATACTCGTAAATGCGATCTTATAGAAAAAAAAAGGATTTGCGGTATGACTGTCAATGAGGCAACTTTCACAGGAGACCAAATGACACAGAAATTAACAACTTCAGATCACTGTACGGTCTTCAACAATAAACAAAGACTATGCTGCATTGTCAGCTATAAACAATCCCAGAAATGACAACTGTAAAACAATCTTGTCTATCCGCCTCAATTTATCAATGAAATACACTCGTCTCTATTCTAACACCAAAAAAACAACCATTATGACATGTATTAGACGTAAAAGAAGAGTCTAACTAAATCATTTCATCAGCTCGGAATCCCTTGTTGGCTCGCTTGATATTTTTGCTAATAATGTATCAAGAAATCAAGACCAAAAAAGTCATTATTGTATATATATATATGACTCTCAGGTATTAAGGATATGTGGTTTGGGTGCATGTGGCAACTGTTGTGTTTCGCATGTCAGTACAAAAACAGTGATACATGTGATTTTACTTTTTATCCTATTATGAAGGTCACATAAGAGAGAGAAAAAAATCAGACATGAGTATGGCAAATTCAAATTAAGCGCTATACAATATGACAACGATTAAGAGTTGTTTTTACAAATGTTAATCAATAAAAAGTTTCAAGAAATCTCGAAAACTATGTCTTTATAAGTGAAAAACAATTTCTGGATACTATCTTATAAGCATAAACCCAACAGTAGTATACCGCTGTTCGAAAGTCATAAATGATAGAGAGAAAACAAATCCTGATTACAAACTAAAAATGAGGGAAATACATCAAATATCAGGGGAAAACAACAAATCAACAAAAACACTTAACTGGACCAAAACACCAAACGACAATGCAACACACACAGAAAAGAACTGTAAGATAACAATTGCCATTTTTCTGACTTGGTACATGGTATTTCAAGAAAACAAAGGTGGGTTGAGCCCGGTTTTGTAGCTAGCCAGACTTCTCGCTGTTATTGCAATGTTAAAGATAACACTAAAATGACAATATTACATGACAGGACAACAATACAAATAAATGTAAGAACATAAACAAGCTGATGTCAAAGTGTTTTGCAAATCCAAGATAGTTGTTTTAGATTTATGAGTTTGATGTCCTTTTGGTATCTTTCGTCCCTCTTTTAAAGAAATTTATCAACATTTTTTTAAATTTTAAGCATAGGGTGAATGTTATGTTAACTGTTAGAAAAACTACCTTCATTTTTAAGGGGTAAAATGAATAAACAGAATCTTTCTTTACAATAATTAATTATAGATACTATCTTATGATCATGAATAATGTTTTGTCCAAGGTTGGTGCAAATCCAGGATAATTTGGAAAAAAAAATTAAAATTTCAAAAAGTGATATTTGTGGCCGCCGTTGTCGACAACGAAATGTAAGGTAACTATGTCTCGTTTTTTCGACAAAAGTCACCTGCTCGACAAAAAGTGATAAACAGGATTTTTATTTTATAAAATTTACTTCTGGATACTTTGTGATGTTGACAAACTAGCTTCTGGTACACATCCAGGATAGTTTCAGAAAGTTGTTAAAATTTTATGAAATTAAACCATAGAATGAATGTTATGAAAAAAAAGTCCATTTATAAGTAAAAACGGATACAAAGGATTTTTTCTAACAAAAGTCGCAGACACGAAAAACAGTTACAATGTATAATGTGAGACCCAAACTTTCTTATCGAAACCCTTTTTCTTTATAAAAGTTATACAAAACAATTTCCTTTTTGCTTTTTGTTTATTTGTAAATCGTTTATAAATAAGTAGAAGCTTTCAACAGAAAGAAAATTGTGATGATTGAATAGAAACATGAGACTTAAGATACTAAGGAAATATTTAAAAATAAAAAAAAACTGAAAGGAACTAACAACGTCATCGGAGTTGTTAACTACAGTTTCTGATTAAACTTTTCTCTTTATCAAGTTTTTAATTTCTTTACAAACAGGTTTATGATATTTTTAGTAATTAAAGATTTACATTGAAAAGTGAAAGGTACAATTACAAAATCTGATATTGAAAGTTTACCTATGCAAATATTTGACTGTCAACTTCCTGATATTTGATACCTAATATTCGATACCTGAACTTGTCACCACCCTCTATTGTTAATGTGTTACGGACATAAAGATTGTGTCACCTTTTCAGAGTTATTTAAGATTCTTCAAAAGAATGGTAAAGAAATAAGGAAGAACACCACATGAATGAAAAAAGAAATGTCGTCATGCATGACATAACACAAATCGCATATATCATTTCCACATGATATCAATTGTGATAATTGGTAACATTTCTATATCACATTATTCCTTCTTTACTGTGTATAGTATTAGTTTGTAAATTTAGTTAATCTGGTTCATTACTGAATTTAAAGCTTAAGATCTACTAAACATGGTCATAAATGTTGCAAATCGATTGAGCAAATATTTATCTTTGGTATTATAGTTTGTTATGTGTGATACTTATACTCATCTTTGTTGAAATTAATGTTTTTTTTCATACCATGAATCTGATGAATATTTCTGAATAATAATTTTATACACAATATTATACACCAATGTCTTATCCGTAACTAGACTGAAACTTAATTTACATCTTTTGTTTTATTTATTTAACAGGTTAATGAACAGAATGTTACACGATTCCGTTGAAACAGACCCTTACTTGCCAAGTAAGATCATTTATTTAAAATGAAATATTGAAACGTCGGGTACTAAATCATACAAATTTTAACTACTTTGATAAATCCTTGGGTTTCAAATACCAGTAGCCATTTTCACCCAATCTTAAGTATAAATGTATCGTAAGTCATAAATATTCCTTAACATTTCAACAAATTATTTTATTCGTAAGATTAATTTTACACTTCAGATTTTTTGTGAAAAGGTTTACAGGCTTTCAGCGTCCCGGATAAATATAAATCGAAAAAAGCGCTTGTGACGCATTAAATCTACAACATGTCATTTTGATTTTTTAAAACAAATGATTGAGCTGGTTCATGATCATAGTTGACCTGGAGTGGTGATTGGGGTTTCGATGAGTTTACTTTTCTCCAATAGGGAACTTAGTACTATCTGTTTTTATGTATGATGCCGTTTTGATTTATTTCCCGCTCAGAATTTGTGTTGTTTTCGTCATTTAATGGTATACTACTGTTGCCCTTCTCTGCGTATTAAAGAGCTATGTATTAGGAGGAATAAAAAAATACGTTTTATGATTTTTTGGCAATTTTTGCTGACATAGGCAAACAGTTTTGTATTAAAAGATGAAATTACAAAAATACCAGATCTCCAAGGGAAATTCGAAACGGAAAGTCCCAAGTTTATAAAATGGAAAGATCAAAAGCTTAAGCACAAAGGTAATATATCAGATCTTTTATTCTTTTTATTCATACGAGCGAAACATGATACACATATCGGTTAATAAAAAGGGAAGATTTCACTTTCAACGTCCCTATGTTCATTTAGTTGCTGTGTCACACTGTATAGTTCATTTTGTTATGTACATTGAATAACTGTTAACACCGGATTTACCGACTGGGGGAAATTTAGGATGAATTTCATATTGCAAAATTCATATATTTGAAACCGTATGCATTTTTTTCAAAAAAGATTAACTGATAAGAAGTTCAGGTATAGCATTTATACTACTCCTCCTTTTTATATATTAAACCACGCATGAACAATGATGAATTATCAGTTTCATTTCACGTTTGGTTTTTCTTTTGTTTTTTTCTTCATTTTATTTACTAGTAGTTGTTTCTTCTATAACTATAAATCATTTATTTTATTTTAATTTTATTATTCCCTCTTTTGATAATTTAACAATTATGTCTATTTATTTAGCATTAATCGGTATCTCAACATCCCAACCATATTTCTAGCAGGAAGTGTATATGATACAATCGAAGTCTTTTTTAAATACTGTTATTGATGTGAATTACTAGTACTCGGGAAATATATATCGCGTTTAATTATCCTATAAGTCAATGCAAGTACTAATAGTTCGAATGACGTGTATATAACACAATATTCGTATGTTTTCAAATCGCAATTGATATTTATAACAGTCGTGCCCGAAAACAATGATAGTATGTATCCTTTTTTGTTCTAAGGGTAACACCATCAAATTCGTAAGTTATTTACCATTAAATGTAAGAAATTGTAAATATCTATCTGTATTTAAGAATCATATGATTTAGTTTATTTATACATTTTTGATGGATGCCGAAAAGGTCAAATTCGTCACGCATGACTAAGAATGAATAGTACTTCTTTAAACTGTCACTTCTTTCCAATAAACATTTTTTTAACAGTTTGTTCATTATATTCTGACATAAGAGAAAACATGATAATATCCTTCGGCATCCTAGAATTAACGATACCAAGAGACACCGAATAACTATTAAATGGCTCTAATATGATTTCAAATGAAGAAACCATTAGTTTATTTCTCATGGTACAAAGGTTCATTATTAAATCTAAAGGTTTATAAACTAATTATTCACACAATAAACCTGTAAGCATTTCTTCATATAAGTTGCATTTTTTTCTTTTTTCTTTCCAGTTTATTACGTCAATTATTATCAATATTTGCAGAATGTAAAATGTAAAATCACAAAAATATTGAACTACGGAAAATCCCTAATCAAATGGCAAAATCAAAAGCTCAAACACACCAAACAAATGGATAACAACGGTCATATTCCTGACTTGGTACAAGCATTTTCTGGTGTACACAATACAACAGATGGAAGGTTTTAACGACATTGCCTGCCTATACAGCCCTTGTACCGTCGGTAAAAGTGTAAAAAATGTTGAATTGAGCATTGTTTTATAGCTAGCTTAACCTATCACTTGTATGACAGTCGCATCAAATTCCATTATATTGACAACAATGCGTGAACAACACAAACCGACATACAGTACTTGCAACCTTAGGCGTTACTGTTTTAGCGTTCAATCAGCGGTCATCGATCAGTCACCTATCAGTCAAGTTCGCGTAAAACTCACGTCATCAATCCGTCAGACTTATAGTAAAAGTAATTGACTGATCGGACTGATAGTACCGATTGACCTTACTGACGGATTGAACTTTAATACGTCACATGATAAACTAATACAAATTACGGAATCTTAGTTTCGTTTAATCTAATTAAAATGGCGACCCGTGAAATACGAACGTTCAAGTACAACTAATAAATTTTTTATTAATTATTTAGCAAAGTTTTATGAATTGAAATGAAAAGAAATGTACAGATAAAATCTACATTAAAATATCATCATTAAAGAATGGTCTTTTTCATTATTATATTTTCAAACCCGGCGAGTTCTTAAATGGTATCTATATCGCGATTTTGATTTTATTATTTTCCAAAAATACTCCAGAAAACGAAATGAAGGGATCAGTTATTGAAAATTTTAGCCTATTATTTTCAATATTTTAAATTTTAGTATTCTTATAATCATAAAATTCAGTAAAAAAACTCACAATCACGGCCTTTCTATATTCTTGTCACAATAGAAGCCAAAAAATAACAAATTACAAAATATGCTGTTTTTTTTAACAAGAAATATGAATAATTTTGAACAATGCAAACAACATTACATTATATTTTACTGATAGTCTTTTTTGCCTTATTAAAAAGTAACCATTCCTAAACAATAAAAAGTACAAAAATCCAAAGGCAGTCAATATATTCCATGAAAATGAAGAATAATTTCATGTTTATTTAACAAACAAAAAACGTTAACTTTAAGCAAATTTATTCTTGAATTATTCACATTTTGTACAAAGTACATATGAAATATATTTATAACAACTCATTGCAATTGAAGTTACAATATTTTCAAATATGAGAAGGAATATTTGCATTTTAGGCAACGCGTACAAAAATTTAATATCTTTTTCCTTTAAGTAAACATAATTTATGAAGAACAACCAATCCTGATGAACAAAAAGTATTGAAATCATATGGCGGTTAATAATTTGTATCAAAATAAAGCAATAACTGCATTCTTATTCCACCAAAAAAAAGTTTAAGTATTTTAATTCTTATTATATCCTATTCGAATTAAAAGACTTGTCTTGAGATGTTAAAAATAACTGATTTTCAATAAAATAGTACTATCTTTAATAAAATCAAGAATAGTTTTGGTAATTTTAAACAATTGAGAACAAAATTTTAGCATGATTTTTCTGACATTCTTTTAATTCTATGACAAACAGCCTACTCTAAACTATAAAAAATACAAAAATCCAATGGCGGTCAATAATTTCAGTAAAATATAGAAATATTTGCATTTTAGGCAAGACGTACAAAAATTTAGTATCTTTTTCCTTAAAGTAAACATATTTTATGAAAAACAACCAATCCTGTTGAAAAATTGTACTGAAATCATATGGTGGTTAATAATAAGTATGAAAATAAAGCAATAACTGCATTCTTATTACACAAAAACTGAAAATGATTTAGAACTCTAGCTAGCTAAATTACTTGAAAATTATGAAATAGACCCCTCAGAATTATTAAATTCAGAAATTAAAATTTTAGAAAATGAACTTGTTCAACACAGAGAGAAAATAGTAACAGGTATTATGGCAAGAGCAAAGGCAAGATGGGTAGCAGAAGGTGAAAAATGTACTAACTATTTTTGTAATCTTGAAAAAAGAAATTATAATGAAAAGATAATTCCAAAATTAATTAATGATAATGGGGAGGAAATTTTCAACCAAAGTGAAATTTTAGAAGAACAAAAATCATTTTATGAAAAACTGTACTCCTCAACAAATCCTATTCTTCATCAAGAACATAAAAATCTATTTTTTGATGAAAATAATCCTTTTATCCGCAAACTTTCTGATGAACAGAGGTTACAGGCAGAGGGTAATTTGAATACTAATGAATGCTTAAAAACATTGAAAAATATGAAAAATGGTAAATCTCCAGGGATGGATGGATTTACAACAGAATTTTATAAATTTTTTTGGATAGACCTCCATGAGTTTATTATAAAATCTTTTAATTATAGCTTAGAAACTGGATCTTTTTCGGTTAGTCAGAAACAAGGAGTAATAACATGCATTCCAAAAGAGGGTAAATCAAAATTTCAATTAAAAAACTGGAGACCTATCACTTTATTAAATGTTGATACAAAAATTGCATCAGCTGCATTAGCAAATAGAATAAAACCTTTTCTTGGGGATATAATTAGTGAAACACAGCAAGGTTTCATAAAGGGGAGGTATATTGGAGAATGTACCAGGCTTATTTTTGACATTATGGAAAAGGCAGAAGATGATAATCTACCAGGTCTTTTACTTTTATTAGACTTTGAGAAAGCTTTTGATACTCTTGAGTGGTCATTTATAGACTTGGCTTTGTCTTTTCTAGGATTTGGTCCTATTTTCTGTAGATGGGTCAAGACCTTATATTCAGAATCTCAGAGCTGTATTATAAATAATGGACATTGCTCTCAATTTTTTAATATTGGTCGGGGTGTTAGACAAGGTGATCCTCTATCTCCATATCTCTTTATATTATCTTTAGAACTTATGAGTGCTGCACTTAAAAATAACCCAGATATAAATGGTATGAAAATAAATGATTCTGAGTATCTACTAAGCCAGTATGCAGATGACTCATGTCTCTTATTAGACGAGGATGAGAAATCTTTAGATAAATGTTTATATACTTTAGAAAAATTTTCTGAGTGTGCGGGACTTAGGGCTAATTTTGATAAAACAGAAGCCATATGGATTGGGTCAAAGATTCACTCAAGGGATAAACTAACAACTACAAGAAATTTGAACTGGAATCATTCAGGAAAATTTAAACTTTTAGGAATAAAATTTGATCTGTTCAGTGAAAATAAAACGCTTGTAAATTTTGAAGAAAAAATAAAAAAAATACAGAGCCTGCTAAATTCCTGGGTTTATAGAGATTTAACATATATGGGAAAGATCACTGTCATTAAATCACTAGCTCTACCTATTCTAATTCAATCATTGACAGTTTTGCCAAATCCTCCGGATGATAAAATAAAAGAAATTCAAAATATTTTTTTTAGTTTCTTGTGGTCAGGAAAACCAGACAAGATTAAAAGAAAAGTTATGATAGGGTTATTTGAAAATGGGGGGTTGAAAATGCCAGATATAAGATCCTTTTGTTATTCATTAAAGATGACATGGATAAATAAACTTTTAGACCCCTTGAATATATCCCCATGGAAAACATTGTTAATAGATCAATACAACAGATTAGGAGCAGACAAAATATGGTTGATGACCCCTGATGGTATCCAAAAGATTTCTTCAAATTTTAATAATTTCTGGAAAGATATTTTACTAAACTGGAATATCCTAAACACTGTCACTAATGGCACTGCTGAAGGGATCATGAAACAATCCATATGGCTAAACAAGAGTTTGAAAATTAATAATAAAACTGTCTTTTACCAGAGGTAGGTTGAATCCGGAGTTTTCTTTATAGGTGATTTACTTGATGAAAACAGTAATTTTTTTACTTTAAAAGAATTCTGCGAAAAATATAATCTTAATATTAATTTCTTGGAATACCATTCTTTGCTGCATATGATACCAAAAGACTGGAAAAATTTAATCACTACTTCAGAGAAAATTACTCACATATCTAACGATAAATTTGAATTTATAAAAAACAATAAAAAGTCATGTCAGTTCTTTTATACAAAATTCTTGTCAATGTATACAGAACGTCCTACAAAACAAGAAGACAAAATGTGTAAGGAACTAGGCACTCATATAGAAAATTGGGATTTCTTTTATAGTTTACCTTTTTGTTGCACTAAAAACAACAAATTTAGTATGTTCCAGTTTAAGATTTTACATAGAACTCTCGCTACAAATGCATTATTGCAGAAATACGGGTTAAAAGAAACTAACTTATGTAGTTTCTGTAATGAAACTAAAGAAACTATAAGTCACCTTTTCTGGGAATGTATGCTAGTTAGAAATTTGTGGTTAGAAATTGCAGCACTTTTTCTAGTTGAAAATAATTTAACTTTAATTCTTAATGTGGAAAATATTGTTCTTGGGTCAGAGTCTTGGGATATTTCCCTAAACTTATTCACTATTCTGGTTAAATATTATATTTATACATGTCGCTTTAATGCTTCATTACCGACTCTTAAAGGTGTCATAGCTATGATTAAAAATTCCTACCAAATAGAAAAAATATCTACCTCCTTTTACAGATCCCCTAGAGCAAGAGAGAAATTTGATAGTAAATGGGAATTAATTAAAAACTTTGTTCACATGTGAGGAGAGATCTTTCTATTTATGTACTTACTTAAGGCTTTATAATAGTTCATGTAGAATTAATAATATGTTGATGCACATCACAACTGGACAGTGATTTGTGTGCATCTTAAAAGTACTATCTATGTTTATTGCTATTGTTATATATATATATTGATATACTAGTTTTTGTTTGATTGTATCTGAATTATCTCCCCTTGACTTAGGTTGACATTTATTATGTGACTCTGTCCAACATGTTGTCCAATATGTTATCTGTTAATGATCTCTGGTGGCCTCTCCTGGTACCTCTCATGTTTTACATCACTGTATAGGCAGTGATGCATGTGGCTATAGGAGAGGGCTGATGCAATCATTAAACCTTATCAGCATATTCAGGTATTCTAATCCAGAGTGATAAAGGATGTGTATGATCCAATAGAAAATTTAGAACAATTAGCATAACTAACTTTTTAATTTTAGACTGTTATTGAAAAATTTAATATCATTATATGTATTATGAATTAATTATATAATTATGTATCACAATATATACTTGGTGTATTTTCAGATGAAATAAAAATAAATTACAAAAAAAACTGCATTCTTATTCCACAAAAAAGAAGTTTAAGTATTTTCATTCTTATTATATCCTATTCTAATTAAAAGACTTGTCTTGAGATGTTAAAAATAACTGATGTTAAATGAAATAGTATCATTTTTGATAAAAAGAAGAATAATTTTGGTAGTTCTAAACAATGCGAACAAAATTTTAGTATGGTTTTTCTGACATTCTTTTAATTCTATTGCAAACTACCTACTCTAAACTATAAAAAGTACAAAAATCCAATGGCGGTCAATAATTTCAGTAAAATATAGAAATATTTGCATTTTAGGCAAGACGTACAAAAATTTAGTATCGTTATCCTTAAAGTAAACATATTTTATGAAAAACAACCAATCCTGTTGAAAAATTGTACTGAAATCATATGGTGGTTAATAATTAGTATGAAAATAAAGCAATAACTGCATTCTTATTCCACAAAAAAGAAGTTTAAGTATTTTCATTCTTATTATATCCTATTCTAATTAAAAGACTTGTCTTGAGATGTTAAAAATAACTGATGTTAAATAAAATAGTATCATTTTTGATAAAAAGAAGAATAATTTTGGTAGTTCTAAACAATGCGAACAAAATTTTAGTATGGTTTTTCTGACATTCTTTTAATTCTATTGCAAACTACCTACTCTAAACTATAAAAAGTACAAAAATCCAATGGCGGTCGATAAATTCAGTAAAATGAAGACATATTTGCATTTTAAGCAACACGTACAAAAATTAGATACCTTTTCCTTTAAGTAAACATATTTTATGAAAAACAACCAATCCTGATGAACAAAAAGTAATGAATTCATATGGCGGTTAATAATTTGTATCAAAATAAAGCAATAACTGCATTCTTATGCCACAAAAATAAAAGTTTAAGTATTTTAATTCTTATTATATCATATTTTAATTAAAAGACTTGTCTTGAGATGTTAAAAATAACTGATGTTAAATAAAATAGTAACATTTTTGATATAAAGAAGAATAATTTTGGTAGTTCTAAACAATGCAAACAAAATTTTAATATGATTTCTTTGACATTCTTTTAATTTTATAAAAAAAAAGCTTCTAAAATATAAAAAGTTCAAAAATCCAATGGCGGTCAGTTATTACCATTTTCGTAGGAAGAAGTTCATGTTAGCAGAGACATATAATACAATTATGTATTATATGTCTCTGATGTTAACAATATTTAATACAAAACTATTTATCAACACCAACAATTTAACGCTCTAAGCATCTTATACTGTTATACTATTTTTACTTTTTTATTGCAACCAATTTTTTTAAAAATAATCGTGTAAATTAAGGTCTCTCAGTAGAGGTCCGCGTTCATCGATTGTAAACACTGTTGAGTTCGGTTTACATAAGAATTTTAAATATATACGCATCCGTCCGATCCATGCATCAATTTAATTTACTAATCGATCGATGACCGTTGTCACGGTAACTCTCACATATGTTATTTGACTTATCTGACGGATCCTATGGGTCACCAATCACCGATCACTCATCGATCAGTCAAACATCCGTCACCGATCATTCACCGATCAGTCAAGTTCACGTCAAACAGTAACGCCTAAGATTGCAAGTACTGTAATAGATAAAAAAAAAAAAGTTTAAAAAATACAGCAGTCAAGATTTTTGTGAAAAAATCTTACTCACTTAAACACAAACAAATATTTAAATTAACTCATCATAGATACCAGGATAAAGTTTTGTTTTTACGCTAGACGCGCGTTTCGTCTAAAAAAGACTCATCAGGGACGCTCGAATCCCAAAAATATAAAAAGGCCAAATAAAGTACGAAGTTGAAGAGCATTAAAGGACCAAAAGTCATAATAGTTTTGTCAAATACAGATAAGGTATTATATTCATGAGGTCGAAAAGCCATAGTAACAAACAGGAACAAAATGGCAAATAGACCAATCATACATTGTATTAGCACACATTAAAGACAAGAATACATACATTTACCATAGTACAATAACAAAATAACGGGATGTATAAATACAGGGCCACGTCATATATGTTACAAAGCATCATGAACAATAATGACAGGATTTACAAGTACCACAAGTATCTAAATCACAATAAAAACATACAAATATTTAACAAGAAGCACGGGCACAAAAAGTCATATATCAAATTCAACAACCTCATTCATTGCTTTCTTATTTTTGAATTTGTATTTATGCATGCCAATTTCACTCATAAATGACCGAAAGACCTTTAGCACTTGGACCGAATGGCCAGACTAACATTGATTCTAATGTAGAACCGCGCGCTAATTAAACAGAGCATGCTTTTTTTATTGCTTTAATGTATTTATTTATTACGGAAACAGATTAATATAAACACTTGTTGCTTGTTTCTGAATCCATTTTGTGAAATTGAATATAAAATGTACTTGTATGATGCATAATAAAATATTGTTACCACCAATGACACGTGTCATACAGACAAAACGAACATATTATGTTTTCATTGAAGTTGCAAACTATTGAATAGTTGCCTTTCGTATATGTGAAAGAAAATAATCAAATGGTACAACTGTTATCGTTGATATCCTATCTAAGATAATCCGAAAATAGCTTAGATGTGCATGCTGAGACATGTCGTAAGTCGGTCCTAACTTTATGATAATGACTGTCCTAAGAATACCTTATAGGATTATTTTAGGACCGTTTCGATAAACAGGCCCTAGTTTTCATAAGGTTGTTATGTAACAAAGATTTTTTAATTAAAATGAATAAATGTCGCATTTATATTTTAGGCATTAAGCTTATTGTCTGCACACTTTCCAGGAATTAAGCTTAAATCATGGGATTTAAGACTAATGCCTAACATCATATAGGCAATAGACTTACTGCCTAGGCATTTGCTTATTGCCTAGGATTTAAGCTTAATGCCTAATTTCACTTATTGCCACTAACATATACACTACATATAAAACAATATTTGACTTAAAACCACCGACTGAAGTCTGAGACTGCAACATAAATGTGTACATATTCTACAAATAGACAATTCAGTCAATCCAAAATCTATTTAACATACAGAAGAATTGATACATTGTTATACCTTAATGATGTGGCTGTGTGTTGCAACTCCGGATCACGACTGTTTTATTTTTATCATCTGTGTATATCGAATATTTCTTTTTAGGGCAAATTTTGCAAAACAGGGGGTAAATAATCAGAAGTCAGAAGCTCAAACACATCAAACAGATGGATGACAACTGTCATATTTCTGACTTGGTACGGGCATTTTCTGTCGTAGAATATGGTGGATTTAACCTGGTTTTCTAGCTTGCTTAACCTTTTATTTGTATTACTTTCAAATTCAATTACATTACATTGACAACGATGAGTGAACAAAAAAAATAGACGTAAAATGTACAAATGTCAAAAAAGAGGTATAGCAGTCAACATTGTGTTATTATCTTATTCATCTTAATAATAAACAAATGTGTAACAAAGAAACACAAAAAGGCATAGAAAAGAAATTACAAATTAGATAATGTGTTTTATTGATGCGTGCAAAAGTACTGTCATTACATGACTGTGTTTAAATGTGTAACTTAAAACCTATCTGTGTATGATAGAATACGATGTAAACTACAGAGAATTACTTAACAGCTAGTTCTTTAAGAAGTGTATTTCAGATATTCAGGTCACAATATGGAGGGGATTACTTAACATCTAGTACTTCACGAAGTGTATTTCAGATATTCAGGTCACAATATGGAGAGGATTACTTAACATCTAGTACTTCGCGAAGTGTATTTCAGATATTCAGGTCACAATATGGAGGAGATTATACTGTATTCAGTATTATCTATTATCATCATCTGTAATGAATTCGTACATGCATCAGTCTGCGATATCAAATATGAATTGAAGGAAAATGAGGAAGTAAAAATAGCAGATTGTAAAAACAAAGGACTGACTTTTATACCTCAGAATTTACCGGGAGATATTAAAGTTTTAGATATGAGTTTTAATCTGCTACGAATGATTGGGAACAATTCTTTTGTTAATTATAAATACTTGCAAGAACTTTTCTTGAGACAAAATCAACTTGATTATTTATCTAACAACTCATTTCAAGGACTACACAAACTTACAATACTGGACATGTCTGAAAATATACTTAATCTATCTAACGTTTATTCCGCAGAACTATTTCATCCAATTAAAAACTTAACGAAATTGGATATCAGGAGAAATATGCCTCAACCGATAGACTTTGATGCTGATTATAATTATCCCGATCATGCATTCGGTATTCTGACGGAGTTGTCGTTCTTAGGAATCGATATGATGCCTTTGCCACACTTTGGAAGTGGATTCGGTCACATGATCACTCTTAAAGAATTACACTTCGACTCATGTTATTTAGTTCGCTTGTCGAATGAAATCTTTCAGAGGTTTTCATCCTCTGTAGAACAGCTGACTATCAGAAATTGTCGGTTGCACTTTGTTGTCACAGACAATAACGCATTGCTGCAGTTTCCAAATCTTCATGTTATAGATTTTTCTGGAACATTCATGCATTTGAAGCATGCATTGCAGCTGTTACAACCATACCGTAATAAAAGTATTACGACAATAAACTTCGGTCATGTGAGTGACGTTAGTATTGACAGGGTTGATATCCCGTATGTTCTGACAATTACAGTGGACATAATGAAGAACCTGAAAACAATTTGTGTAGAAAATCTAGATTTATCAGAAAATGGAATAGTTGATTATGAGCCTGGATCTTTGTTTTCCCTCGATCACCCGAAATGTTTACGACATATATCCTTTAAAGGGAACAGGTTTTTGCTTTTTAGCGAGAAGAAACTAAATGAGATACAATATTTTCTCCGTAAAACTGTTAGATTAAAATCGTTCGACTATTCATATAATGCTGTCAACTATGGTATAAAATATTCAGGTACTTCAAATTTAGATTTTAATTGTTCATTTCACAGTTGTGTGATATTACCAAAGTCACTTGAAAAATTAGATGTCAGTCACACAATAGCATATACTTTCCCTGCAATTTATTTATTAGTTCCTAAAAATAACAGCCTTACATATCTGGATGTATCTTATTCAAACATAAATGCTCCTATGATTGATTTTCAAATTCGACTGGAAACATTTATTTCTACTGGTGGAGATTATTCATTTGCATGGAATCAATTAAAACGTTCTCCCTATCACACTCTGAAAACGATTGTATGGAAAAACGCCGACCTAGATACTGCAATAAGACTATACGGAAATCAATTCTTTAACAGTATAAGATCTATCGAGTCAATGGATATATCTGAAAATGATATTTGGTTTTTTCCAGACGACTTATTAAATCCAATGCCTAACTTGACATATCTTTATTTAAGTAAAAATTCATTTCAGTCTATTCCGATACAACTGCGTGATCATACTAAAGTACAAATGCTGGACGTAAGGAAGAATCGATTAACAAGTGTAAGTTCAGCTATCAGAGACTGGGCAGATAAGATGCAAGAACTCCATGGAATGACTTTACATCTCACTGATAATGCATTTGAGTGCAATTGTGACAATATAGACTTTATAAGGTGGATACAGACTACAAAAGTTTATCTAGACAGCCGATCGTATAGATGTAAATTGTCCAACGGCACAGTAATTGATACATTTATTGCGTACAACTCTTTATATGAGTTGTTTGCTGACTGTAAGAATACTATGTGGTTAACTTTTGCATCAACATTATTATCGACATTCATAACGATCTCACTGTTACTTTTTGCCTATAACAGGAGATGGAAAATCATCTTCTCTATCTATGGAGTTATTCGCCGTGTTGTTGAGCGCAAAGTCTGGAGGATTTACCAATATGACGTGTATATATCATATGAAGGGGATATTGTCATTTGGATTAAAAATGTATTAATACCTAAACTTGAGATCGAGTGGGGACTGACGATGTGTATTAAAGATCGAGATTTTTTACTTGGACCGAGTCAAGCGGACAACGAGGCAGAGAGCATTCAAAACAGCAGGTCCATTATATTTCTGATCACGCCCGAATTCCTATCGTCACATGATTGCATGTTCGAACTTGACAGGGCAAAATATGAAAGAATTACAAAGAATCTGGAGCGTATTATTATCATTACAAAAGATATAACAATTACTGATATTCCTAAAGAGTTTTCGTACATTTGGAATTATGCATTTATTGTACAATGGCCGGAAAATCTAGAGGATTTGGATGATACTTGGAGGAAACTGAGGATGCTGCTCACTGATGGGTTGATTACAAACACATAATATCGTTATAAAAATTATTAAGACAATGCATATACCATAAAAGTTCATTGAAACACATAATGATGTTGAAATTATGCACTTCAAAAAAAGTACACAGAACGTTTATTAACAATAATTTTGTTAGTTATAGCACAGGTATAATAAAAATCACTGGTACTGCACGTCCATACTGCAATGATAATACATGGTGATGACAAAGCAATGTAATATATCACTGGTACTGCATGTCCACACTGCAATGATAATACATGCAAAGCAATGTTTTAATATCAGGAAGTAGAAAGGCAACACATTGTCACTGCTAACATATAAATTATTGAGTATATGATATTTGTCTTGCAGATCTGCTTTAAAGCTTGCAGTTCGGTGTCAGCCAAGGCTCCGTATTGACGACCGTACTTAGGCCTACAGTGGTTTAATTTTATAAATTGTGCCTTGGGTCGAGATTTGTTTCATTGACACTCATACTACATCTTCCTATATCTATATAGAAAAGTTAAGAGCAATACTTGTCAATACAACTTAAACAGAACTTTAAAATAGTCTAATGTATCTGAGGCAAACTCAGCCTTACCAAGTTAGAACGTAATTTTCTACATAATTTCTCAAATGCAAACCGACTGTCCAGATCAAATGTTTAAATTAGAAATTTCAGTATGCATTCAACTTCATAATAGGTAAGATTTTTTAATCTTTATTTATTACCAATGCTCATGCATTCGTCGAGCTATCAGTATGTCAAAATGAGGAGCATGCATTCTGTTTAAGAATCGGAAATATGATTCATATGTCTCAAATGTGTTAAATGTTTTTGAATTAAAAGATGAAGTCCGGCATAAATTAATTGTCCAGATTTGGCTCTATTCATCATCTCATTTGATTGAACCAGCTCTTTTTACCTTTGTATTTAGATTTTGTTTTTTAAATATTTCAGTCCCAATCATCATTGGACAGTAGTTTATTGTCAAAACTCGTACCATTTTCATTTCATTTCGTGCATTTCATTTGATAAATAAATGTGATGTTTATAACTGCATGGTGGTGTTTTATATATATTACAAATAGATGCGTTCTATTAGAAAAATTGTTCTCCGGCCAATAACGCTTATCCATATTCAAACAACGAAATTAATAGAATTGAATGAGCTAATTATCTTATTGATTTATTGCATCAAAAATACATTTATTTGTTTAGTGTGTCTAAAATGTTCTTCAGTTCATTATTTACGGTTCGTCAATTAAAAGATGGGCAAAAGATACCATAGGGACAGTCACACTCATTGATCGAAAATAAACTGACAACGCCATAGCTAAAAAATTAAAAGACAAACAGACGAATAAAAGTACACAAGACACAACATAGAAAACAAGAAACAAAGCAACCCTTACCCCATTAAAAACTGGGAGTGATCTCAGGTGCTCCGTCGGGGTTGGTAGATCCAGCTCCACATATGGTAACCGTCGTAATGCTCATATTAATACAAACCCGATAAATATTCTAATTCGGTAAGTCACATTCGTGGTGAAAAGGGAGACGGATTGTAGTTACGACATAAGGAACATATCCAATATAATCTGTGAAACGGTAATTCCATAACGGTCCCCCAATTCATGGTGGCGTCTGTAAAATTTACACAGGGATGATGTCTACTTCACAATTTGGAACTCTTTAATAGTTTCCTTGTGATCAGCAACCATCTATCAAGGATATCATGATATGAATTAAAAGCCCTGGAATACTGTATCAATTGGGATATATATATATATATATATAACTCGTCTAAACATCAACCCAACAATGTTAGATCTGTAAATTTGCTTTCGCAAATGTTTGGTTCTTCCCTCGCCGGGATTCGAACCCATGCTACTGTGATATCGTGACACCGAATCGCCTGCACTGCAGCCGTCCCGCTAGACCACACGACCACCTGGGCTCTCAAAAAAAGAGCTTTCGCTAGCCGTGTGTTACTTTTCCTCGTCAGTTTTAATCTAGCGGCGTACTACATACTTCATAGTTGCAGTGCTGGCTTCAAATGCAGAAACGTTCCAGAAAAATCTATAACTCGAAGATTTGGCAGCAAAGCATCAACTTCAGTATTCACAAAGTATAACAAACAATTTCTGAGAGTAAGAACTTCTAAGGAAGAGGAAAATCTCTGAAACGTTTTATTCTCAAGACGTTTTAAATAACAAGATTGAAAGTGTAATTCTTTCAGGTTATTTAATCGACTGAATCCACTTCCGAATTGAGGTAATGGCATCATGTCAATTACTAAGATAGACAACCCCCACATAACACTAATTGCATGATCGGGATAATTAAAACCTTTAGCTTCATATGATTGTTTTATATTATAACTTATATCCAATGTCGTTAAATTTTGAATTGGAAGAAATAATTCTACAGAATAATCCTGAGATAAATCAAGCATATTGTGAGACATGTTCAGCACAGAAAGTTTGCTTAATCCTTGAAAAGCTTTTCTAGATAACGTATTCAGTTTATTATTTGTCAAATTGAGAACTTGGAAATCTGTATAATTCACAAAAGAATTGATATCAATTTCACTTAACTCATTTGAACTCAGATCTAAAACGTTAATATGACTCGGTATATTTTCAGGTATAGACGTCAGTAGCTATCGTTACTTTCTCATTAGAATCGTATTGTATATCGCATTTAAAAAGCCTTGGTAATTCAGCACACTGAATAAACTATAATTCTCATCATATTTTTCTCTTACTATCAGAGACAGTTATTTAAACCGTTCATGTTAATTAGTATTATCGTTGTTAGTACTCACACTTTATATTCAACAAATACAGTTCAATAAATGGATGTAGTTAAATCAATATTCATTAAAGTTCAGCTATTCATTCGCCTAAATTTAAAGTTCAAGTTATAGAACTTTCTTATTTTAACTCGTTTACATGGTGCCCCTTTTCCAAAAATAAGGTGAAAAAAACCCATAGATTATTTGAACTCGTAAATCGAAAATAAACTGACAATACCATGGCCAAAAAAAGGAAAAATGACCCAAAGACAAAACACCTTATATACACAGATCATAACATAGAAAACGTAAAACTGAGGAACATGAAACAGACCTCAGAACTAGCGATAATCACCTGTATTCTGGTAACAATGTCCTTCTTCTCATGTCATGCGACTCATGATAAGTCTTATACTGCCTATTCTATGTTCTTGAATAATGCACTTGTTTTACTCTAATTTTTATAGCATGCATAAATGGTGTTTAAGTAGTTGTTCAGTTATTATTACAAGTCCAGTATTTTGTTTTTGAAAATGTTGTCTATTTTCATTAAAGCTTGAATAGTTTTCCTTAACAATTTTTTGTTTCAACATTTCTTTTTATCGGCAATTTGTACATTGTCCCGTTGATAGAACAGGACTTGATACTTGTAAATGCGGTCTTACAAAAAAAGGATTTGTGGTATTACAATGTACTGCCAATGAGACGACTTTCACAAATGACCAAATGACACAGAAATTAACAACTTCAGATCACTGTATGGCCTTTAACAATAAGCAAATACTATGCTGCATTGTCAGCTATAAACAGGCCCAGAAATGACAACTGTAAACAATCTTGTATATCCGCCCCAATTTATCAATGAAATACACTCGTCTCTATTCTAGCACCAAGACAGCCATCATGGCATGCATCAGACCTAAAAGAAGAGTACTCACTAAATCATTTTATCAGCTCGGAATACATAGCGGGCTCGCTTGATATTCTTGCTAATAAAGTCAGTATCAAGAAATCAAGACCAAAAAAGTCATTATTGTATATATATGATTCTCAGGTATTCAGGATATGTGGTTTGGATGCATATGTGGCAACTGTTGTGTTTCACATGTCAGTACAAAAACAGTGATACATCTAAGTCCTATTAGGTAGATCACATTTGAGAGAAATAAAATAAGACATGAGTATGGCAAAGTCAAAAGGGACAAATTGGTCGTCCAACAACCAATCTATCATTGTAAGCCCTTACAACGACTTATAGTAGGGGTTAAGCGCTATATAATACGGCAACGATTAAGAGTTGTTTTTCTAGATACTATCTTATAATCATTAATAAAACCAACAGTTGTATACCGCTGTTCGAAGGTCATAAATCGATAGAGAGAAAACAAATCCGGGTTACAAACTAAAACTGAGGGAAACACATCAAATATCAGGGGAAAACAACGAACCAACAAAAAAACTAAAGTGCAAAACAACAACAAACGACCATGCAACACACACACAGAAACGAACTATAAGATAACAATTGCCATTTTTCTGAAATAGTACATGGGATTGTAAGAGAAAAAGAAGGTGGGTTAAGCCCGGTTTTGTAGCTAGCAAAACTTCTCTCTGTTATGGCAATGTTACAATAAACACTACAATGACAATATTACATGACAGGACTTCATTACAAATAAATGTAAGAACATAAACAAGCCGCTGTCCAAGAATTTTGCAAATCCAAGATAGTTAAAGAAATTTATCAACATTTAAAACAAATTTAAGCATAGGGTGAATGTTATGTTAACTGGCTGAAAAACTGCATTCATTTATAAGAAAATAATGGATAAACAGGATCTCTCTGTACAATAATTAATTATAGATACTATCTTGAACAAAGTTTTGTCCAAGGTTGGTGCAAAACCAGGATAGTTGGGGAAATCATTAAACGTCTATGTCTACAAAAGTCACTTACAAAAGGGATGCAAAGGTATTTTACACATGAGTCGCAGACTCGACAAACAGTTACAATTTTGTATAATTTTCTTATCGAAATCCTTTTTCTTTCTAAAAGTTATACAAAACAGTTTCCTTTTTGCTTTTTTGTTTATTTGTTAATCGCTTATAGATAGGTAGAAGCTTTCAACCGAAAGAAATTGTGATGATTGAATAGAAACATGAGACTAAAGATACTAAGGAAGTATTTAAAAATTTAAAAAACCTGAGAGGAACTAACAACGTCATAGGAGTATTTAACCACAGTTTCTGATTTAACTTCGTCTCTTTATCAAGGTCTTTAATTTCTTTCAAAAAGGTCTTTGATATTTTTAGTAATTAGAGATTTACATTAAACAGTGAAAGGTACAATTACAAAATCTGATATTGAAACTTTACCTATGCAAATATTTGTCTGTTAACTTCCTGATATGCAATAGATGCGTTTGTCATCTAACGATATTGGTAATGTGTTACGACATTCAAGATTTTGTTACATTTTAACAAAGATGTAAATACTATTCTCAAATTGATGATAAAGCTAATTGAATAAAAAAGATCAGGGTTGCGTTCAATATTCAAAAAATAATCCTATAGGTCAAACTTAATCCTAAGGGAAAACAAAATATCCTACAGGACAAAATGTGTCCTAAGGGAGACAAAACATCTCACAGGACAAAATAAATCCCTTAGGAGAAAAATTATCCTAAGGGACATTTGTTTCTGACAAAAAGTCGTTCATGGTAATCCTATAGGATAAAAAAAAATCCTTTCGGATTAAAAATTTATTTTGAAAATCCTCATCCGATAGGATTTATATATCCCAAAGGATATTTAAAATATCCTAAGGGATTATGACTTTATCCTATAGGATTTCATAAAATCCTGTAGGATTTTTAAATATCCTATGGGAGAAAAAAATATCCTACCGGATTTGGTCACTGTTTTCACTCCAGTTGCCGAACCGGGCGAGCCTCATTAATTTTTTTTGTATTGTTTTATTTATCCCCAGAGGTATACTATTGCCAAATTTGATGATTCTACGACAAAATAAAGTGTGGTTACAATTTGCACTTATGAAAAGTGCAAATTAATGCAAGAACATGTTCTTAACACAAAGGTAAGATATCAGATCTTAAATTATTTTTAATGCGAGCGACACATGATACACATATCGGTTAATAAAAGGGGAATATTTCACTTTCAACTTCCTTATGTTTCTTTAGTTGCTGTGTCACCATGTATACTTCATTGTATTATGTACATGGAATAACCATAAACCATAGATTAACCGATTTGGGGGAATTCAAAATTAATTTCATAATGCGAAATTTATATATTTGAAACCGTATGAATTTTTTTTTTCAAAAAAGATTTACTGATTAGCAATCATACAACTCCTTTTGATATAGGAAATTACGAATGAACAATGATCAATTATCAGTTTCATTTTGCAATTGTTTTTCTATTCAATTGTTTTAATTTCAGTTGATTCTTCTATTATTTTTAATCATCCATTGTATTTTTTTTTATTATTCTCTTTTTTTGAAAATTTATCTATGTCTATGTATTTAGCATGGCTCGGTATATCAACATCCAAACCATATTTCTAACAGGTTTATTTGATACATGTTCGATTTAAAAAAAAAAGTGTAATCTTACATTCAAAACGGAAGACTTTTTAAGATAGTGTTATCGATCACTAGAACTCAGGACGAAAATATATATCACGTTTAACAAGTCGAGAACTTTAGATTTCCTGATGTCAGAATATATTTGCATAGTAATTTCCTAAACACGGCCTTGAAAAATTAACCAATCGACTCAATGAACCACAATGCATTGTGGGCTACTACGAAATCGTTACCACTGTCAACTAATATAATGTTTGGGACTTTCAAAATAGATGGACTTTTTTTGCGAATATTTTAATTGTAAAATATATAACATTAAAAAAAGTATTGTTTACGGGCTAAACGATTCGACTTTCATTTTCGCCTTGTAAAAGTAGTTGAACAAGATGTTTTCATTGTTATGCATTGTACCTGTGCAAATATTTACAGCGTGAAGCAGAAAAAAATTAGATGAATTGAGTATGATAGCTTATTTGGGCAATTTTATGCTCTAGAGAAAAAAATGTAACTCGTCCGTGGCCACGACTAACATGTCCGTAGACACGACTTGCTTGTCCATGGCCATGAAATACAAATTTTACAAATAGAAAATTCTGTCAATCAAAAATCTGTTTAGTATACATAAGTATTGGTGCATTGCTATACCTTAATGTGACCTACCGAATTAGACTATTTACCGGATTTGTTATCACATAAGCAACACGACGGATGCCACATGTGGAGCAGGATCTGATTACCCTTCAATAGCACCTGGGATCACCTCTAGCTTTAGGTGGGGTTCGTGTTGTTTATTCTTTAGTTTTTTATGTTGTGTCATGTGTACTATTGTTTTTGTTTTTGTTTTTAATTTTTAACCATGACGCTTTCGGTTTATTTTCAATTTATGAGTTTGATTGTTCCTTTGGTAACTTTCGTCCCTCTTTTAAAGATAACGCGGTATGCTGCTATTCCGGATCACGACTGTTTTATTTTTTTTTATCGTCTGTGCATATTGAAAAGTTCTTTTTAGGGCAAATTTTTCAAAACAGAGGGTAAATAATAAATTAATATTAACCGACATTAACCTTAGTCCAGTGGTTGTCGTTTTTTGATATGGTTCATAAAAAGTAAAATCACACATATACTGAACTCCGAGGAAAACTCAAAACGGAAATTCCATAATCAAATAGTAAAATCAAAAGCTCGAACACATCAAACAAAGGGATGATAACTGTCATATTCCGGACTTCGTACGGACATTTTCTGTCGTAGAATATGGTGGATTTAACCTGGTTTTATAGGTTGCTGAACGTTTACTTTGTATTACAGTCAAATTCAATTCCATTACATTGACTAAGATGAGTAAACAAAACAAACAGACGTAATAGGTACAAATGTCAAATATAGAGATATAACAGTCAATATTGTGTGATAAATAAAGGCAACAGTAGTATACCGATGTTAAAAAATCATAAATCGATAGAGAAAAAAACAAATCCGGGTTACAAATTAAAACTGAGGGAAACGTATCAAATATAAGAGAGAACTACGACACAACAGAGACACAACACCGAAACATAACACACAGAGAAACGAACTATAATGTAACAATGGCCATTTTCCTGACTTGGTACAGGGCATTTTATGAAAAAATGGTGGGTTGAACCTGGTTTTAGGGCATGCCGAACCTCCCGCTTTAATGATAGTGTTAATTATAACATTGGAATTACAACACTACACGACAGGGTTACAATAAATAAACAGATAAATGAAAGAAAATATAGGACAGAGAAACAAACGAATAATAGCCATCTCAAGTTAACAGGTTAACAAAATAATTGTATAGACCAGACATGCGCTACGTCCACACAAAACTATGCTCAAGTGTAAAAAGTTTGAAAGCAATAACAACTACCAAGTTAAAGATCGCCGAGGACTAAAAGTTCCAAAAAAGTTGTGAGGCCAGGGTTATCATTCTGGGACAAAACATCATTACTATCAAGAATAATACATAGTTTGTCGAAAAACTAAGGATTTTCTTACCCCAGGAGTAGATTTCCTTAGCCGTATTAGGCACAACTTTTTGGAATTTTGGGTCCTCAATGCTCTTCAACTTTGTATTTGTTTGGCTTTTTAACTATTTTGATCTGAGCGTCACTGATGAGTCTTATGTAGACGAAACGCGCGTCTGGCGTATAAAATTATAATCCTGGTACTTTTGATAACTATTTACACCACTGGGTCGATGCCACTGCTGGTGGACGTTTCGTCCCCGAGGGTATCACCAGCCCAGTAGTCAGCACTTCGGTGTTGACATGGATATCAATTATATGGTCATTTTTATAAATTTTCTGTTTACAAAACTTTGAATTATTCGAAAAACTAAGGATTTTCTTACCCCAGGAGAAGATTACCTTAGCCGTATTTGGCACAACTTTTTGGAATTTTGGGTCCTCAATGCTCTTCAACTTTGTATTTGTTTTGCTTTTTAACTATTTTGATCTGAGCGTCAATGATGAGTCTTATGTAGACGAAACGCGCGTCTGGCGTATAAAATTATAATCCTGGTACTTTTGATAACTATTTGCAAACAGTAAATGTTATAAAATGACAATGTAATAGATATACATGATTAAACTGATGTGGTGACTAGCTATAGAAAAAAAAACCGAATAAATAACAAAACCACAGCCCTGTTGGCAATAGTCAATGCAACGCCGAAAGTGCCGTTATATATAAATTTCTGAAACGTGTTCCGAAAATTAAGAGAATTTGGATGAAATTCAAGATTAGATTTATATGACTCATCTAATTTATATTAATAACAGTGAAAATTATAATACTAATTAATATTTAATTGAAGCAGTATTAATTAAATAATTAATTGTATTATCTAGTTTTGTGGTTGTTTCTTCTGATCAAACTGCAAACCAAATATATAGTGTAAATTTCGTTGATTCAAAGTTGAATCTACCAAATGAACTGGATGAGTAGTTATCCCCCAATACAACACAATGATACAACAGAACAAATACTTTCTACAACAACAAACTTTTAAACATTTGTAAAAATTCGATGAAAACAACAAACACGACATCAAAACCCAACAAATTAGTTTGGGATTGATAAGTACCATGCCACGTCTTAACTGTAAATGAATACGAATTCACACTCATAAAAACAGTCACATTCGGGAATAAGTCACGTTAGGTTTTCATTTTAATAATAAACAAATATGTAACAAAGAAAAACAAAAAGGCATAGAATAGAAATTAAAAAGTTGATAAAAGAGGGACGAAAGATATCAAAGGGACAGTCAAACACATAAATCTAAAATAAACTGACAACGGCCAAAAATGAAAAAGACAAACAGACAAACAATATCTTTAGTGCCGTGTGGAGACAGTAGAGTGCCTCCCCGTGCTTAAGGTTTATGCTCTTATATTATACTAGATTATGGAGTGTGTGTCCGAGCGAGAACTTCTCTATGTTCATTACTTTAGGAATAAATGCAGACATCTTATACGTTCAGGTATTTCACATCCAAAATTTTATGGAAATATTCTTTATAAAGCACAAAAATGTCAGTATTCTCCTCAGAAACTAACAAAACCTTTAAATAGACTTATTAAAAGGGGATATAGTTACGATACTGTTGTCAGGTCATTAAAGATTGCATATTTTGGCTTTAACATTGATTCACTGATAGGGTCTTTGCATCGGAACTAAACACATTTATTTCTAAAAAAACAGTTGTTGGCATGACACGGGTTATGTTCTTCTCATATATTTTATGATAGTATGATACTAAACCCCTAACGGGAGGGATTGTACCTGATATTCATATGATGAAGACATAATCTTTCAATCAGTTTAATTGAGGTCTGGAGCTGGCATGTCAGTTAACTGCTAGTAGTCTGTTGTTATTTATGTATTATTGTCATTTTATTTATTTTCTTTTGTTACATCTTTTGACATCAGACTCGGACTTCTCTTGAACTGAATTTTAATGTGCGTATTGTTATTCTTTTACTTTTCTACATTGGCTAGAGGTATAGGGGGAGGGTTGAGATCTCATAAACATGTTTAACCCCGCCGCAATTTTGCGCCTGTCCCAAGTCAGGAGCCTCTGGCCTTTGTTAGTCTTGTATGATTTTAAATTTTAGTTTCTTGTGTATAATTCGGAGTTTAGTATGACGTCCATTATCACTGTACTATTATGCATATTTTAGGGGCCAGCTGAAGGACACCTACGGGTGCGGGAATTCTCGCTACATTGAAGACCCATTGGTTGCCTTCGGCTGTTGTTTGCTCTATGGTCGGGTGGTTGTCGCTTTGACATATTCACCATTTCCTTTCTCAATTTTAAACAATAGTACACATGACACAACATAGAAAACTAAAGAATAAACAACACAAACTCCACCAAAAACTAGGGGTGATCTCAGGTGCTCCGAAAGGGTAAGCAGATCATGGTCCACATGTGGCACCCGTCATGTTGCTTATGATATAACAAATCCGGTAAAAAGTCTAATTCGGTAGGTCACATTCATGAAAGGGAAGGGGATTGTAGTTACGACGAAAGGAACATATCCGATATCATTTGTGAAATGTTTATTCCATAACAGTCAAACAACTCGTGATGGTGTCCGAGTGTTACACACAAAAACGATGGCTTTATCTGCGGGGACAACAACATATTTGTCATGGAGGTAGGATATGTGTTTTGCAACATTTGGTTCTTTAAAGATTGACGTAGTAGCATGGGCATTTATAGACCCATTCAGATTCTTAATTCCCATTTGTATCAACGACCTCATTGCCCTAATCCATTCGGAAAGAGTGTCTACGTCTTCCTTTTCGCGCTTAGTCCATTGCCTGGCATAATACGCTACTGAATCCATCAAAATTTTAAAGTTGTATTTCCAATTGATGGATTTAGGCTCACGATATTGCGGACCTTTCGATAACACATTTTGTAGAGAAGTGTTATTAACAATGTTGAGCTCACCGGTAATAACGTGGCCAGCTAAACTATGTGTGAATTGGGTAAAGGTCTTTCCTTGATGCGTGCAAAAGTGCTGTCATTACTTTACTGTGTTTAAATATGTAACCTAACACCTATCTGTGTATAGTGAACTACGATAAAAACTACGGAGAATTTCTTAACATGTAGTATTTCACGAAGGTATTTCAGATATTTAGGTCACAATATGGAGAGGATTATAAATTTTTCAGTATTAATTATTATCATCATCTGTAATGAATTCGTGCATGCATCAGTCTGCAATATCAAATATGAATTTAAGGAAAATGAGGAAGTAAAAATAGCAGATTGTAAAAACAAAGGACTAACTTTTATACCTCAGGATTTACCGGGAGATATTAAAGTTTTAGATATGAGTTTTAATCTGTTACGAATGATTGGGAACAATTCTTTTGTTAATTATAAATATTTGGAAGAACTTTTCTTTAGACAAAATCAACTTGCCTATTTATCTAACAAATCATTTTAAGGACTACGCGAACTTACAATACTGGACATGTCTGAAAATATACTTAATCTTTCTAACGTTTATTCTGCAGAACTTTTTCATCCAATAAAAAACTTGACAAAATTGGATATCAGGAGAAATATGCCTCAACCGATAGATTTTGTTACGGATTTTAATTATCCTGATCATGCATTCAGTATTCTGACGGAGTTGTCTTTCTTAGGACTCGATATTATGCCTTTGCCACACTTTGGAGATGGATTCGGTCAAATAAAAACCATAAAAGAAATAGACTTCGACTCATGTTATTTAGTTCGCTTGTCAAATAAAACCTTTGAAAAGTTTTCGCCGTCTATAGAACAGCTAACTCTCAGAAATTGTCGATTGCACTTTGTAGCTACAGAAGACAACGCATTGTTACCGTTTCCGAACCTCCGTGTGATAGATTTTTCTGGAACGTTCATGCATTTGAAGCACGCATTGCAGCTGTTACACCCATACCGTAATGCCACTATTACGACAATAAACTTTGGTCATGTGAGTGACGTTAGTATAGACAGTGCCGATATACCGTATGTTCTGACAATTACAGCGGACATAATGAAGAACCTGAAAACAATTTGTGTAGAAAATCTAGATTTATCAGAAAATGGAATAGTTGATTATGAGCCTGGATCTTTGCTTTCCTTCGATCACCCGAAATGTTTACGACATATTTCCTTTAAAGGGAACAGGTTTTTGCTTTTTAGCGAGAAGAATCTAAATGAGATACAAATTTTTTTTTGTAATACTGTTAGATTGAAATCGTTGGACTATTCATATAATGCTGTCAACTATGAGAGGAAAATTTCAGATACTTCAAATTCAGATTTAAATTGTTCATTTCACAGTTGTGTGATATTACCAAAGTCACTTGAAAAAATAGATCTTAGTTACACAATAGCAAATACGTTTCCAAAAATGTATTTGATAGTTCCTAAAAATAACAGCCTTATATATGTCGATGTATCTTATTCAAATACAAATCTTGCCATACTTATTCTTCAAATTCGACTGGAAACATTTATTTCTAATGGTGGAGATTATTCATTTGCATGGAATCAATTAAAACGTTCTCCCTATAACACTCTGAAAACGATTGTATGGAAAAAAGCTGACCTAGATATTGCCATAAGACTATACGGAAACCAGTTCTTCAAAGATACTAGATCTATCGAGTATATGGATATATCTGAAAATGATATTTGGTATTTTCCGGACGACTTATTAAATCCAATGCCAAACTTGACATATCTCTATTTTAGTAAAAATTCATTTCAGTCTATTCCGGTACAACTGAGCGAACATAACAAGGTAAAAATGCTGGACGTAAGGAAGAATCGATTAACAAGTGTGAGCTCAGCTATCAGAGGCTGGGCAGATAAGATGCAAGAACTGCATGGAATGACGTTACAGATCACTGATAATGCATTTGAGTGCAATTGTGACACTATAGACTTTATAAGGTGGATTCAGACTACAAAAGTCAATCTTGACAGCCGATCATATAAATGTAAATTGTCTAACGGCACAATTATCGATACACTTATAGCGTACAACTCTTTATATGACTTGTTTGCAGACTGTAAGAATACTATGTGGTTAACTTTTGCATCAACATTATTATCTACAACCATAACGATCTCAATGTTACTTTTAGCCTATCACAAGAGATGGAAAATCATCTTCTCTATATATGGAGTAATTCGCCGTGTTGTTGAGCACAAAGTCTGGAGAATTTACAAATATGACGTGTATATATCATATGAAGGAGATATTGTCATTTGGATTAAAAATGTACTAATACCAAAACTTGAAGAGGAATGGGGGCTGACAATGTGTATAAAAGATAGAGATTTTTTACCTGGACCGAGTCAAGCAGACAACGAGGCAGAGAGCATTCAAAACAGCAGGTCAATTATATTTCTGATCACGCCCGAATTCCTATCGTCACATGATTGCATGTTCGAACTTGACAGGGCAAAATATGAAAGAATTACAAAAAATCTGGAGCGTATCATTATAATTACAAAAGATATAACAATTACTGATATTCCTGTAGAGTTTTCGTACATTTGGAACTATGCATTTATTATACAATGGCCGAAAAGTCTAGAGGACTTGGATGGTACTTGGAGGAAACTGAGGATGTTGCTTACAGATGGCTTGATTACAAACATTTAACTAACTTAATAGAAATAATAAGGTCAATGTATATACCATAAAAGTTCACTATAAAACATTTTCAAATTCGCTTACAGTTTTCGATCTGTGTAACGTCAAAGGAAATTTAACAGATGCTATATTGATGCATGTGCTTTCATTTCAATGATATTTCGTCAGAGTTTTTCTCAAAGTTTAAATAATCCATCTTTGGAACATTACGACGTCAGTATCAATTGTGTTAATAAACCTCTTCAAGAATTATCCGACTAAATCCGTGAACGTTTCTTGATTGTTAAGTATATGTAACAGTTTTTCGCCATGTATGAGATTTCTTCACATTTCCAGAACTGAAAACGCAGCTATTATTGAGAAAATATTTAGAAAAGATGAAAAACATTGTTTAACCTTCAAACTTTTCATTGATGCTTACTATAAGAACAATATGTGGAACAACTTACATGTTTTTATATTGCATTCTATACATTTATGTTTTCAAAGTTAATGGAATCTAATGCAATTTTAATTTATTATTGAATGCCAATACACATATAGATTATTATCTGCCGTACTGCATGTTTATACTACATAATATGGTTTTTTAAAGAAAAAAGAGTCATGTGACTTCTTACTCATTCGATCTTAGTAGCCGTAATTAATTAGTTGTAGCACAAATTTATTTGTGAAATTGTAATATATATTGCTAGAATTTGAATTATCTTTAACATTTATAATACATATTTAACCAATTTTCTTGGAACTTTTATATTATAACTATTATTAAAAGAGGGGCGAACGATACTAGAGGGACACTAATAGATCGAAAATAAACTAAAAAGCAATATAAAAAGACAGTCACACAAATAATAGTACACAAGACACAACATAGAACCCTTAAGACTAAGCGACATGAAGCCCACCAAACTGGGGATGATCTCATGCTCATGTTATTTCAAAACCATTTAACATTCTAAAATGGTAATCACATTTTTAAAAAGGGCAGAGGATTCTAGTTACGACATATCCGATATCATCTGTGAAACGAATATTCCATTACGTTCAACAGACTGGTGATGGCGTCTGTAAAATTCCAGTTTCCCCGTTTGGAACTCTTGGTCTAAAAGCGTTCATGTGAGCAGCAACCCTCTATCAGAAAAATCATTAATAAAGATTTTATGTATATGAATATTAAGGTTTTACCTATTTTTTTTTATATCAAGATAGAAATAAGTGAAATTGTCCAGGAGACATTTGTTACAAAACGAAACTTCTACTTCGAAGTTTTATTTTGGTACAAAAATGTCAAAACCTCGTCTATAATACTGTGAAATAACTTAATTTCGCAAGACGATTTTTTTTTTTTGCGATTTGCGTGTGTACAATAAAAAACGAGAGTATCTATCGTCGCGAATATTTCAAGCTTTGATCTTTCTTTTTTTAACTACATGACGTTAATAAGGGTATTGCGAAATTAAATTGCCAGATAATGTTACACGCGAAAATAAGCTGGTTTACATTATGTATTCAAACAAGTAGATAAACAAAAATGTCGTACTCAAAGGAAAGTTCGAACCAGAAAGTTCCTTCTTAAATGGCAAAATCTCAAAAACACAAGTGTAAAAACATGTCATATTCCTGACTTGGTACAGATATTTCCTTATGAAGAAAGTAGTGGTTTAAACCTGGTTCTGTAGCCAGCTAATTATAACCATGTTACTCGTATTGACAACGATGTGTGAATGAAGACTTTTTAGAATATAACATAAGTTCTGTTGGGAACTTTTACTATGGAAATTTTATCCTTTGTGAAGGACATTTTCTTATAACATTGAATAACATATTATAAAAGGCACGTTCCCATATTGAACGTTTGTTATATAATAAAAATTATTTGGAACACATCTTATATGGGAAGTTATATTCTGTCCCAACAGTACTATATATCTGAGTACCACCTAATCTGTTTAGCAAGTAGTTATTTCGTCAGAGAGTAAACCATATTACATAATTTTGTTCTCATTTATTAGTTATTGTTTACATTGTTTAGATTATTGAGTTTAACAAAATCTTACCTTTATCAGAAGATGATATCAAATGTATTATAAAAAACCAAGGAAGTTAAATTAGCCGCTAGTAAAGACATAGAACCAAATATTATACCTCAGATTTTATCGGGATATATAAGTGTTCAAAATCTTAGTTCGAACCAAATATCCGCTATTCCAAAAATGATTCGTTCGTTAATTATAAGAAGACCGATTTTGGAGGAAACAAAACTGGTGGATACTTCAAAAAACTTTATTCATACAGTTATATTCATTTTCATTTTCATTTATTATATTTATGACCTGAAAAATGTAATACACTTTTAGGCTATTCAGACTAAATGATTAAAATGGCCAAAGCATCCACCTGGACATTTGAATTCACAAAAGTTGGAGATAGGTGGACAGTGTCGAATGAATCGAACAACACACCCAAATTAATAAATACTTACGAAAAAGAAGGAAAAGAATTGGTTACAAAAGGCCCATCTTGAAAATGTATGAAGGTGGTATTAATTTAAGTATATGCTTATGACATGTCTATTTCTGTTATTGCAGGATCAGTCTTGATTTAAGATTTCGATGCATTTTATGCTTTACAAAAATGTGATTGAAATATATTGATATATAATTAGCTGGTTGCCTTTAAAGGTTTTGGAAGATTTGGAAAGTGGAGAAAAGATGACCCAGGTATTCGAAAAATGCACATAGATTTAGGAAACAAAATAGCGGAGTGATCAATATATGTTGTTTGAATTTTAACTATTGCATATTGTAATGCTAACTAAATATGTTTGTATTGAAATGCGATGTAGAAAAAGCAACAAAAGGAAGAACTTCAACAAATTTCAAGCCATCACATTGTAAGAATTGCACATTTAACATCTGATATTAAAAGAAAAAGATTGTGTTTTGAGGCAGCATTGTAATAAAACTTTTTCTATTATAATGTCGTTTGTTGTATATGTCATTAGCAATTATTTCGATAAATAAGGAGAGAAAGATACCAAATGGACAGTCAAACTCATAGATTGAAAATAAACTGACAACGCCATGGCTAAAAATAAAATTTAAAAAAACAGACAAAGAGTAATACAGAGGACACAACATAGAAAACCAATGACTGAGCAACACGTCCCCCACCAAAAGCTGGGGGTGATCTCAGGTGCTCTGGACGAGTAAGCATGCAGATCCTGCTCCACATCTGTTTAGGAGAATTATATATTAAAGGATCAATAAAGCTTATTACTTTTTAAAAAAGGGGCAAGATACCTAAGGGTAAACAAATCTAGAAAATACACGTGTATACAAGTGCCAAAATCCTTACAAAAAGAAGAACAGACAGCACTTACCCTATACATACTCCACATTACGAAACAGAACTCTAACGAATGTGCAAAATTGATCATAATCAGATATCGGAGATGATTAAGTTGTTTTTGAAGTGATAACTGACATACTGCTCATTGGGATGATCGACCACCTGCTTGTTATGATTATAAACTTCATGCTAATGTTTGTATATTGTCAACATACAAAATGAGGCAAACCTATCGTTACTTGCCTGCTCATAAAATTAATTCACTTTATTTCTACTGAATGCTTGCACTCAAACCCCTGAAAAGAAATTTAAGCAAATCCAAGTTGTATTTTTTTATTTACAATATAAATAACAAATTAATATGAAGAATATGTTGTTAGATCTCTTTTTAACAAAGATTTAGTAAGCATAAGGCGCACATTTATTTCAAATAAATAAAGGAAACAGTAGTATACCGCTGTTCAAAACTCATTAATCCATGGACAAAAAACAAAATCGGGGTAACAAACTAAAACCGAGGGAAACACATTACATATAAGAGGAGAACAACGACACAACACCGAAACGCAACACACACAGAAACGGACCAAGCATCAGACAAAATACCACGAGAATAACAAATATAACATCAAAACCAAATACATGAATTTGGGATAGACAAGTACCGTGCCACGTCTTTCTTAATAAATTAAAAAAAAAGAGAATACAAACGACACAACGTAAAAATGCAACACACACAGAAACGAACAATAATATAACAATGGCTATTTTCCTGACTTGGTGCAGGGCATTTTTAAAGGGGAATGAAAAAGGTGGGTTGAACCTGGTAAATAAGATTAACCTAATGAACAAACTATGGCTACAAAAAACACCAGACAAACAGAAGTATACAAATCAGTACAGTACAGCACAATAAATTATAGCAACAGATACTGATATATTTATCTTAGATTACGTGAAAGTTAATAGAAGGTTCACCATAGTTCAAAGTTTTTTATGGATCGGTCTAAAGACTTTGAAACTATCAGTAACGATAGAACAATACTAATCGACAATATCATTATACAAAATATATTAAAATTAAAATATGTGAAATAATTGCCAATGAATCAACTCTTCACTCAAGACCACAATGACACATACATGTTGAAAACACATAACGGTAATCATACTGTCTCCAACAATGGTTACAGCCATTCCAAAATAGTCAGCTATAAAAGCCGTTTTAACTTATTTCCATAGTTAACTTTGTTTATGCATGTACAATGTATGTTAAACTGTTACACCAGTGTCCGAAGTTAAGAGGTTGGTTCAGCACAGGCAAATATGTTTAAGCCCGCACATTTTGTATGTATACCGGTAAAATTAAGTAGTTTTCGTTTGTTGCTGAATATCACATTGGATATTTTCGTTCCTTGTTTCGTTCGTTCGGCCTTTGATTGTCTCGTTCGAACTTTGTAACATTTGTCAATTCGGGGCCTTTTAATGATAACTATGCAGTATGAGTTTTTTCGTTGTTAAAAACCGTACGCTGGCCTATAAATGTTCGCATCCATCTATGTCACGTTGGTCTTTTCGTGGTGTCTGTCGTTGATGGAAGATGTTCGTTATTGTTCTGCAGTTTGCCTGTTGTGTCGATCTTATATTATTCGTTTGTGTGTTTCTCAGTGGAGAGGGCATATGCTGTATTTCTTTCACGTAACTTGTTGGCATTTTATCAATATTTTCTAACATTTTTATTTTAAGTGAGAGGTGTGGCTAGCCATTAAACAAGGTTCAACCTAACATTGTTTCTTAAAAATGTACTGTACCAAGTCAGGAATATGGCAGTTATTATATAGTTTGTTGCTATGCATGTCGGCGTTTGTTTTTGTTGCATTTTAGTTGTCGTGGTTTTCCTTTGATTTTTCATCATAGTGGATATGTTTCGCTCGGTTTTAGTTTATTAACCGTATTTGTTTCTTAAAATCGATGTGTGATTTTAAAGCACTGGTATACTGCTGTTACCTTTATTTGGCGTAATGAAACATTAAAAAAGCGCGGTAGGATTACCAATATGAAAACTACTCACCATAGACCAATATGCGTAGATAAAAACAGCTATAAATCTGGAACAATATTCAAAAAAGAACAAAATATCACCATACAGTAAATTATACAAGGTCTTGAAATGACTAAACTTAAAACAACTTAAAAGAAATAACCAACAGCTGTATTAATATTCGCAAGTATTAAAATACAGGCTATTGTATCCAGCAGTAGTTGTCATAATCTCAGTGAATTACAATACAAAATGATAAAGTATAGTATCACTTCAGTCAAACTCATCGTTACATATGTTAATAGTGAATACACTCATCATCGATACTGTGATTCAAATTTTGTATTTGTGTGCCAGACGTCCATTCCGTCTTCAAAAGACTCATCAGTGACTCTCAAAGAAAACAAAAGTTTAAAAGACAAAAAAAATTACGAGGTTGAAGAGCATTGAGACCTAAAAGATCCGAAAGGTTTGGCCATATACAGCTACTGTATTCAATTGCGGAGTTAGAAAAGCCCAAGTATTTGTTTTAACAGTAACAGTTAATATATAAAAATGACCTATCAATGATAATTCATGTCAACACATATTATAGTGCTGACTTCTGGGCTAATGATACCCTAGGGGAATAAAAACTACACCAGCAGTGATTCACTGCAGTACACATATATGAACAAGAACGTAGAATTATGTTTTTCCTTTATATTCTTCTTGAGTAGATTTATGGGGATATCAGGTTATTAATCAAAATAAATCTGTAATATGGAACAACTTCATTCAATACGACAATTGTGAATCATAGTTTAGATACGTTGTCTAATATAGTATGTTGTTTTTGTCTCTAAGCTTTTTTATGTTATAAATAAACTTACACTCCTATATCATGTTAGAAGAAATAATATTTACAAAAAATAGAATGAATTGGTGAAAAAAACTTATTTGGACAATGTCTTAATAATTGAGGATCCGAAATTCCAAAAAGTTGTGCCAAATACGGCTAAGGTTATCTACTCCTGGGGTAAGAAAATCCTTAGTTTTTCGAAAAATTCAAAGTTTTGTAAACAGAAAATTTATAAAAATGACCATATAATTGATATTCATGTCAACACCGAAGTGCTGACTACTGGGCTGGTGATACCCTCGGGGACGAAACGTCCACCAGCAGTGGCATCGACCCAGTGGTGTAAATAGTTATCAAAAGTACCAGGATTATAATTTTATACGCCAGACGCGCGTTTCGTCTATATAAGACTCATCAGTGACGCTCAGATCAAAATAGTTAAAAAGCCGAAAAAATACAAAGTTGAAGAGCATTGAGGATCCAAAATTCAAAAAAGTTGTGCAAAATACGGCTAAGGTTATCTGCTCCTGGGGTAGGAAAATCCTTAGTTTTTCGAAAAATTCAAAGTTTTGTCAAAATGGAGGATTATGGTATTGACCTATTTTCTTTCTATCAATTCTTTAATGAATTACAAGGTGAAATACAATGTTGCACAAGTATATAAACAAGTCTAAATTGAAAACTACGTTCAAACCTGTGATTGCATTGAATAAAAACCGCAATTTTAAACGTGTACATGTAAAACAAATTTCGTTGTAGAATGGTCCTAATACAGCACAAAAAAACTTTTTTCGAAAGACACAAAAGTTAAAAAGTATTTTTCAACAAAACGCAAATGACTAACAGGTCGAACAACTGTTTTTTTAAACCCTTCTGACTCCCAATGGCGATTGCTAAATAAATTATTCACACGATGGATCTTAATATTATTTTAATACCAAACAGAAAACAATAATCTTACGCAAAGGTGTTATACCACAAACATGAGGTGTCAAAATGTTTTTGTACACCACAACCGGATTTTCGGAAGGCCATATAATTTACCTCAATTTAGGATAGACTCTCGAGTATCTATATATACATAAGTATGATCCATCTTCTGTTACACAAACCCATTGTGTTGGTCGATTCTTCGAGTTTGGCATATTATTTTTTTTTTACAATTTCGAGTCATTTTAATATATTGAATAACAACATGACAAACACAATTACACTTTCATATTCTATTTTTTATTAATTCATCTGCGATGAAATGAACGTAAAAAAAGTCTCTTTTTATGACGTTGAATCATTTGTGTGGTGCACAGTTTATAGTTATATTGTGCTATCCTGTATACTCTCGTAAAGGCAAGGATCTACAGCAACTATATTATTCATTTGGGTATTTCTCTGTCATGTGTGTTCTTGTGTTAATTTGTACAATATTACCGCCATATGACCTGTCATTTTAGAGGTATATATAACATTGCTATATAAATGGGTGGGCTTGTGTAGCTATAAAACAAGTTTGTATGTATCAGTTCAATTTTTCCATTGTTCCGTTGTTTCCCTCTTATAGTTGATGTATTTCACACGGTTCTGGTTTGTGACCCAGATTTGTTTCGCGCAATACAATAATTCGTGATAGAGATTTCAATACGTTACCACGAGTATTTACCAAATTATAATTTAGGGAGATTAGATTTTGCAATAGTTTTAGCAGATTTCAGTCTGTATTACATGTACATTATGTATATGTCTTACCGAAAACCGGTTATAAGAGTATATTGGTATTAGAATTATATTCAAAACAGTGTGGCTGTGGCCATTGATTGACGTCCTTAATTCATTCAATGACTGGGACAGATTATGTGAACGTTTGTAACTACACTGCTCACTACTAACTTATCGTAGAATTTAAACTGTAGGGTCACCAAAGGTTCTTAACACCTTTAATAATGAAATAATCCGAAAAATTAATCAGGAATAACCTTTATGTTTGATTATATTATTGATATAAATCATATAACATCGTGTTATTCATGATCAATTTTTCGAATTACTTTATTTAGGTATTGAGAACCTTTAGTATCCCCACAGTTTAAGTGTCTTTAACAAGTACATAGTGAGCAGTGGTTGTTACAGATAACAGTTCACATAATCTGTTCCAGTCAATGGGATAATTTAAGACGCCAATCAATAGACATAGCCAGACTGTTTTGCTTATTATTCTGTTAGATCGAAAACAAAATTGACAAACAAAAATCAGCAGACCTTTGAAGAAGCTATAACCTCTTAATTGGTGCTGCCTTCAAAGATAAATAATAATTGAAGAGGGAATTCAATATAAACAAATAATTTGTTATACCTTTTTATATATGCTGTATTTATCGGTTACTCACATGTACATGAACTTTGATAGATAACAGAATCAATGAGGTTATCGCAAAACGAATATTTCTTTTTCCATTATATTTAACGCTAAGAGGCATTTCTGTGGCAATATAAATCGTTGATAGATTTATATGTTACTTCTTCATGTACGTGTTGTAATAGTTACTTGAAATTTCAAATTGTATTAACAGGATAGGAAGGTTCTCGAATTCTTTTTGAATGAATGCTTTTGCGGGATAAAAGATCAAAATAAAACTAATTTGATTGAAAATAAGATTTTTTTACCTTCCTATTTCATAATCTGATAATTTCTTTGCATGAATTAAAGGACATTCTACTTTTGTGTAAAATAAGTATCAGACGTTCTACCTACAATGCAACGCAATCAATGTTTACATTGTATATTGAATAGAGATTCTACCCTTCGCAGGTCATATTTGAGAACGTTCTACCTTATAATTAATCAGTTTACCTGGTGACTGATATATTGGTTAATGCTGAGTTTATACACTATATATAAGAAACGTAAAGTCACTGAATAACCCACATACTTTTAACTGGCGCTACAGGTTAACGTCTACATAGTATTTCGATATGGCTCAATTTTTAGGAAAATGGAATTCAGTATCTATGACCAACATCGAAGCTGTAGGAAAAGTATTGGGTCAGTTTTTTTATTTTTTATTTATTATGCATATCTGCATATTTGATTTTAAACATATTTTATTCAAATTGAAAAGGATTGAGCAACAGGCACAGCCTATAAAAACTCTCTCCGTATTACATGTTCAAGGTATAATTCAATTATAACAACTGTATTTAAAATATTGCAATATAGTGAAACATGCATGCTACTTATGAGCACACACGAGAAAATATATGTTTACAGTGTTACTTACTAAATGCAAAGTATATTAAGAATATATAGGCATTTACTCATCATGTATTCAAGAACCTTGAAACATGCAAATATTCTTTATAAGTCATTAGAAATATATATATATATATACAATAACGTTGCGTCATACTACTTATATTTTACGAACAATGACGTTACGTCATAATACTAATGTGTTCCCCATAACGACGTTCATAACGACGTTCATAGTCTTGAAAAGTCCCAAGATGGATGAAAGCGCTAGACAATGCTGCTTTTAAAACTCTTTTTGTGTATTTAATTTTTAATATATATATATATATATATATATATATATATATATATATATATATATATATATATATATATATAACTCGTCTAAACATCAACCCAACAATGTTAGATCTGTAAATTTGCTTTCGCAAATTTTTGGTTCTTCCCTCGCCGGGATTCGAACCCATGCTACTGTGATATCGTGACACCAAATCGCCTGCACTGCAGCCGTCCCGCTAGACCACACGACCACCTGGGCTCTCAAAAAAGAGCTTTCGGTGGGCATGTGTTACCTTTCCACGTCAGTTTTAATCTAGCGGCGTACTACAGAACATGATATATAAGGCATGAAGATGTTATTGTTACAGATCAGCTAAATTATCTATAGTAAAGGATCCTACAAATTAATGTAAGATACAGTCACAGAAAATAATTATATTCATAAGTACGTCTGAGTCAGTGACAACCCTACAACAGATGTATCCATCGGATCGCCATCAATGATGGTGATACATGGCTGTGTACATAATGTATATACAACTCGTCTAAACATCAACCCAACAATGTTAGATCTGTAAATTTGCTTTCGCAAATTTTTGGTTCTTCCCTCGCCGGGATTCGAACCCATGCTACTGTGATATCGTGACACCAAATCGCCTGCACTGCAGCCGTCCCGCTAGACCACACGACCACCTGGGCTCTCAAAAAAGAGCTTTCGGTGGGCATGTGTTACCTTTCCACGTCAGTTTTAATCTAGCGGCGTACTACAGAACATGATATATAAGGCATGAAGATGTTATTGTTACAGATCAGCTAAATTATCTATAGTAAAGGATCCTACAAATTAATGTAAGATACAGTCACAGAAAATAATTATATTCATAAGTACGTCTGAGTCAGTGACAACCCTACAACATATATATATATATATGGCTTGAAAGAGAAACTAAGCTTGCTTAGTGGATAAAATGAATTAATGTTAAAGTGGAAGAGAAAAAAAAATAAAAATAAATAAAACAAAAAAAATAAGTATGTTTTAAACAAAACGTGAGTGTCACTGATATATTTTTGAACAGATTTAAAAATAGCAATATTCGTATCATATGAAAAGAATCTGTTTCCAATCAGCAATGGAGTAAATGGAATCAAGAAGGATCTGTCTTACAACATTGTACTTAGGGCAACTGAAAAAGAAATGTTTGTTATCTTCAACAGGGTGGTTACAGTTTACACAAAAAGTGTTCTCTGATAAGAACTGATTAAACAGATGAAATTTTAGGTTGCTAGCATTATTTTGAGTTGACAATGAGCTATATTAAGTTTCCTTATACCATAGTTAAAAGGTTTAAATATATCTTCAGTCCTATAAATTTTTCCAGTCAACTTTTAAATATACCCAAACTTGGGGATTTTTGCAACTCAAAGGAAGACGTTTCCAAAGTTTTACAGTGGAAGGAATGAAACTATTAAGATAAGAGCTAGTTCTAGCAAGAGGCGGATGAAAAGTGTTATTTTCATTCCTCGAAGTATAAGGGGTTTGTCTGGGAAGATATGGCTGGACTAACTCATATACGTATGCAGGTGTCATCCCATTTAATATTTTATAAAATAGAATAAGCTTATGTTTATTACGTCTATTCTCCATAGTTTCTAAACCTAATTCAATATAAAGTTTTTGTCTGGAGGAATTACGTCGTAAGCCTGTAATAATTCTAGCGGCTTCTATCTGAATACTTTCAAGAAGCTCAGACTCGAACTGGGGAGCAATTGCCCCATACAACATCACCATACTCTAATATAGGTCTAATAAAAGCATAATAAATACGTATAAGTGAATTCCTATCTACTAAATGTTTAACTTGACGATACACAGATAGACGAGAGCATGCTTTTTTATAACCTGCATATGTACTGAATAGTAACGAAAACCCGTTTCGGTCTTATATATCATAATACTAGTATTGTATTTTCATCTTATTGTGTCTTAAACAATAAGCAAAAATCAAATATAAAGCCACAATAATTTAAAAATGACTTGAGTCATCAGAACAAAACAAAGCATCAAATACAACTATAAAACACAAAGACCCAAAGTAACAGCAGTGATTCTGTTCAGATTAATAATTAAAGGCAAATAGTGTTACTAAAATGAATATCAAATTAAATAATGTGTTATCTAAAGTAATATGATCGTTCAAAATACAATACTAAATTCTAGGTAGTCGGAATAGCATGCACTCAAAACTTGTGAAAAAATGCCCAAAAGTTGTGTCCACCATAAGTCACGATAAGGGAGGAAATAAAACCCACTAATGATATCATTTACCAAAGGAGGGTCGAAAGTAATCAGAGAGACTTTCAAACTCATAGATAAAAAAACGGACAAATGAAATAAAACGTAGACAAAGAAAAAGTACACAAGACACAACAAAGAAAACTGTAAGACTAAGCAACATGAACCCCACCCAAAAACTGGGATGATCACATGTGCTCTGGAATGGTAAGCAGATTCTGCTCGACATGTGGTACCTGTCATGTTGCTCATGTAATTACAAAATCGGTAAATAGTCTAATTAGCTAGGTCACATTTATGAAAAGGGAACGGATTATAGTATCGAGATACGAAACAAATCCGATACCATGGTACACGTTGTATAAATAAGACAGTTAAGGTTTATTAGTAATTTTAGAATCTTGGTCAATGTTTGATATAGGGATTAATTTACGATGACGACCAAAGAATTTGTGTATTTATTGCAAAAATATATAGCCGGTTACAAATTAAAATATACAATCAGCAGAATGACAACGGAATTTAATGAAATCCTAGTTTAAGTTTTCCATGTAATTATGCTTGTTTTTTGTCTCAGTCTCAGCTTTTTTAACGTATTGATTATACATGTATTAATTAACTTGCAGGCTTCACAGATGAAATGATTAAAAAGTACCAAGAATCTAAATGGACATTTGAGTTCACCAAAGATGGAGATACGTTCTCAATTACAAATGAATCAAATAACACACCTAAATCAACTAATACATACGAAGAGGGGAAGGAATTGGTGACGAAAAACTCATTTGGACAATGTCTTAAGGTAGTCAAAATTGAAGTGTATCATTATAATTTACTTTTTCTTTTTATGTGTTTGAACTTTTGATTTTGTCGTTTGATTACATGTATTGACTTGACTCTTTGAATTTTCCTCGGAGTTCAGTATTTTTGTGATTTTACTTTTCCCTATGCAAGATTGAGGAATTGGAGACTGTTCACAAATATGAACATTTATTATACATGTGTATGATCCATCTTCAGTTGTTCAAACACATGAGTGGGTGTATGGAAGCTTATACTTACTTTCAGGTCTTGTAAAACAGGAATCTACTGGTTTTATGTCAGGTATGCACCACGGAGACAAGGCGTAAAACCATTTTGCCGACTTTGAATATTATGTTTTGTCCAGAATGGACGTTCAGCACAAAACAGTCCGAAATGTTGTTTACGTTAACATTACTTTCTGTTTCATTAATATATAAATGAAACACATCATCCCAATTTTCGCCCCGCTCCCATTTCTATTAATGATATCTTGTAAATTAGCTATTCGCTTAAAATTTTTTTTTTTACTACGGTCCTCTAATGAGTCTTATGTAGACGAAACGCGCGTCTGGCGTATTAAATTATAGTCCGGATAACTTTGATAACAGTTACTATTTACATCACTGGGTCGATGCCACTGCTGCTGGATGTTTTGTCCCCGAAAGTATCACCAGCCCAGTAGTCAGCACTTCGGTGTAGACATGAATATCAATAATATGGTCATTTTGATAAAAACTTTGAAATTTTTTAAAAACTAAGGATTTTCTTATCCAAGGCAAAGATTACCTCAGCCGTATTTGGAACAACGTTTTTGAATTTTGGGTCCTTAATGCTCTTTAACTTTGTGCTTGCTTGGCTTTATAACTATTTTGATCTGAGCGTCACTGATGATTCTAATATAGTCGAAACGCGCGTCTGGCATATTAAATTATAATCCTGGTATCTTTGATAACTATCTTTGTGTTTTAGATTACTATCACATTTGACTCGGATTCCAAAATGACTGTATTGGAAAAAATGGAACTACCAGGTGGTTGGAAAAATATAAAACTTGTACGAACAGTTGAAGGAAATAAAATGACAGCAGTGAGTATTCATTAAATTAATAATGTTTATGGACCCTACTGTAGCCATGCCATTTGTATGGGAAAAATCTCATTGCAAATCATAACACATCACCTTATTTATTTAAGGAATGACTGTAATATTTTTTCTGTCTATGAAGAAATATCATAAAAATTGAGGCACACTGAATAACTCGCGTAGCGGGTTATTTAACAGTGTGCACCACATTTTTTATGCTATTTCGAATAGAAAGCCTGAATAAATGTTACATTCATTTCTTATAATTCAATTCTAAATTTTATTTTAAACCGTAGAACACCATTAAAAACCGTTGCGATGACGACACAAACACATGACCAAATTATGCCAACGGGCTGATAAGAAAATAACGTCAACCAATCAGAAGACGCGTTACATTAAAAATTAAATTATTTATAAACCAACCACATAAATCACATCGTACTTCTGAGACTGATATTGCGAATCGCTACTTGTAGATTATCGTTGATCATCTTAACGCGATTGATTTTGTCGCTTGAGCCGGTACGGTTGAGATGACCAGAGATAATCTGTTTATCGCTATTTTACCTATGAAGACGTTATCAATTTCATATCAATTTCATATCAATTTCATTAGCAACGCCACGTGTCTCCTTAGTTTCTAGCGATAGTTTTCAAATCACTCGACACCGCTGAGAAATGAAATTATCAATCCGTAAGAACAAAGGAAAATTTTGAAAAATAGCGATGAAAAAGCTTTATAGAATGCTTAAACGTTTTATATATTGAGTGCAACTGTTTTTAAACATACCTGAAATATAAACTTGATAAGGGTTTATTGAAACACAGTCGTTTTTAAACTTAAGAATATTTTATTTCAACTGATCAAAATCAATTTGTTTAGTTTACAGGATCTTGTTTACCACTGCACTCAAACATACCCCATCCCGAATATAAAAAATAATAGCCGATTTTGAAAAAACTACTTACAATGTAACTGTATGTGTACTTTTAAACAAATTGAACTTTTCCAACTATCTGTCACAAAACCAGTTTTATTTTGTAGCTGTAATAATATACTAATTACTTTTTATTGTGTCTGACGTATGTTGCGTAAAAATTATGAACATTTACTAATAAACTATTACGAATGAATCATAATGATATCGACAATGATGTCATAGCAACTGATTGTCATTTAAGGTTGCGGAAGTACTGGAAAGTGGCGCAAAGATGACCCAAACTTTCGAGAGATGCACATAGTCTGAGGAACAAACAAACCAACGGAGTAGTAGTTAACGTCATGCATAAATGTTGTATGAATATATGAAAACGTCTTGCGATGAATTTAAACAAAGATGTGTGTATGTGTGTGTAATAAAAAAACGACAAAAAAACTTTTTTTTTGTTAAAGAACAGAAGAGCACAGAAAATTTCAGCGAAAATCAGACAATCGTTTGTTTTTTTTTTTTTGTTTAACCACTATACTTTTTGAAGTTAATAAACAGTTGTTGGCAGCTATGCAATAAAACTTTTTTCTAAGATAGTTATCCCTTAATTTATTTTTTCTTAACCACATCTTAAAGACATTTCTGCAGCACGAACATATCAGTATAGAGAAAAAAGGTTTAACACTGTGTTTAAAAAGGGAGAAAATACAAAGAGAGAAAAAAAGCAAAATCAGGCAATTGAAAAGTCAAAATCCATATAAAGAGGAGAACAAAAAACAAAACAAACAGACAAAACATACCACCAAAATATGCACTAGACATACTTAGCTATGACCTTGCACAAATGAATCAGAAACTAAGGATGCAATAAGGTATTTTGGGTGGATTAGAAGCTTTTGCGTCACGTGTGATAAATAACTGATGTGTTATAAAAGAAGAAAATGTGGTATGATTGATAATTAGACAACTTTTCACAAGAGACCATATGACACAGAAATTAACATCTATAGGCCACTTTACGGCCTTCAACAATGAGTAAAGGCCTGTATCGCATAGTCGACTATAAAAGTTCCCGAAATGACAAATGTAAAACAGCTAAAACGAGAAATCTAACGGCCTAATTAATGTGCAAATAAACAAAATAAAAATATGTAACACATCAACAACCGACAACCACTGAGGATCCTGACATGGGTAGACACATACATACAGCATTTGGCGGAGTTAAACATGTTAGCAGGATCACACTCGGCCCTAACCTTGGACAGTGATGTAACAGTACAACATAAGAACTAATAAAATCAGTTGATGGAGCAAAGTTTTCTTTTTATCACATTTTGGATTCTACATGTATATGACATTCTTAAAACCCCTTCTATTACAAGAATATAAATGCATGAAAAGGTTGACAGCCTGAGATTCAGGGTTACGGGGAGGGAAACACGGCTTTTGCTCCCATGCTGGTGTTTTCTTTCAAAGGCTGCAACTGATTTTATATGTGATGTCCCAGGTTGGTTGCATATGAATATACTATCTACAGAACTATGGACAAAGTCCTTGTTTACTCCAGTAATTTTCTAGTCCTATCTACTTTATAACAAGTACATACAGTGGAGATCACTTCTAACCTCTCATTAGAATTGTCAGAATGTCAGAATATCTGTCATAGAACTGTTCTAACCTGTCCTAGAACAGTTCTACCTAGAACAATTCTACCCTAGAACTGACTAAAAGGTGTCAGGCTGACAGTTCTACGTACTGTTCTAGAACAGTTCTCCTGGCATATTTAATGAGAGGTTAGTTATCAAAGGTACCAGGATTATAATTTAGTACGCCAGACGCGCGTTTCGTCTACATAAGACTCATCAGTGACGCTCAAAAAATTTTTATAAAGCCAAACAAGTAAAAAGTTGAAGAGCATAGAAGTGATCTCCACTGTACTTTTGAAAGGTACATAATGTAGTTGCATGTAAAAAATATAAGTTTATTTCCCTCCATATGGTCCAGTGACTACAAATAATGACTATTGAGAGTTCTTAAAATAACATTTACATGTAATTGACATTAATCAATTTAATTAATACAAAGGTTTGACACACACCAGTTATCTCCCATCTTAATAAGTACTTAGAGAGACGTTTTATTGAAACAGGCGGAAACCCTATTGAAATTACAAAAGAAATGGAACTCTTTTTAAGAAAAGGTTAAAAGCAAAATTGGTAAACTTGGACTTTGTACATCTGTTTCTATGGGCTTTGAAAGAGTAATAAAGATGGGTTTGTTTTTATTTTATGCATCTTATATACATGTACGTGTTGTACTTGAATTATGTTATGGAGCATTGAGAAACTTGTACATACTTTGAGACTCTTCATCTTTTATATATTAAGCTTTGGATTTTACATATTTTGGCCACGAGCATCACTTAAGAGACATGTATTGTCGAAATGCGCATCTGGTGCAGAAAAATTGGTACCATTAATGTTATTATTGCAAACTTTTGAAATAATTATATAAGAGACCATTTTTCATAAAACAGTTGATTGTGGCATTGCCAGGTTCAAATCATAGTGGGTCTGTTTTATACATAGCATAAATTCCGACGAAAAACAAAAATGATAATAGATTGATAGTTGTAAAGCCTTATTTTGCATCTCTCCCCACCTTCAGTCAAGTCATAATAATTGTCTCATCGGTTTACAGGTGGAATTTTTCAAAAGTACATAAGCATAATAACTGATGCCCAATATATACATGTAACTAGCAGATAAATGTTGGTCTATTAAAATACAAACGGCATATACATGTCTATTGGCCCGATTATTCCATCGTTTATATGACAGTTCGCACTATCGAAAAGCTATACCATAGCTCTAACAATTCTAATCTTTCAACGACTCTCCGTAGACAAAAAGACTACTTGATTAGACAATTGGAAACTGTGACACCTTATGGTTGCAATGACCAAATTGATGGTATAGGTATTCTGTCTAGTCCTTCGTGTAACTCGGTGAATGTGATGAATATTTTCAACTCGACTCCTCGAGGTAGACACAGTCATGGTCATCGTCATTATACATCACCTTTTCTGCATGATGTCTCCATTAATGACCTGCTGTCATTTATACAACAGCCGTTAGGTATTCATCACATTCGCACGAAACTTTATTCATTACCCCTTACAAAACTGCATTCTCTGTTCAAATTATGTTTGGAATCCACTGTTACAAACCCTCATTCAAACTAATACAAACTTGAAGCTATAATTTCGGATATTGTAAGTCACAGACTTTTCAAGCCAGTCCGCATTGGAAAAGATGAAAAAGAGAAAAGATCTTTCCTTACTCTTTCCTCTGCCAACAAAGGTTTCGATGGCGACAACGTAGGCAATATCCTTCATCATAAATTAGTCGAATAGAAAATACCTCTTTATTTCATAGACCAGTCTGTACCAATCATTTCCGATACCTATACCAATCTATTGCAACTAAAATTTTCAATTACAAACACATTTTGCAGGATCTCGATATTGACGACATTAAGTCTAAACCTCCTGGTTGCACTTGTGCTAGTTTCCAATTCACATATAATCCTGCTGGCCACGTTATTACCGGTGACCTTAACATTGTTAATAACACTTCTCTATCTACGAAATTTGTTATCGAAAGGTCCAAAATATCGTGAGCCTAAATCCATCAATTGCAAATACAACTTTAAAATTGTGATGGATACAGTCGAGGATTATGCCATGGCAATGGACTAAGCGCAAGAAGGAAGACGTAGACTCTCTTTTCGAATGGATAAGGGCAGTGAGGTCGTTGATACAAATCAGAATTAAGAAACTGAATTGGTCCATCAATGCCCATGCTACGTCAATCTTTAAAGACCCAAATGTTGCTCAACACCTATCCGACCTCTATGATAAATATGTTCTTGTCCCCGCAGACAAAGCCCCAAATAACATCGTTTTTGTGTGTAAAAGTCATTACATTAACTGCTTGATAAACAAATTAGGTATTGACAATTCACTTGGAAACCCAACATATACCCTCACGACACTTACCAAAGAGGAAATCCTGGATAATCATAGGTCTGTTCTTTGCTCCTTTGGAATTTCAATCAAAGACGAAGAACTAGATCTTCCACCACTGTATTGGATACCTAAACTACATAAGTTTCCTTACAAACAACGGTGTATTGCTGGGTCTTCCAAGTGCTCCACGAAACCTCTTTCTAAATTATTAACATCTATTTTATCAGCAATCAAAGACGGGCTTCAAAGTTATTGTGAAACTGCCTATTCTAGAGGTGGCGTAAATCAGATGTGGATACTTAAAAATTCCAAAGATATTTTAGATTACATACAATCTTACTCTCTTTCATCTTGTAACAGTATTAACACATTTGACTTTTCTACTCTTTACACAAGTATTCCACATTCCAAACTAAAAGACAAATTAAAAAAGGTGGTATTGCTTTGCTTCATAAAAAATAATGGAAAACGTAGATACAAGCATCTTGTCTTAGAAAGGAATAAATCCTACTTTGTAAAGGTCCACTCTGATTCAAACAAAAAGTTCTCGGAAACTGATATAATCAAGATGCTTGATTTTTTTATTGACAACATATTCGTTCGGAGGACGTGTTTTTCAACAGACTGTCGGCATTCCAATGGGAACAAACTGTGCCCTCTACTTGCCGACTTATTTCTTTTTTATTATGAAGCTGACTTCATGCAGTAACTTCTAAGGAAGAAAGATAAGAAGTTAGCAATATATTTTAACTCTACTTTCCGCTATATAGATGATGTTCTTTCACTAAATAATTCAAAATTTGGTGACTATGTGGAACGCATCTTTCCCATTGAACAAGAGATAAAGGATACTACAGATACAGTTAAGTCGGCTTCATATCTTGACTAATATCTAGAAATTGACAATGAGGATTGGTTGAAAACAAAACTTTACGACAAAAGAGATGATTTCAGCTTTCCAATTAAGAACTTTCCATTTCTAAGTAGCAACATTCTAGTAGCACCTGCATACAGGGTATATATCTCCCAATTGATACGATATTCAGCCAATACGATAACTACAACCCCCTTTCCTTTTATGAATGTGACCTACCGAATAAGACTATTTACCGGATTTGATATCACATAAGCAACACCACGGGTGTCACATGTGGGGCAGGATCTGCTTACCCTTCCGGAGCACCTGAGATCACCCCTAGGTTTTGCTGGGGTTCGTGTTGTTTATTCTATGGTTTTCTATGTTGAGTCATGTGTACTATTGTTTGTCTGTTTGTCTTTTTCATTTTCACCCATGGCGTTGTCAGTTTGTTTTGTCAGTTTGCTTTAGATTTATGAGTTTGACTGTCCCTTTGGTATATTTCGACCCTCTTGTATAAGGTTCGTAATTGTGCTATTTTGATAAATTAATTGGTTTTCAAGAGCTAAATTGGCTGAATTGGCGTCTGGCGTACTAAATCATAATCCTGGTACCTGTCATAATTTTTACACCACTGGGTCGATGCCACTGCTGGTGGACGTTTCGTCCACGAGGGTATCACCAACCCAGTAGTCAACAATCCGGTGCAGACATGAATATCAATACTGTGGTATTTTTTTTCTAAATTTCCTGTTTTAATTTTTCGAAACACTAAGGATTTTCTTATCCCAGGCATAAATTACCTAGCAGTATTTGGAACCACTTTTTGGAATATTGAATCCTCAATGCTCTTCAACTTTTTACTTGTTTGGCTTTATAAATATTTTGATATGAGTGTCACTGATGAGTCTTGTGTAGACGAAACAATCGTCTGGCGTACTAAATTATAATCCTGGTACCTTTGATAACTTTTACAACACTGGGTCGATACCACTGCTGGTAGACGTTCCGGTGTTGACATGAACATCAATAATGTGGTTATTTTTCTTAATTTCCTGTTTACAAAACTTTTAATTTTTCGAAACACTAAGGATTTTCTTATCCCAGGCATAGATTACCTTAGCCGTATTTGGCACAACTTTTTTGAATGTTGGATCCTCAATGCTCTTTAACTTTTTACTTGTTTGGCTTTATAAATATTTTTATATGAGCGTCACTGATAAGTCTAATGTAGACGAAACGCGCGTCTGGCTTACTAAATTATAATCCTGGTACATTTGATAACTTTGGCAGCGCATCCGTCATTCCTACAATTCGCTTTCATTTTCTTTACGAACGTCGGAATGGGGAGATATATTTGACGAAATAGAATTCTGGCTGTAAAGGGTTGTGACTCTTAGAATTAAAGATAAACGGTAAATAAAATAGCATAACGTTGAACTCATGTCTACATCTTTTTGTTTGAAACTCATAATTAAAAGGTTACATGAAAATATGCGATGGATATGATTAATAAATAAATTTGTCTATGATATTGTTAGAATCAAAACTAGTCTTAGTTTTAGATAAAGAAACCTTTTGGCCGACCGTGCGAGGGCTGTGTAGCCAGTCAAGATCGGTAAAAACTGCCGTCATCATCAACAAATCTTTTGGCCGACCGTGCGAGGGCTGTGTAGCCAGTCAAGATCGGTAAAAACTGCCGTCATCATCAACAAATCTTTTGGCCGACCGTGCGAGGGCTGTGTAGCCAGTCGAGATCGGTAAAAACTGCCGTCATCATCAACTAACATTTTGGCCGACCCTGCAGGCATAAATTACCTAGCAGTATTTGGAACCACTTTTTGGAATATTGAATCCTCAATGCTCTTCAACTTTTTATTTGTTTGGCTTTATAAATATTTTGATATGAGTGTCACTGATGAGTCTTGTGTAGACGAAACAATCGTCTGGCGTACTAAATTATAATCCTGGTACCTTTGATAACTTTTACAACACTGGGTCGATACCACTGCTGGTAGACGTTCCGGTGTTGACATGAACATCAATAATGTGGTTATTTTTCTTAATTTCCTGTTTACAAAACTTTTAATTTTTCGAAACACTAAGGATTTTCTTATCCCAGGCATAGATTACCTTAGCCGTATTTGGCACAACTTTTTTGAATGTTGGATCCTCAATGCTCTTTAACTTTTTACTTGTTTGGCTTTATAAATATTTTTATATGAGCGTCACTGATAAGTCTAATGTAGACGAAACGCGCGTCTGGCTTACTAAATTATAATCCTGGTACATTTGATAACTTTGGCAGCGCATCCGTCATTCCTACAATTCGCTTTCATTTTCTTTACGAACGTCGGAATGGGGAGATATATTTGACGAAATAGAATTCTGGCTGTAAAGGGTTGTGACTCTTAGAATTAAAGATAAACGGTAAATAAAATAGCATAACGTTGAACTCATGTCTACATCTTTTTGTTTGAAACTCATAATTAAAAGGTTACATGAAAATATGCGATGGATATGATTAATAAATAAATTTGTCTATGATATTGTTAGAATCAAAACTAGTCTTAGTTTTAGATAAAGAAACCTTTTGGCCGACCGTGCGAGGGCTGTGTAGCCAGTCAAGATCGGTAAAAACTGCCGTCATCATCAACAAATCTTTTGGCCGACCGTGCGAGGGCTGTGTAGCCAGTCAAGATCGGTAAAAACTGCCGTCATCATCAACAAATCTTTTGGCCGACCGTGCGAGGGCTGTGTAGCCAGTCGAGATCGGTAAAAACTGCCGTCATCATCAACTAACATTTTGGCCGACCCTGCGAGGGCTGTGTAGCCAGTCAAGATCGGTGAAAACTGCCGTCATCATCAACTAACATTTTGGCCGACCGTGTGAGGCTGTGTAGCCCTTCAAGATCGGTAAAAACTGCTATCATCATCAACATCATCATCAACAAACATTTTGGCCGACCGTGCGAGAGCAGTGTAGCCAGTCAAGGTCGTTTAAAACTGCTATCATCATCAATATCATCATCAACAAACATTTTGACCGACCGTGCGAGGGTGTGTAGCCAGTCAAGGTCGTTAAAAACTGCCATTATCAACATCATCATCAACAAACCTTTTGGCAAACCGTGCGAGAGTGTGTAGCCGGTCAAGGTCGGTAGAAACTGCTATCATTATCAACATCATCATCAACAAACCTTTTAGCCGACCGTGCGAGGGTGTGTAGCCAGTCAATGTCGTTAAAAACTGCAATATCAACAACAAACCAATTTCAACTTAAGTGAGTGCAACCCCTTAAGAAATGTTAAAATGGTTTATTGTGAAGTAATTCAGAAATGTCTTTCATTGGAGGTTCCTGTTATACAAATCCCAGTAACTGTCTAAGTCTATTTAAAATAGTATGTCAGACAATGAAAATACATTTGCAGCAAAAAATGCAAAAAATACAAACCGATTAAAAAAAGCTGAGTGTTTTCTCCACAGCAAATTGTGCTTTCATGTTAATTGACCGTCGTCACCAGCTTTACCATTGTCGCAAATTATTAAATGTAGGGTGTTGATGGATTGTTTGTAATTTTGGCATGTTTGAATTGATCATCTTATTCAATGATTAATGTACTGTACATACATGCAAAGGATATAGATATAGGAAGATGTGGTATGAGTGCCAATGAGACAACTCTCCATCCAAATAACAATTTATAAAAGTAAACCATTATAGGTCAATGTACGGCCCTCAAAACGGAGCCTAGGAACAACAAGCTATAAAGGGCCCCCAAAATTACTAGTGTTAAACCATTCAAACGGGAAAAACAACGGTCTAATCTACTAGTATTATAAAAAACGAGAAACGAGAAACACGTATAAATTACATAAAAACACGACAACTACTGTACATCAGATTCCTGACTTAGGACAGGTGCAAACACTTGCAACGGGATTAAACCATTAAAATGGTACCAATCCTTCTCCCTTTTCTGAAACAATAGTATAACATCAAAACATAAAAATACACACAATAAAATATCAATTGGAAGGCTTAACTAAATCAAAAAGCGTAAGTTAACACACTATGAACGAACAAATTTGATCTGCGATACCTGAATGCAATTACATAGTTAATTAAATTATTAAGGACAAACATTCAAGGCCAAAAAGCAAACAAACAAGTTCAAACAAAGTTACCGCGAAATATTTAAACCTTTAGAAAATAATCATTTTTGACAAAAAACGGATATGTCTGGTTTCAGGAATAAACATAGGTTGTTTTTCATTTTTAGCCTTGGCGTTGTCAGTTTGTTTTAGATTTATGAGTTTGACTGTCCCTTTGGTATCTTTCGTCCCTCTTGTAAGATAACAAAAACAATTCAAATTTCTCCAATAGCTCTTTGCATCCATGACAGCTGTTTATTCGGGACAATTATATAGTTTTTAATGTAAACTTTGTTGTACGAACGTACATGACTTTTAGAACGCACCTAAGCATGTGAGATTTCCGCGGGGTTTTGGTGAAAGTAAACAGAAAGATACTTCTTATATTATACTACCAATAGTTTCTAGTTAATTTGTTAACCATGAATTAAGTTCAATGTAAACAGTAGTAAATGTATATTTGTTTCTTGTTATTTGCACTGGATTTTTTGACAAATAAAATTTTTAGGTGTCATCACAATATTTTTATATATTATTGCCTTAAGGGCATACGATACAGTTTTGATCCTGTATTTACAAGTTCGTGAAAATTTGCATATAGGCTATTTTTTATCTGATTGAATCAAATATGTAATAAAAATATACCTTCATGTGCTACTTTTTGAGTAAAATGAGGTCGAAATTTTGTATATTTGCTCAAAATTCAGATTTGTGGCCGTAATTTCTTTTTCGAAAGAAAGACATAACTTTTTTGTTATAAAAGATAAACAGAAATTGTTTTTTGTTAAATAATCGGTAATTTCTGTATTTTATAAGTATTCTAAAAAATTATGCATGTTTTATTCAGAAATAACTCATATTTTATCAAATGTTCATGAATGGAGGAAAACACGTCATTTTTTGCTGCATGCTTATCAAAATTAAAAAACATCCTCTGTTTACAGTTTTAAAAAATTTGGGTCACATAATCTCCCTGCAAAATGAAACAAATTGCTGTTTTAAAAAATAGGGGTCCATGAACTCGCTTTCAAATTAAATCAGTTTGAATGATAAAAATCAGTCAAAAAATGCATCTTTTCCCGATGTCACAGTTTGACGTCGCAAAAATAACATTTTACGTTAGCGACGTCATTACCTCCCCTGTAACTGTATCATATGTGCTTCTGAAGGTTATCGAAATTATAGTTTTAAACATATACTGAAATTTAAATACGTCGGATATCTTTTTTAAAGATAGTTCTTGTTTAATATGTCGTAAATTGTCAGTTTATAGATTAATTTTTGTTAAGGAGCGTAAAAAAAGTTTGTTTCCAGTTTTTGGTGAAAAAATAATTTGTTTTGGACCCTGAGAAATTTTTTTTTTTATTCACCCATGTACTGCTGAAATTGAAAGAAAAAAATATGTTTTCGGTTTGTCGCTAAAAAAATAGATTGTTCTTCGCCGAAGGCGAAAAAAAAAGTTTGTACAGAAGAAAAAAAAACCCATACAAATCTTACGGTTTTGAAAGTTTAAATAACAGTATATATGGAATAAAACTGTGAACATAAAGGTTTCAGCATATATCAAGAATTTGACAAAACGTAAATAATGAAAATATTTTTATTTTTTTATTTTTACGATTAAAAAGGTTCAATACCAACTTCATGCATCTATAAATATGTCAATTGTGCACTTCAACTTAATTTATATAGAATTAAGACCAACTTATAACAAAGGTAAAGTATTATGATTTACGATCGTCTATAGTTGTTTTAATTTATATAGAATTAAGACCAACTTAATATAACAAAGGTAAAGTATTATGATTTACGATCGTCTATAGTTATTTAACAGGTCAAAATGTAGGTCACTCATTTTAGGTTAAAAACTTTGTTTAAACAGTTAAGCTACTTTAAATGTTAAATACAGTTATAAGATTCGCTCTGGAAGTATATGGATTTCAGTAATTAATTGACATCAAAAAGGCACAATTTATTGGAAAATGGGAAGGTGACGGAAGCTCATACACAAATTATGATGGATTTGCAAAGGCATCTAGTAAGTTTAGTTGTACTGTATATTATTAAGCTTTTTATAGTTTCTATTTCGAGCGCCATTCTCCATTGGTTCCAACATGTTTTATTCTCATCCCTTCTAAGATGTTTTATTTAAAAAAAAACAGGAATCCAAAAATTAATCCAGCTACCAACCCCCTTCAGGAAAGATGATTTTTCGGTGTCTGGCAAAATCGGATATCCTGCATTCTCGCAATCTCCTGGCACCTAATTTCATCTTTCAAAATACAATTTTTTTATGTATGAAATTAAGGAAAGAAAAATAATCTCAAAGAAATTTCAAATTTTTTTATGTTTAAATTACAAATAGTATACATTCCCTTATGCTTACAATTCATTTACTTGAAAAGGAGTTTTATCTATATAATAATCCGGTTTGTTAGAAATTTTGATCGATTCATTTTGCATAACTCCGTGCATTTGTAAACAAATGACCCCCCTTTTCTCGGTAGACTGTTACGCGTATTTAAATCATACAAGTATTTCTCAAGCATTGACAGAAAATTGATATATCCTCTGATTTTGTTTTTGGGTAAACTGTTCAATAAGTCGGATATATAAATCATTTGGAAATGTTATTTATTTTAGGTCGAGTCGACAATAGTTTCAATTTTTAAGTTTTTATTAAATCAGGAAAATCATATATTTTTTGTATCATCAATTATTTTGTGGGTTAAGTAAACTAATAATGTTTTTCATAACTTTTTCAGGGCACAGATCTTGTGAATTAATTTAATACTTGATTTTACTGTTGCAAATATTCGTTTACCAATCTCTGCGACAATAAAATCTACGTTTAACATTTTTGTACGAAGGACAAGCTTAAATTACAGTTATCTCCTAAATTTAATTTCTTCTGAATAAATATTGGCATAGAAATATAATTTATTGTCTTGTTCAATAGAACGTATTTTTTTCTAGATTATGGAAAGTGTTATTTGAATGTTGGTTATTAATATTTTCCTTTAAGTTCTTTAAATTGAGATTATTGTCTGTTAAAATATATTATTAAATAGAGTTCGAGATAAATTTGTGCCAAGATCTGTGTCCATCAGTATATAATGAATGATCTAATTTATATATTTAACTAAGCAATCTGTCAGACGGAAGCTGTTTAAGTCGATCATAATATTTTAATGCTAGTATTAGTATATGATTCAAAGAAGGTTGTCTTCCTAAGGCAGCAACCATTTGATTTTCGGGGGGGCTATGTATTTTTTAGGAAAAAAAGTTTGTTTCCAGTTTTTGGAGAAAAAAATAATTCGTTTTGAATTCTGAAAAAAATTGTTTGTTACCCCCTCAGCTGCCACTATCTGTAATGCTAAAATTGAAAGAAAAAAATTGTTTTCCACTTTGTACAGAAAAAAAACCCATAGCCCCCCCCCCCCCCCCCCCCCCCCAGAAAATCAAATGGTTGCTGCCTAATTCACACTTCACTGCCATATTTGAACTTCTCTTGTGAACTCCGAAAATATTTTCACAGAATTTCTAATGAACTTTTTTCAAAAGGTAATTTATCAATATTTTAGTCTTTTATATTGCAGTCACTAATCCATATTTCAGATCCATAAGTTCTTATGGGTTTTAAAAGAGTATCAAATAGTTTTAATTTTAGTTTATGATCTATAATATTGAATCCATATGTCTTAGAATGCAGAGAAAAAAGTGCCTTTGGGCTTTGTTTGTATAAGTGTTCTGCAGCATGTTTAAGATTTCCATTAAAGTAAACGATAATACCTAAATATTTATATTTCTCAACAATTTCAATTTCTTTGTTATTATAAAAAAAAATGATTTTTTTTTTTACCTTTACTGAAGATCATAATTTTTGTTTTATTTCAATTGACATTCAGCTTCCATCTATCACGGTATGTTTTTCGAGAATATAAATAGGATTGAAGACCTTCTTTGTTTTTCAGATAGTAATATTAAATCATCAGCAGGGGGGGGGGGGGGGGGAATTGAATCAAGGTCATTGACATATATATGAAATAAGAGAGGGCTTAAGCTATCGCCTTGTCGCACACCTTTTCCTAATTTAGATGGCTCAGTAAAAAAGTGTTCTCTTTTTTTACAACAAATTTTGCATTATTATACATATGGTGAAGTAATTGGGAAAAAATCCTTTGACTCCCAGTTTTAACACTATTCTACTTTCGTTTTTGACCTTGTTTCTCGGAACGTGGGCTTTGAAAAATGAACTTCAAAATAAACTGTAGATTCTGAACAATATGATCAACTACACTTTTTTTAATTTCAATTTTGACTGATATTATTCCATAACATAAGATTGTCATCCTACCTGATTGTCTTCACGTTTTAAAAGCCAAAAAAAGCCAACAAGTTAATGGCCATCGGAACGTCTCTATTGTTATCGTTCAATGACCATCGGAACTTTTGTCTTCTTATCTTTGAAAAGAAACGATGCATTCCGACTTGAAATAGACAACCAATCAGTGACAGTGACCTGAATTCGTGTGAACTATATTTAGCCCAAGGTAAAAACTGACTTTTCATCCTTGTTTTCGTGACCGCGACTTTGCGACAATACGTCTCTCGGCTACCTGAAAACGTTTGAAAAAAGATATGTTTTCTTTTTGAATTTATATTTTTGTCAGTGAAGTATTTATAATAAAATTATATAAAAAGAAAAATAATCAACGTGCGGTTGCCGATGATCTCAGAAGATGATTGGCTGAGTTTGAGGATCCTAACTTTTATCTGCTTACTGCTTACTGAATAAATGGAAATGTGCTTACAGATGTAAAATAATTATCAACTTTATAGGGAATTAAACAGACTCTCGAAATGGTGGGGTGGGGTGGGGTGTTGCGGTGTAACTGTTCGTTTGTTAAAAAATAAAAATAAATTTGATAATCATTAGAGAAACATATTTTATAAAACATAAATATATACATATTCATTTGTGAAATATGAGATTGTACAGGTCTAATCAAATATGAATTTAATTTCTAAGTAATTTTGTTGATTTGACATGAACCAAAAAGGTAAATTGAATTTTGGAGAAAAAATATCCAAGAATTTAAAGATCATAAACTTTTCAATTCGTGAACATACAAATCTCAGGACATATAAAAAAGAAGATGTGGTATGATTGCCAATGAGACAGCTATCCATGAAAGACCAAAAATGAAACAAACATTACCAACTATAGGTCACCGTACGGCCTTCAACAATGAACAAAGCCCATACCGCATAGTCAGCTATAATAGGCCCTGATAAGACAATTGCAATGTAAAACAATTCAAACGAGAAAACTAACGGCCTTATTTATGTAAAAAAAATGAACGAAAATCAAATATGTTACACTTAAACAAACGACAACCACTGAATTACAGGCTCCTGACTTGGGACAGGTACATACATTAATAATGTGGCGGGGTTAAACATGTTAGCGGGATCCCAACCATCCCCCTAACCTTGGACAGTGGTATAACAGTACAACATAAGAACGAACTATAAAAATCAGTTGAAAAAGGCTTAACTCATCAGATAAAAATAAAATACAAGTGTACGTGGCCGGGTACTTATACATCCCGACACAAAAAGACACAATGAACAGATCTGAGGGTACTCGCAGTTATCTGACAGCTAGTTCAAAGCTACTAACAACTAATAAAAAAATCATGCCTCTCAGACTAAACACTCAATCCGTACACATCCAACATACGGAAAAACATTACCTTGTGTAATGCCAATTTACGGGTATCGACAGAATGTAGATCATGAAAATGTATATGTATATAACATACTAGTAATATTTAGTTAGCTTTAAATCTACTGATAACAAAATCAATATTTATACCAATAAAAACAATATTCAATGATCTTATTACAGTGTTGAATAGGTAACCTTTTAGAATAGGTCCGAAACCACCATTGTCGTCCCTTGATATAGTCCCTAGTGTTGACAGTGGGTTACTTGCTATTAATTTTTATACCCCTTCCAAATTTATTCCTCCATGTTTAATGCCTTAAATTGCAAGTAGGTGGATGAAATTACACTTTAAAAAAAATGTGGGTCCAGAATTTAAAGGAAAGCAGTGATTTGGTCCAGCTGAAAAAGGTTGAAAATTAGCACTTCGGAAGCTGTCAAAAGATTTCAAGACGCCCTAAACATACAATTGTCCATATTTTGAGTTAGAGCCAATGAAATTTTCTATAATTTTGATATAATGTGTCCCAAAAGTAGTACAACACACTGTAAAGGTTTCTTTGAGAAAGCGTAGGTGGGATTTTTATTTATTTTCATTTATATTCTAAAAGAAATGCACTACGAAATAATTGTGTTTTCGGACCAATAAGTTTATTTAAAGGAACAACAAGTTTACATGGATCATTTCTAAATTTCCTGGCACGGTTATAATTAACAACATTTCCGTAAAAATGAGGATATGCTTTCCCGTTTGAAAAAAGTTTTCTACAGGTACAACCAAACTTCAAAACCAAATATTTATATCTATGGAAAAATTTAGTAAAGGTTTTAAGTAATTTATGATAACGATATCCCTGGTTTAATAATTTTCCAGTAATGCATAGGTTGCGTTCGTTAAAATGAAAAAAAGTCACAACAGACATGGGCATAGCGAACAAGTTTTGAAATATGAACACCGTAGAATGGTGCCAAAGGAACATCACAATCTAAAAATGGAAAATTAACAATAGGGAATGAAAAATCGTCTCTTTTGTCGTAAATTTTAGTGTGTAGTTTCCCGTTTAAAACCGAAATATCTAAATCCAGGAAAGGACAGTTATTACAGAATACATTGGATTTATTTAAAGTAATTTCCTTGGGGTAAATTTCAGCAGTATATTGAGAAAATTCTTGATTATTTAACGAAAAAATATCTTCACGATAACGGTAAGTATTGTTTAATTTTTACACATAAACTGTGATTCGTAACAGTACAAAAACAAGTCTGCTATTAAAGGGGCTGTTGTATTTTTCATTTTGAGGCGTCTGATACGCATTCCTTGATTTAACTTCATCATGATATCATGGTTCAATGCAAAAGTATTCAAAAATATATGAATAATTGCTTTAGAAATTAAAAGAAATCAAAGCAGAAAACTAAGTTCAACTTTGTCAGAGGAAGTTCTGTCATGCGCTACACGTGTCATTCTTGTCTGTCACGTTAATATTAGTGGTATTCGAATTTTGAATTAGTTTTTTTTTCCCGAATAGTGAATGTACATGGATAAAACGTTTAATGTTAGATTACAACCTGTGCGGACTTCAGAACAAAAACTAATGGTTCAGCGAAAATGGACGTGACACTATGATCCCAAACTTAAGAATGAACTAAAATTAAAAGAAAACATATAAAACTTATAAAGTATAGACTTCCCCTTCAACTTCTATACACATGTCCAATTTAACTTTGCTAGGGTAATTACTCATGTTGATATGCAGCATATTTATGATTTTATTAGATTATAGTTATTCTCATGCTCAAGACATTTTGATATGAATTTGATATTTTTCTTAATCTATTTAAGAAATACCTACTGAATATGTTGAGGAGTTCAGAAATGCTAAATTTGAGGTAGATTTCAAAAAAGATGGCGACATGTGGATTTGTGATATTAAAAGCACAGCTGGTCCAGATAAAACATACAAATTCAAGTCTGGAGAGGAAGTGACAGAAACTGATATGTTTGGAAAGGGAGTAAAGGTAAAGGCATGTCTCTCATTTTGTAACAAGTCCTAGGTTTTGCAATGAGAATAGCTTTTTTTGTTAAACTTACATTTTTGCTGTATTTGGCACAATATTGATTTCCCCTATGATTATTCATAAGACCAATTTAATGCAAACACAGGAATATAAAATGTCGTGGTAAAAGACCAGTCCTTATATACATGTAAATATTGCAGTCATTTCATTTCTAGCCTACCATAGCATGATTGGACGTGATTTTATTTCCGGTCTGTTCGGTTTTTTTTTCAAACTTTTGAATTTAGATATTTTATCATGTAGACTTTAAAAAACGGACTACATATGTCCATTATGATATGAATTCTTTATATGTTATGCCATGCAAATTACAGTTTTGAGTATAATGGTTCACTAAAACAGTTTAATGTACAGTGTGAACTTAAGGCTTGTTTACTTATATGTTTGTACTAATTTTAATGAAAAAGTCAACATTGATTTTTTAAAAACTTATCGTAACTTTTTTGTGATTTCAAGTATACTATCACGGTCGATTCCGATACCAAAATGACAGAAGTGGAATCGGGTGAAGCCACTGGTTGGGAGACATTGACAATAACACGAGTAGTTACCGGCAAGAAAATGCTAGAGGTATAGTATTTTGGTTTCATAACATATGATTTGTCACAAATATCGCTAAAACAAAAATAAATGAGTAAAGGCAGGATTTAAATAATGATACAAGGAGATTTTATTGGTTTTCCTACTTTGTTTCTAACACTGTTTCGGTACCGTTGTTTTGAGTGTATCAGACCTGAGGGATAAAAATCATTGTATATGTCATTGCTTCGACAGTGCAATGAGTAATTTATATATACATGTATATAGATTGCCTGTAAATTACTAGTTCATAAAATTATCATGTCATTTTACTTAAATTAATGTCGCAAATTAATGAGGCATTTTTTTCCATAGATGTATTGTCTACTCTTTATGTCCTTGTTGGTTTATATGCTCTCCCTCGGATTTGTTCTCGGTCGTACCTGATCAATTTTATTCCATAACCTAGTGATTTGCGAATGATACAACAGAATTATCATAATTACAATATCAACGAAAGACTGGTAGGGACAAACTTAAATCTTAATTCCGTGTTTCCATTTGATATTTCTGAATTCTTAGTTGAGATGAATGTAAACATGGAACGGACATGTTTTATTTTTAAACAGAGAAATGTCAAGTTGGAACTGAGAAATGTCAATTTTGAAATTAGAAATTGTAACAATAGAATGTCCCTACTGGTTTTTCGTAGAAATATATAATTCTAAACTCGTCATCGTTTTCATTTGATTGTTTTTTTAAGCAAACAATTATCATTTTTTACACAATCAATAAATATGTTTATTATTGCTTTCCAGACAATCAAACTGGAAGATGGTACATCAATGACAATGACATTAATAAAAGTATCCTAAAGTATGATAGACCAGGAAATGTTATAAGACCGCCGTTAATAAGCTGTTGTTGGATAGAAAGAATAAAAGAACGGCTAACAAATTAATCTACGGTTACTATATATAACAATGTTTTATGAATTAAACTATTCTATTTATGTAAACAAAATTAGATATGTATTTTTTGTCATTATAGCTTTTCACTTTTCTTCGTATTGATACATCTCTGGATTTTAAATGTTGTTTTCAGAATAGGAACGTTAAGAATTACAGCAGGCCACCTACGAACCCTTCAGAGAGTTGTTGCAAGGGTTCTTAACGTGCAAAGTTCAAAGATTTTGGCACTATTTTTACACAAGGCATCGGATTTTACGTCCCTATTTTGACCACACGTGGCTGCATACTTATACATCCCTCACAGTCTAACGGATAACCTACTTTGTCGAGGGTTTTCAAGCTGGTCAGAGTGAGACCATTGGTGACCATATTTCTAGTCCCTAGTCACTCTTGAGCATGACAGTAGAGGAAGCCAAGACATTCACGCATTACCAGAATACATTATACAGAAAAGAATCATTTTAATATTGCTTTAAACTATCCATGAACGAATGATTTGTATCCCCCAAAATGCCAGACACAGTGACTGAACAATATCTCTATGGTTATAATCTTCATCAATAAGTCTATTCTGCCAACCCTACATGTATGTACATTGTATACTCATGGAACCATACCTATAATTATACAAATAAGAAGGTGTGGTATGATTGCAAATGAGACAACTCTCCCGAAGAGACCAAATGACACAGAAATTAACGTAGCAACGTATGGCTTTCAACAAAGAGCAAAGTCCATACCGCATAATCATCTATAGAAGGAAATGAAATGACAAATGTAAAATAATTCAAACGAGAAACTAACGGCATAATCTATATATGTAAAAAAAAAAGAACAAAAAACAAATACGCAAAACAATATGTTACTAGGTTATTTATATTCCTACTATAATTTTTTTGAAGTAATGAAAATATCATGCGCATTGAAATCGGTCTCGCTCCAAACACGTGCTTATCAAACCCAAGGAGAAATATTCCGTCACAACTTTGGAACTTTTTTTTTAATGTTATACATTACTCTGTCATAATGAAATTCGTTTCAATGGTAAATTAGTTTATTGATCATCATAAAGGCTCTACATGTATAATGACTCATGAACCACCATGAAGAATGTTAACATTAATTTGATATAATATCTTATTATATAGCAAAGATTCACGAAACCGATAGTCTTATTCATCAGAAGAAAAACAACTGCATTACTGAAACTAAAATTGTATAAAACCTATAGACTTCACCAGTTAAGTGTTTAAATACGAGCATGAAGGGTCATTTGTTTAACAAAAACAGTAAAGAAAGAAATGTAACGGTTGCATGATTTTTGTACGTCAGAGATTTATAACACGTGATTTACTACTCGCGTTAAAATCTGATAACTCAATGTCATTAAAAAAAGTGTCACACATCATTACATGTACTAAAGTGGATTGGTAAATATGTTTTGTATAATTTTACACATTACCAACAAATTCTTTGATATTTATTCTATCGTTAACATAATGGATATATTGAATTATGTTTGTACTGGTTTGTTTAAACACGACAGTCAATCAATATTGCTTAAGGAGAAATGTTAATACATATATGTTAAAAATTTGACCATTCGTTATAGTTGCCTTGTTGGAGACATACATGTAGTTCTTTCGAGGTCTAGCACCATGTCTTTGACATTGGACCACTACGATTTAGCTTTCTTTTTGGCTGACACATCGTTAATTAAACACAATTATTTAATCAATCTATCAATCAACCTTGGCTACTGTTTTCGAATAGTCAATGCTGTACTCCACACCATTCTATCAATAGTTAACGTTACCAGGATATATAACATTTACAGTACAGTAACTATTGACCCAGACAGTCAATAAGTACGATACTGTCTGCAAAATAAAACAATGCTTAATAAATTGTCGATAATATGCCATGTCATCGATTGTATATTAAATACTTCAAACAAAGCGATTGTGGTCGATTTATTGTTGAAGAAAACACGTACATTTTTCACTAAATAGAAAAATTACAACTGAACAGAAAACAATGCTGAATAAATTTTCGGTAATCCAATTTTATAATATGTGTTATTAGGGACAAACATTCAAGGCCAAAAAGCAAAAAAACAAGTCCAAACAAAGTCACCGCGAAATATTTAAATCTTTAGAAAATAATCACTTTTGACAAAAACCGGATATGTCTGGTTTCAGGATTAAACATAGGTTGTAAGATAACAAAAACAATTCATTAATTCTGTACGATTTTATGATAAACCTTCATAAGCCTTGTTTAATTAGTTTTAGTAATTTGTTTTCTCACGAAACGTGTTACGTGTTCAACTCATATTGTCGGTTGCTTCGGTTTGATTTTTTTTTTTTTAATATCTGTCGTAAATTGTCAGTTTATAGAATTATTAAGCATCGTAGGTTCCAACTACCTCAGGCACATTTACCTAAGTTACTATTATGTATGTCCTTTTTGGTCATATACATGTACATGTAGCTCTACTCGTATTTCATTTCGTTTGCATCCTTCAAATATTCGTGGTATTCTAATCTACCACTGTTTTATTGGTGGTAGAATGATTGTCGATTTTATAGATCTTAACAATTGTTTGGTATGATTTGCCGTGTCCTTTTTCGACTTATGTGATCTTGTTGTTGTCCAGACTTGAAAGTTTTGAAAGTTTAAATAACAGTATATATATGGAATAAAATTAAACTGTGAACATAAAGGTTTCAGCATAAATCAAGAATTTGACAAAACGTAAATAATGAAAATAAAATAAATTGTTTAAAATTTTTACGATTGAAAAGGTTCAATACCAATTTTATGCGTCTATAAATATGTCAATTGTGCATTTCAACTTAATTTAAATAGAAGGTCAACTCTATAACAAAGGTAAAGCATTATGATTTACGAGGCCCCTCATGGGGGGGGGGTCCTAGTAATCACATAATCACCATTTTTTTGCCAATATAATCACATAATCATTAAATATTTGCTTATCTTTAGTAATCAAATAATCATAAACTAAAAATACAGTCCTAGGTAATCAAATAATCATGAAATATTTGGCTTAATAATCAAATAATCATTAAAAAAACGGCCAAGTAATCACATAATCAAAAACCCCATGAGGGCCCTCATTTACGATCGTCTATATAGTTATTTAACAGGTCAAGATGTAGGTCACTCATTTTAGGTTTAAAACTTTGTTTAAACAGTTAAGCTACTTTAAGTTTTAAATACAGTTATAAGATTCGCTCTGGAAGTATATCTCAGGGATTTCAGTTATTAATTGACATCAAAATGGCACAATTTATTGGAAAATGGGAAGGTGACGGAAGCTCATACACAAATTATGATGAATTTGCAAAGGCATCTAGTAAGTTTAGTTGTACTGTATATTATTTTAAGCTTTTTTTTATAGTTTCTATTCTATGCGGTTGCCGATTATCTCAGAAGATGATTGGCTGAGTTTGAGGATCATAACTTTTATCTGCTCACTGAATAAATGGAAATGTGCTTACAGATGTAAAAAAAAATATCAACTTTATAGGGAATTTAACAGACACTCGAAATGGTGGGGTGGGTGGGGGTGTTGCGGTGTAACTTCGTTTGTTAAAATACAAAAATATATTTGATAATCATTAGAGAAACATATTTTATCAAAAAATAAATATATATATACACATTCATTTGTGAAATATGAGATCGCACAGGTCTAATCAAATATGAAAATTATTGATGGGTGTGCAATTGTGTTTATTTGACACAATTAAAAACCGGTTTTAAATACAATACAATACAAATAGTTTATTTACGTCTCACCATTAATATTACAATACATAACATATTACATGAACACATACAATAATATAAAATATTAATGCCATTCTAAAAAGAATTATGAGAGACGGGATTAAAATATCTATTGAAAATTTATACTAATAAATATCACTGTACAGCTAGATTAAATAAAAAAAAAATCCTTTAAATATTTAAATGCAATGTAAAAGGTAACTGTTTCTCGGGAAATGACATAATTCCTAACATTTTCTGTTCAATTTACCAAAAACATAAATTGAATTTGAAGAAAAAATATCCAAAAATTTAAAGATCAAAAAGTTTTCAATTCGTGAACATACAAATCTCAGGACATATATATAATTTTGAGGCGTCTGAAACGCATTCATTGATTTAACTTCATCAGGATATCATGGTTCAATGCAAAAGTATTCAAAAATATATGAAAAATTGCTTTAGAAATTAAAAAGAAATTAAAGCAGAAAACTAAGTTCAACTTTGTCAGAGGAAGTTCTTTCATGCGCTACACGTTCATATACGTGTCATTCTTGTATGTCACGTTAATATTAGTGGTATTCTAATTTTGAATTAGTTTTTTTTCCCCGAATAGTGAATGTACATGTATTATACGTTTAATGTTTGATTACAACCTGTGCGGACTTCAGAACAAATACTAATGGTTCAGCGAAAATGGACTATGATCCCAAAAATAAGAATGAACCAAAATTAAAAGAACACATACAAGACTTATAAAGTATAGACTTGCCCTTCAATTTCTATACACATGTCCTATTTAACTTTGCTAGGGTACTTACTCATCTTGATATGCAGCATATTTATGATTTAATTAGATTATCATCATAGTAATTCTCTTGTTCAAGGCATTTTGATATGAATTCGATATTTTTCTTAATCTATTTAAGAAATACCTAGTGAATATGTTGAGGAGTTCAGAAATGCTAAATTTGAGGTAGATTTCAAAAAAGATGGCGACATGTGGATTTGTGATATTAAAAGCACAGCTGGTCCAGATAAAACATACAAATTCAAGTCTGGAGAGGAAGTGACAGAAACTGATATGTTTGGAAAGGGAGTTAAGGTAATGGCATGTCTCTTATTTTGTAACAAGTCCTACAGATGGGTGCACTCCTAACCTGTACAGCAAGTAACTTGATAACCAGTCATTTGGACTGGTCATTCAAAGTTAACCTGTGACCGAATATAGGACTGCTCTGACCAGTCCTAGGACCAAAATCTAGTTAACTTGAAAAGCGGACTTGTTCCTAGGACTGTTTTTATGTCTGCCAAAAAGTTAACTTGGAAACAGGTCCGCTATTGATATAAGTTAACTTCGAACCAGTCCTGTCATAAAGTTAACATAAGTTAACTACGGAACCAGTCCTGTCATAAAGTTAACATAAGTTAACTTGGAAACCGGTCCTGCCACAAAGTTAACTTCTGCTTGGACAAATCCGATCAAAACCAGACCTGTTCCCAAGTTAACTTTTGACTGGTCTGCTCAACACTAAGTTAACTTGTAACCAGGACCGCTCTTCGTTGATTTAAAAAAAAATATTTTAGTATCTTTGTTTCGTAGTATAAACATCGAAAATAAAGTAATTTGAAAATTAATACTTCCGTTTTATGAACAGGATTAAACACAAATATTTGAAAATAAGTACGCACAGAACGTAACACAAATTTATCTGTGATCTGACAATCTATCTATTATAAAAACGATCTCGGTTACAATGATAACAGGAACTGAATATAAATATATATATATTCCGAGATCAAATTCAATCATATTATGTATATTTTTGAAAAGAAGTATATTTGATGTTAGGTGTATACGTCCTTGTTAGGTATACATCCTTGAACTATGCAGCCACAATCAGCAATAGTTTAATTCAAATTTTTGTTCGCCTCAATTAATAATAATTTTACTCAAAATACTGATACGTAACAAAGTTTCAGTAGTTTTGATGCCTCCAGTTGACTTGTACAACAAAATTATTTGACCGCATCCACCAAAACTGACCATATATGCACTTTAATTTGTAAATCGATATACCCGCATAGTAAATCAGCCATATTTTTTTATGTCAGGATTCAATGTATAATACAATCATGACAATGGACAGCAAAATTGCAATATAATAACAAAAAATTTTGGTTCGCATAAATTTAAGATACCAGCATGTCCTCATTTTATTCAAAATATTGATACGTAACAAAATTTCAGTAGTTTTGATACCTCCAGCTGACTTGTACAACAAAATTATTTGACCAAAATATAATAACAGCAAAATTGCAATATAATAACAACAAATTTTTGTTCGCCTTAATTAAGGGTGCCAGCATGTCCCCTTTTTACTTATGATACTGATACGTAACAAAATTTCAGTAGTTTTGATGCCTCCTGTTGACTTGTACAACAAAATTATTTGGCCGCATCCACCAAAACTGACCATATACATGATATATGCACTTTAATTTGTAAATCTATATACCCATAGAGTAAATCAGCCATATTTTTTATGTCAGGATTCAATGTATAATACAGTCATGACAATAGACAGTAATATTGCAATATAATAACAACAAATTGTTTTTCGCATAAATTTAGGATACCAGCATGTCCTCATTTTATTCAAAATATTGATACGTAACAAAATTTCAGTAGTTTTGATACCTCCAGTTGACTTGTACAACAAAATTATTTGACCGCATCCACCAAAACTGACCATATGTGCACTTTAATTTGTAAATCTATATACCTGCATAGTTAATCAGCCATATTTTTTATGCCAGAATCAATGTATAATACAATCATGACAATGGACAGCAATACTGCAATATAATAACAACAAATTTTTGTTCACATCAATTTGGGATACCAGCATGTCCTCATTTTATTCAAAATATTGATATGTAACAAAATTTCAGTAGTTTTGATACCTCCAGCTGACTTGTACAACTAAATTATTTGACTGAATTCACCAAAACTGACCATATGTGCACTTTAATTTGTAAATCTATATACCCGCATAGTAAATCAGCCATATTTTTTATGTCAGGATTCAATGTATATTACAATCATGACAATGGACATCAAAATTGCAATATAATAACAAAAAAATTTGGTTCGCATAAATTTAGGATACCAGCATGTCCTCATTTTATTCAAAATATTGATACGTAACAAAATTTCAGCTGTTTTGATACCTCCAGCTGACTTGTACAACAAAATTATTTGACCACATTACCAAAACTGACCATATGTGAACTTTAAATTGTAAATCTATATACCAGCATAGTAAATCAGCCTTATTTTTAATGTCAGGATTCAATGTATAATACAATCATGACAATGGACAGCAATATTGCAATATAATAACAACAAATTTTTGTTTGCCTAAATTAAGGGTGCCAGCATGTCCTCTTTTTACTTAAAATACTGATACGTAACAAAATTTCAGTAGTTTTGATGCCTCCAGTGGACTTGTACAACAAAATTATTTGACCGCATCCACCAAAACTGACCATATATGCACTTTAATTTGTAAATCTATATACCCGCATAGTAAATCAGCAATATTTTTTATGTCAGGATTCAATGTATAATACAATCATGACAATGGACAGCAATATTGCAATATAATAACAACGAATTTTGGTTCGCATAAATTTAGGATACCAGCATGTCCTCATTTTATTCAAAATATTGATACGTAACAAAATTTCAGTAGTTTTGATACCTCCAGCTGACTTGTACAACAAAATTATTTGACCGTATTACCAAAACTGACCATACAATGCCATACGTGAACTTTAAATTATAAATCTATATACCAGCACAGTAAATCAGCCTTATATTTTTAATGTCAGGATTCAATGTATAATACAATCATGACAATGGACAGCAATATTGCAATATAATAACAACAAATTTTGGTTCGCATAAATTTAGGATACTAGCATGTCCTCATTTTATTCAAAATATTGATACGTAACAAAATTTCAGTAGTTTTGATACCTCCAGCTGATTTGTACAACATAATTTGACCGCATTACCAAAACTGACCATATGTGAACTTTAAATTGTAAATCTATATACCCGCATAGTAAATCAGCCTTATTTTTAATGTCAGGATTCAATGTATAATACAATCATGACAATGGACAGCAATATTGCAATAAAATAACAACAAATTTTTGTTCGCATAAATTTAGGATACCAGCATGTCCTCATTTCATTCAAAATATTGATACGTAACAAAATTTCAGTAGTTTTGATACCTCCAGCTGACATGTACAACAAAATTATTTGAGCGCATTACCAAAACTGACCATATGTGCACTTTAATTTGTAAATCTATATACACCATGACGTACCCGCATAGTATTAATCAGCCATATTTTTTATGTCAGGAATCAATGTATAATATAATCATGACAATGGACAGCAATATTGCAATTTAATAACAACAAATTTTTGTTCGCATAAATTTGGGATACCAGCGTGTCCTCCTTTTATTCAAAATATTGATACGTTACAAAATTTCAGTAGTTTTAATACCTCATGCTGACTTGGAAAACAAAATTAGTTGACCAAAACTGATCATATGTGCACTTTTATTTGCAAATCTATATACCTGCATACCATTGTACCGAGCGCCTTAATGTCTTCTCCTGGCGCTCCTGTTCACATTTTAGTAGGACCGTAAATGTACACGTAATCAATAATATTGGAAAACTATTAATCCAAAAAATATTTTGATTAAATTGAGAATGTCAGAATTTCATTTCTTTATTCATAATAACAGTCAGATCATATAGGAGTTCATGATAGTGTACGTGTAAAACAAAACTATTATGCCACATCATCAAAGTACCAACACTGACATATCTGAATTCATTTGTACTATCAGAGACATATAATATATAATTGTATTATATGTCTCTGGTACTATTTACAATGATTTAATAAAAAAAGTATACGAGGTTCTCTTCTTGGAATATATTATGTCGGTTGATTGATTTTGTTAATAGTTAAACGTCAAGTGGCAATTATTTCATTAGAGTGCGCATTGAGTATAATTATAGGACGTCCCATATAAATATCGGCAATGACAAATCTCTCGATAAATCTGACGAATTTGACGAGATTGTTGATAGTTTTACCACACCGTATGCTTACGGACACTGTACAATTTCTGTTAGAATATTCTGCGGGAAATAGAATAGTAAATCCAATGCAAACAAGTTGAATATCAATGAAATATCCATGCAAGTATTAATTTATGCATAAAGTAAAATTTAGGAAGGGACAGGTAAACAACGGGGAACGAAGTAACGTAGACAATGTTGCCGATATCCCGTGATATAAGAATATTGTTCCGATGCGTTGGATAACCTTTCTATCCGCCTTCTAATACAAAAAACTCTGTGTGATCGTATAGCCATTTTTTATTTATATAAGAATACATGTATATCAAATAAAAGAGAGCATTTGTATAATATCTAGTAGAGTCTAGCGAGTAAATAATAAATGATATCTGTGGAAAAACAATGCGAATGTTGTTTACATATTTTAATCATGCGGAAAGCTCAAGGCTGATATGAAAACTCTTATAACGATAATCTGTCATAAGCAGACCTGTCCTCAGGTCTGGTCAATAGCAGACTTGTCCACAGGTCTGGTCAAAAGCAGACCTGTCCTCAGGTCTGGTCAGGAGCAGACCTGTCCACAGGTCTGGTCTGAGGCAGACCTGTTCTCAGGACTGGTCAAAAGCAGACTTGTCCACAGGTCTGGTCTGGGACAGACCTGTCCTCAGGACTGGTCAAAAGCAGACTTGTCCACAGGTCTGGTCTGGAATAGACTTGTCGATAGGTCTGCAGCAGTCCTAAAAAAGCAGACCGTAGGTCTGGTCCACCAACGACGAAGTTAACTTGCTTGACTGCTTAAAAATTCTCAAGTTAACTTAGAAAGCAGTCAACAAGTTAACTCTAAGTTAACTTTTGTCAAGGTTAGGACCGCACCCATCTGTATGTTTTGCAATGAGAATAACTTTTTCTTTAAAACTTACATATTATTTTCATTTTTGCTGTATTTGGCACCATATTGATTTCCCCTATGATTATTCATGAAACCAATTTAATGCAAACACATGAATGTCGTGGTAAAAGACCAGTTCTTATATACATGTTGCAGTCATTTCATTTCTAGTCTACCATAGCATGATTGGACGGAATTTTATTTCCGGTCTGTTTGTCTTTTTTTAAACTTTTGAATTTAGATAGTTTATCATATAGACTTAAAACGGAGTACATATATAAAAAAGAAGATGTAGAATGATTACCAATGAGACAACTATCCACAAAAGACCAAAATGACACAAACATTAACAACTATAGGTCACCGTACGGTCTTCAAAATTTAAATTTATCGTATCTTAAAATGCTCTTAAAATAAGTTTTGTTCGGTTTTAGGAGTAAACAAAAACTGTTTTTGTCTTTTTATTGATTATAAGTATACTATCACCTTCGATTCTGATACCAAAATGACAGAAGTGGAATCGGGTGAAGCCACTGGTTGGGAGACATTGACAATAACACGGGTTGTTACCGGCAAGAAAATGCTAGAGGTATAGTATTTTGGTTTCATTACATATGATTAGTCACAAATATCGCTAAAACAAAAATAAATTAGTAAAGGAAGGATTAAATAATAATACAAGGAGATTTTATTGATTTTCCTAATTTGTTTCTACCACTGTTTCGGTACCGTTGTTTAGAGTGTATATTTTCCTAATTTGTTTCTAACACTGTTTCGGTACCGTTGTTTGGAGTGTATATTTTCCTAATTTGTTTCTACCACTGTTTCGGTACCGTTGTTTGGAGTGTATTTTTTCCTAATTTGTTTCTACCACTGTTTCGGTACCGTTGTTTGGAGTGTATATTTTCCTAATTTGTTTCTAACACTGTTTCGGTGCCGTTGTTTGGAGTGTATATTTTCCTAATTTGTTACTAACACTGTTTCGGTACCGATGTTTGGAGTGTATATTTTCCTAATTTGTTTCTAACACTGTTTCGGTACCGTTGTTTGGAGGTTATATTTTCCTAATTTGTTTCTTACACTGTTTCGGTACCGTTGTTTGGAGTGTATATTTTCCTAATTTGTTTCTAACACTGTTTCGGTACCGTTGTTTGGAGTGTATATTTTCCTAATTTGTTTCTACCACTGTTTCGGTACCGTTGTTTGGAGTGTATTTTTTCCTAATTTGTTTCTACCACTGTTTCGGTACCGTTGTTTGGAGTGTATATTTTCCTAATTTGTTTCTAACACTGTTTCGGTGCCGTTGTTTGGAGTGTATATTTTCCTAATTTGTTACTAACACTGTTTCGGTACCGATGTTTGGAGTGTATATTTTCCTAATTTGTTTCTAACACTGTTTCGGTACCGTTGTTTGGAGTGTATATTTTCCTAATTTGTTTCTAACACTGTTTCGGTACCGTTGTTTGGAGTGTATATTTTCCTAATTTGTTTCTAACACTGTTTCGGTACCGTTGTTTGGAGTGTATATTTTCCTAATTTGTTTCTACCACTGTTTCGGTACCGTTGTTTGGAGTGTATTTTTTCCTAATTTGTTTCTACCACTGTTTCGGTACCGTTGTTTGGAGTGTATATTTTCCTAATTTGTTTCTAACACTGTTTCGGTGCCGTTGTTTGGAGTGTATATTTTCCTAATTTGTTACTAACACTGTTTCGGTACCGATGTTTGGAGTGTATATTTTCCTAATTTGTTTCTAACACTGTTTCGGTACCGTTGTTTGGAGTGTATATTTTCCTAATTTGTTTCTAACACTGTTTCGGTACCGTTGTTTGGAGTGTATATTTTCCTAATTTGTTTCTAACACTGTTTCGGTACCATTGTTTGGAGTGTATCAGACCTGAGGGATAACAATCATTTTATATGTCATAATGAATAATTCATATATACATGTATTTTACCTGTAAATTACTAGTTCATAAAATGATCATATCATTTTGCCTAAATTAATGTCGCAAATTTATAAGGCATTTTTTTCCATAGATGTATTGTCTACTCTTTAGGTTCTTTTTGGTTTATATGCTCTCCATCGGTTTTGTTCTCGGTCGTACCTGATCAATTTTATTCCATAACCTAGTGATTTGCGAATGATAAAACAGAATTATCATAATTACAATTATCAAGACTGGTAGGGACAAACTTAAATCTTAATTCCTCGTTTCCATTTGATATTTCTCAATTCTAAGTTGAGATGAATGTAAACATGGAACGGACATATTTTATTTTTAAACAGAGAAATTGCAAGTTGGAACTGAGAAATGTCAATTTTGAAATTAGAAATTTTAACAACAGAATGTCCCTACTGGTTTTTCGTAGAAATATATAATTCTAAACTCGTCATCGTTTTCATTTGATTGTTTTTTTAAGCAAACAATTATCATTTTTTACACAATCAATAAATATGTTTATTATTGCTTTCCAGACAATCAAACTGGAAGATGGTACATCAATGACAATGACATTAATAAAAGTATCCTAAAGTATGATAGACCAGGAAATGTTATAAGACCGCCGTTAATAAGCTGTTGTTGGATAGATAGAATAAAAGAACGGCTTACAAATTTGGTCTACGGTTACTATATTATGAATTAAACTATTCTATTTATGTAAACAAAATTAGATATGTATTTTTTGTCATTAAAGCTTTTCACTTTTCTTCGTATTTATACATCTCTGGATTTTAAATGTTGTTTTCAGAATAGGAACGTTAAGAATTACAGCAGGCCACTTACGAACCCTTCAGAGAGTTGTTGTAAGGGTTCTTAACGTGCAAAGTTCAAATATTGTGGCACTCTTTTTACACTCGGATTTTACGTCCCTATTCTCTCCGCACGTGGCTGCATACTTATACATCCCTCACAGTCAAACGGATAACCTACTTTTTCGAGGGTTTTCAAGCTGGTTGGAGTGAGACCAGTGTTGACCATATTTCTAGTCCCTAGTCACTCTTGAGCATAACAGTAGAGGAAGGCAAGACCTTCACGCAACACCAGAATACATTATACAGAAAAGAATCACTTTAATATTGCTTTATACTATCCATGAACGAATGATTTGTATCCCCCCAAATGCCAGTCACAGTGACTGAACAATATATGTATGGTTATAACCTTCATCAATAAGTCTATTCTGCCAACCCTATGTTCACTGTATACACATGGAACCATACCTATAATTGTACAAATAAGACGGTGTTGTATGATTGCAAATGAGACAACTATCCACAAGACACCAAATGACACAGAAATTAACGTAGGTCAACGTACGGCTTTCAACAAAGAGCAAATGTAAAACAATTCAAACGAGAAACTAACGGCATAATTTATGTAAAAACAAAAAACAAATACGCTAAAAAAATATGTTACTTTAGTTTATTTATATTCCTACTATAATTTTTTATACGCCCGTAATGTTGACGTAATGTTAAGTATTATGGTATACACATGTCCGGTGTCCGTCTGTCCGTCCGTCTGTCTGCCCGTCTGTCCGGCTTAAACATGTCGCACCGTAACTTGAGAACGACTTATCCAAATTTCATGAAACTTGATATAGTTGTTTCTTATGATGGTCAAATGATCTGTATACTTTTTGGTGAAAATTATATTTAAACTTTTTGATTTACGGCACTTTGTAACTAAAACAGGGTCGTGTTTTTTTCACATGTCGCACTGTATCTCAAAAACGATTCTTGATTATGGCTTAAAACTTTAAACACTTCTTAGTTATATTAATCTTAATATCTGTATACTTTTTGGTGATGATTCAAAATTTCATTTTTGAGTTATTGAGTATTTTGTAAAAAAAGGGGGAGGTCTTTTTTACATGTCGCGCCATATCTCAAAATCGATTTATGATTATTGCTACAAACTTTACACATGTCTTTGTTATATTAATCTTAAGATCTGTATACTTTTTGGTGATGATTCAAAATTTTATTTTTGAGTTATTGAGTATTTTGTTAAACAGGGGAGGTTTTTTTGCATGTCGCGCCGTATCTCAAAAATAATTTATGATTTTTGCTTAAAACTTTACACACTTCTTTGTTATATTAATCTAAAGTTCTGTATACTTTTTGGTTCTGATTCAAAAGTTTATTTTTGTGATATTTAGTTTTTTGTAAAAAAAAAAAAAAACAGGGTGGGGGGTTTCCCGCCGTGTCTCAAAAACTATATATGGTTATTGCTTAAAACTTTCTCAGAAACTATTTATGATTATTGCATATAACTTCCACATAAGACGTCGGGCGTATCATGCGCTCATGGCGCAGCAGTTTATTTTTGAAGTAATGAAAATATCATGCGCATTGAAATCGGTCTCGCTTCAAACACGGGCTTTCTCAAATCAACTGCGAAATATTCATTCCGTCACAACTTTGGAACTTTTTTTTAATGGTATACGTTGCTCTGTCATAATGAAATTCGTTTCAATGGTGAATTGATTTATTGATCATCATAAAGGCTCTACATGCATAATGACTCATGAACCACCATGAAGAATGTTTACATTAATTTAATATAATATCTTATTATATTGCAAAGATTGACGAAAGCGATAGTTTATTAATCAGAAGAAAAACAACTGCATTACTGAAACTAAAATTGTATAAAACCTATTGACTTCACCAGTTAAGTGTTTAAATACGTGCATGAAGGGTCATTTGTTTAACAGTAAAGAAAGAAATGTAACGGTTGCATTTTGGTACGTCAGAGATTTATAAAACGTGATTTACTACTCGTGTTAAAATCTGATAACTCAACGTCATTAAAAAAAGTGTCACACATCATTACATGTACTGAAGTGGATTGGTTAATATGTTTTGTCTAATTTTACACATTTACAACAAATTCTTCCATATTTATTATATCGTTAAAATAGTGGATATATTGAATTATTTTTGTACTGGCTTGTTTAAACACGACATTCAATATTGCATTAGGAGAAATGTTAATATGTTTGGAGACATACATGTAGTACCTTCAAGGTCTAGCACCATGTCTTTGACATTGGACCACTACTATTTAGCTTTCCTTTTGGCTGACACACCGTTAATTAAACACAATTATTTAATCAATCTATCAATCAAACTTGGCTACTGTTTTCGAATAGTCAATGCTGTACTCCACACCATTCTATAAATAGTTAACGTTACCAGGATATATAACATTTACAGTATAGTAACTATTGACCCAGACAGTCAATAAGTACGATACTGTCTGCTAAATAAAACAATGCTTAATAAATTGTCGGTAATCCAATTTTATAATATGCCATGTCATCGATTGTATATTAAATACTTCAAACAAAGCGATTTTGGTCGATTTAGTGTTGAAGAAAACACGTACATTTTTCACTAAATAGAAAGATTACAACTTAACAGAAAACTTTGAAGTTATATTGTGTGTATTCGCTAAGTTTTTCGTAAATTTAAACATGTGAAATGCAACTAATATATTTTTTTCCAGATTAAGTGACATATCAAAGTCAGCTAAAAGGTTATTTTATCGAATGACTGTATTTTGTCTGTCTAAATACATGCATAAAGAAATACCACCAACCCGTGTACAGTTATTTCTTATATAATTGAATTCTAAATTCCATTTTAAACCATAGTAATTCATGAAAAAACGTTGATGACGTCATGGTCGCATGACTAAATTATGTCTATGAGCTGATAAACAAAATACGTCAGTCAATCAAAAGACGCGTTACATCCAAAATTTAATAATACGAGTTTAACTTAGTAATTTCAATGCAAAAAAAGTTTTAAAAGCCACGAAACTCAACATTTTGAAATTAAAAATCTCCGCATTTATAGGTAATGTCCATGCAATATCTAAAAGAGGAGCGAAAGATACCAGTGGGACATTTAAACGCATAAATCAAAAATAAACTGACAACGCCATGGATAAAAAAACAGACAAACATTAGTTCACACGAAACTAAGCAACACGAACCCCACCAAAAACTTGAGTAGATCTCAGGTGCTCCGGAAGTGTAAGTAAATACTGCTCCACATGCGGCACCCGTTGAGTATCTCATGTCTGTACCAACCCGATAATAAGTCTAATTATGCAGGTCAAAAAAGAAAAATGAACGGGATTGAAGTTGCTACATAAGTAACATATCCGATATCACCTGTAAAACGTATATTCCATAACGGTCAATCTATTCGTGATGGCGTCTGTAAAATTTACGAAGGGAAGATTCCAACTTAATGGACGCATGACTTAACAGAGAGATTAAAAAAAAGGCATGACGACTTCAATGTAAAATTGACATGAACATGATATTTTAAACAATGAACAAAGTGAGGAAGAAGTTTCAGAAATGTTCATTAAAAAACAACTTTCGAAAGTGTTAGAAAAAAATAACCAATACGCGACATGCTGACGAAACGAAATGCAATGCATATAAAAAAAAATTAATCCCACAAATATGGTGGCCGGTTAATATAGATCTGAGATTACTCGAGGTTGCTGACAGTTAGTTAAAAAAATCCTAACTGTAAAAATATAAGAGCATACACTACAGTCAAGGCGATACATTATTGCATCCACACAACACGAGCCAAAAACTCTAGCTGCAGTTACTGACAGTTAGTTTTAAAAAACTGTAAAAATATAAGGGCAAAAAAAGGCCATTTCCCTCATTTGAGCCTTTCCTATATATATTCTATCGGGCAAAAACACAAAAATGGAAAGTATAAAATGTGATAGCATGAAGTGAAACCATTTCGTTTTTTTTTGCATTTTCGTCTTCGTGTTTTTGCCCGATAAAATATGAACATGTAAAGACGCAAAATGACAATAATCAGCAACATTATTTGGGGCGTATGACATTTGCGCCGATTTTGAAATTGTTCATTCTTTCATTTGCGCCGATTTCATTTTTTCATTTGCGCCGATTTTATATTTTTTCCTAATTGGATTTACTGGTAAGTTTTAGGTAAGTTCATACTTTTATATTGGCTGTGCACAGAGTATAAGGCAAATCAAGTGACATTGCAATTGGTAAATGGCTATCCCAATGTTTCGGGTTACCATTCCTTTCCCTTAATGAGATCAATGACTGCTTCACGTTTGACATTGTCTGACGCTCCGCTCCTTCTGATGACAAATGTCATACATTCTTAGACAACGTACAAGTACACATTCCATAACGGTCAACCAATTCGTGATGGCGTCCATAAAACTAACGAAGGGATGAATTCAACTTCACCATTTGGAACTCTTGGTTTAAAAGCTTCCTTGTGAGAAAATTCGAACTCTAGAAATGCCCCCACCAGTACGTATGCCAGACAAAGAAAATATGGCCTTCGTTATCGCCAATTACGCCAAATATAGAAGAGACGAAATCATAAGAAAGGAATATATTAGATGTGTTGCCTAAACATACTCGGCAAAAACAGATTTATGAATTGAAAGTATTCCTTTTTTATGGATTTGAATGCTGTACATATTTTTTTTATTCGTCATTTTAGTATAAACAAAGTGCTTTTATCTTAGGCTTTACGTCTTGATTTTAAGCAGGAGACAACAGTTATACACATGCTATAATTGACAATTTATAACATATGTATAACTGGCTAACGGAAGAGGTCGCATCTTATACCATTTCACCTGTTATTTACCTGTAAATAAATCGGCGCAGATGAAAAAAAAATCGGCGCAAGTGAAAGAAATAACCGGCGCAAATGCAAAACGCCGATTATTTGCAATTGATAATTAAATGTTGCCTCTGGGTGTGATTTTATCCGTACGGGGCCAAAAAGTATCTATTGATTAAGACTATTTGGTAATGTTGAAAGCCATTTTCTGCTTTTTTATTCAAGGGCTTTGGAAGAGTGTCGTGTAGCTACATATTACATATATTTCATATCTATCATTGCTAAGGTACAGTATACATGTACTAGTACACATTAATCCATGTATATCTTTTTGAAGTCATAATCCTTGATTTTAATTTAATAAATGCCAATAAACAATGCAGGAGATCTTTGATTAAATGTATCGTTGCCTAGATATCTCTAGGACAATGTGCACTGAATTACAGGCTATCGACTTGGGACATGCATATAAAGAGTATATCGGAGTTAAACAAGTTTGTGAACGATCCTTTTTCTCGTGATCTGGGACAATGGTGTAATTGTATATAAAGCATACTAACTATGTTCTTGTATTTTTTTTAATGGTAAAAACAAATGAACCATTGTAGTAGATTCCACTTTTTGTAAGAACTGAATCATTTTTGATCAGTAAAACAATAAGGAATATCATTTGTCCTCTTTTTTAGACTCTATAATACAAAATTATACTAATATTTATTATAACATATTCCTCACAAAATATGAGACGGTAGTATAACGTTAAAGCGATACAACATATCAATATGTAACCAATATAAGATCGTGCAAAAAGAATGTAAAACATATACTTTTGTTTAAACGGCTCCCAGGGTTCGCTAGTCAGCTTTCATGGTCACCAATCTTATATACTTCTTTACTATCAACAGGATACGTGATCTCTATTGTAACAATTATATATAGGGCTTCAATACTGCAGATATCAATGTAAACAATATGCACGTGTTTATTTACTGGTAACATTCCCAAGTTCTGTCTCTGTGATATGGAACACAGAGAGCATAACTGGGAACCAGTATGTAAACAAAATTAATTTTCTATGAATATTCAAGATCTCCCCAAAAGAGGCGTGTTTTGAGAAACAGCTATATTTACAAAGTGCAACCGATACAGACATTTATTCAAATAGAAAAACTCTCTAAAATCAGTTTTTCACACATTAATACCCATTTATCAGAATTATAGTCTTAAAAAAATCACTGCCTATACTCTAAGTTTTTCTTTACTATACATTTTAAACCCCCTCCCCTGTTTCATTTTTTTAAAGAATTTGAAAACAAGACTTTAACTATTGCCAGCTTACCCTAATTGCATATTTTCTGATAAAAAATGCCTAGAACCTGTTAAAAACTGTTTTGATTTGTTAACATATTGAAAGCATATCAGAATACTATAAATGTAATGTTAAGCAGTCAATCATTACAACATTCAAGATTATATATAGTATCAAATCCAGCCTCTGTTTCCAGACCACATCTTACTGTATGCATATTTGTCAATTAAAGAAAACATGTTCTGCCTCAAATGGTCAATTTAGAATTCTTGTCACAACAGTATCATCTGTAACCATTTATCTGACACAATTTAGCTACATGTACTATATATACTAGAAGTGTTAAAACAAAGCCATATTTGCAATTATAGTTGTATGCATGCAGATACCAGTCTGAGATATAAATTCACTTAAAATGTTGTAGAGATGACTGCTAACATCTGATTTTTGCATAACTTCCAAGCAAAGTTATTGTTTTCTATATCAAGAACTTTAAAATCATAAAATCATAGCATTAATAAGTTAAATTATTTGTTTTATGACCCAGGGGGTAGGCAATTTTCTATGGTTTTTGCCCCTGGGGCCTCACATTTCCTAAATCATTCTGCTGTTTCTAGCAATTTGGAATATTTAGTACATATTCAGGATACAACACACTATTGTAACTTTTCTTGAGATATTTTGGTTTTTCTAGCTTGTATTTATTATGCCGTGGTGACAAAAAAACAGATTTATGTGTTGGGGCTTACTTTTGGGTTATCGAAAGGACACAAATATACCTATAGATAATATTCAGGAAGAATCAATGAGTTGTATTGACTGTGAAGAGTACATATAAGCACTTCTTAACAATTTAACTGACAAATATGCAAATATTATGAATTAATTTTGTATCCAGGACTTTAATTAAACTATGCATACTGTAAAGTGTGAATTTATGCTGAGTCATCATATTTAAGGCCCAGGATTCTATCAATCTTTATTAAATATTTATAAAACTTCATATTTGAGTTAATTTCTTTAAAATCTTTGAAATAAATTCTGAATATTCCCCTTTTCACCCTATATATGTGTTTGCATACCCCTTCTATGATCGAGTTTTACGTTATGCAAGCAAATAACTTATTATTGTGCGGATTATGTCGTCGGAGTGCCAGTGATATCAGGAGAGCAATTTTACTTTAAGATTAGAATCGTTATTGAATAAATAGTACATGTACGCTAAACATCAACATATAAAAAAGAAGATGTGGTATGATTGCCAATGAGACAACTATCCACAAAAGGCCAAAATAACACAAACATTAACAACTATAGGTCACCGTACGGCATTCAACAATGAGCAAAGCCCATACCGCATAGTCAGCTATAAAAGGCCCCGATTAGACAATGTAAAACAATTCAAACGAGAAAACTAACGTCTTATTTATGTTAAAAAAAACTAGAGGCTCTTAAGAGCCTGTATCGCTCACCTGATTCTACTCGGGTTTTTGAAATCATATAATAACATATAAGACTTGGCTAAAAGTAATAATACAACCTCATACAGAGGGAAATTCAGGCTATGTTGGATTTCATTCAAAAGGCCCCCACTGGCGGACATCTTGTATGATGGATTGGCTACACAGTAACAACACTTGGTCATGATCAGCACCTCATAAGGAACATTCATGCAATGTTTGGTTTCATTCCATTCCATATGGTTCTCTTAAAGAAGACATTCATATTTATTTCCCATAGGGTTCTAAGTTAAACGAAGTACCCCGCTGGCGGCCATCATGGATGATGGATTGGCTACAAAGTAACAACACTTGGTCAGCACCTCATAAGGAACATTCATGCCATGTTTGGTTTCATTTCATTCAGTGGTTCTCTAAAAGAAGTCATTTGTATGCATTTCCCATAGGGTCCTATGTTAAACTAAGTCACCTGCTGGCGGCCATCTTGGATGATGGATCGGCTACAAAGTAACAACACTTGGTCAGCACCTCATAAAAAACATTCATGCCATGTTTAGTGTCATTCCATTCAGTGGTTCTCTAAAAGAAGTCATTTGTATGCATTTCCCTAAGGGTCCTATTTCAAACTTAGTCCAATGCTGGGGGCCATCTTGGATAATGGATCGGCTACAAAGTAACAACACTTGGTCAGCACCTCATAAGGAACATTCATGCCATGTTCGGTTTCATTCCATTCAGTGGTTCTCTAAAAGAAGTCATTTGTATGCATTTCCTATAGGGTCCTATGTTAAACTAAGCCCCCCACTGGCGGCCATCTTGGATAATGGATCGGCAACAAAGTAACAACACTTGGTCAGCACCTCATAAGGAACATTCATGCTATGTTTGGTTTCTTTCCATTCAGTGGTTCCCTTAAAGAAGTCTTTTGTATGCATTTCCCATAGGGTCCTATGTTAAACTAAGTCCCCCGCTTGCGGCCATCTTGGATGATGGATCGGCTCCAAAGTAACAACACTTGGTCAACACCTCATAAGGAACATTCATACCAAGTTTGGTTTCTTTCTATTCAGTGGTTCTCTAGTAGAAGTTCAAAATGTAAAATGTTAACGACGACGACGACGACGGACGACGACGACGACGGACGACGGACGCCAAGTGGTGAGAAAAGCTCACTTGGCCCTTCGGGCCAGGTGAACTAAAAATGAACGAAAAACAAATGTGTAACACATAAACAAACGACAACTACTGAATTACAGGCTCCTGACTTGGGACAGGCACATACATAAATAATGTGGCGGGGTTAAACATGTTAGCGGGATCCCAACCCTCCCCTAACCTTGGACAGTGGTATAACAGTACAACATAAGAACGAACTATAACAATCAGTTGAAAAAGGCTTAACTCATCAGATTGAAAGAAAAAAAAACAAGTGGACGTGGCCGGGTATTTATTCATCCCGACACAAAAAGACACAATGAACAGATCTGAGAGTACTCGCAGTTATCTGACAGCTAATTCAAAGCCACTAACAACTAATAAAAATATCATGCCTTTAAGACTAAACACCAAACAGTCGGCTATGGAACGATCATGCAATCAAGCAGTTCTAAAAAAAAGTTCTGACATATACAAAAAAGATGGATAAAAAATATACACAAACGATTAATCAAGTTTTTAAAATATCATGTGTTGGATACTTAAAAATCATCAAGTATTGTGACTCAGATACGTGTATATCATGTATAATTATATGTGTCCGAACTCATGTATTCATACATGTGCAAATATATCAATAATTACCATGAAATCATGTAGGGTAAACTGACTACACATAAATCTGCTGCAGATATTCTCAAGAAATAACAAATATGTCTAATTTTCTGGGAAAATGGAAAGGAGATGGAAGTTCGTTCGTAAATTTTGAAGCATTCGCCAAGGCGTCAGGTAAATTTTATTTTAACTACCACTTGACTATTTAACGATTTTAAGTAAGCACACATTTATGCATTGATTACTATTCAAATAAAGATGTATATTATAACATGTGTAAACTTATAAAACTAACCGCCATAGCGAAATCACTTTTTGTGATAAATGTTATTTCTGATTACTTAAAACTATTGCATTTTCTGCTAGGCTGTTATATAGTATGTAATTTAAAAAGTATTGTTCATATATTAACAGACTTTAGAAACGTTCGTAACACGTGCTAGATTATTATTTTAAATTCTTATTTTTAAATATTATGCAATTTTTGTTAAAGAAATGTATGAAAATGAATTTCTTTCCTTTCTTCAGTGTCTTAAAAATGTTTACAGTTTGAAAGTTTAAGTAAATACGTCATATTTTACGTTCAAATAATGCAGTATGCACTGATATTCTGTTATCCCCCTTCACCGTCGAATACACTGATTGACTGTAACCAACAAAAAGGTGATTACAGAAAGGTCGACCAATTGGGTTTGACATGTTTTGATGTAACTACTGTTATTACTAGCCAGTCAACTCTGAGGTTGTGAGTTCGAACCCTGCTCGTGCTGGTACACTTGATTCCAATCTTAATAGATTAGGATTGTCGGTTTCCCTATATATATCGAAGGTTGTATCCTCCCGTCATTTCGGCTTCAACCACCAAAAATAGAAACTGGCCGCCGCGAAATAGTCAAAAAAGGGTTGTTTAAAAGTGGCGTAAAAACTAATCAAATCAAATAAAAATTAAGATTTATTTTTGATTGATTTTGGGTTATGAATGATTGGGGCAAATATGACATGGTTTGATCTCAGCGGTCTGATCAAGCTGTTGTCGGGGAGCGTTTTATGTTCATGATGCCTTGAGTTAATTTGATATCACTAGTAGATAGTAGAGCACATCATGAAATCATTCAAGTTCCTCTTAAAACCAAGAACAGTTACAAATACCTGAGAGGAGGTCGGCAGCTTTTTGCATAATTATAGATAAATAACACGATATTTCATTGAAATCATGCACATGAATAGACGAGGGTAAGCTTTAATTTTAGAACGAATACATACTTAAAAATACGCTGTAAGATTTAAATCATTATGATATAGGAATACTAGAAGGGAATGTCAGACTACTTTATGGACTTTGCTGAATAATATGCGAAACAAATCAATTTGTCGAAAAAGTAATAAGAAAAGTAACATTGTAATTTCTTACTTAAAAGAGATCTGCCTTGAACCATACCTTTAAACCGAAATCGGAGATATCGGGGAAAAATAAATATGTAAGTTAATGGTGTGTTGCATAATCTTAGGAATAGATATGACGAATAATATGAATGAAGAAGTATTGTAGATGAAGGGATTTATTAGGAAAATTATACCCCATGCTGCACGAAATATTCAAAAGCAAAAAAGGTGAAAAGTATACTGAAATTTTGTAAAGAAAAATTTGTTTGATTTGTTTTACATTTGTATCGAAGAGAAAAAAAACGTGAAAGAGCATTGTATGTTGAAAATGTAACAATGACTTATCTTTTCTGCAATGTTTACAAGATCTTCAAAATAAATAAAAGATCTTCAATAATAGAATACCGTCATCAACTATTTACTTTTATTTTTGTCATCAGTTCTTTTTCCATTTACAGGTCTACCTGACGAAGTATACGAAAAACTAAAACAAGGCACGTATTCTTTAGAATTTAGTAGGAATGGTGATACCTGGTCGTATGAAGTTGTATCATCTATTTTACCAACAAAGACATACACGTTTCAGCCTGGAATAGAAGTTTCCACTACAGATCTGTTTGGAAAAGCCTCAAAGGTCAGTTAAAATATACGTCTTCCAACAAAATCGAAAAACTTCAATATGTGTCCTTTAACAAATCAAAAAAGACTACTTTGTGTGCTAACATGAATTGTCATTGATATGGTTATGTTTATAAATTTACTGTTTACAAAATTTTGAATTATTTTAAATGCTAACTCTTTCTACCTCAGGCATAGATTACCTTAGCTGTATTTGGCAACACTTTTAGGAATTTTGGTCCTCAAAGCTCTTCAACTTCGTACTTTATTTGGCCTTTTATTTTTTTTGGATTCGAGCGTCACTGGTGAGTCTTTTGGTAACTTTGACGATAATGGTTTTAATGATGAGGTATATTGGTGTTTAACATCCAGTTAAATATACTTATGAATATAATTATTTTCTGTGACTGTATCTTACATTAATTTGTAGGATCCTTTACTATAGATAATTTAGCTGATCTGTAACAATAACATCTTCATGCCTTATATATCATGTACTGTAGTACGCCGCTAGATTAAAACTGACGTGGAAAGGTAACACATGCCCACCGAAAGCTCTTTTTTTGGATGATGGATCGGCTCCAAAGTAACAACACTTGGTCAACACCTCATAAGGAACATTCATACCAAGTTTGGTTTCTTTCTATTCAGTGGTTCTCTAGTAGAAGTTCAAAATGTAAAATGTTAACGACGACGACGACGACGGACGACGACGACGACGGACGACGGACGCCAAGTGGTGAGAAAAGCTCACTTGGCCCTTCGGGCCAGGTGAACTAAAAATGAACGAAAAACAAATGTGTAACACATAAACAAACGACAACTACTGAATTACAGGCTCCTGACTTGGGACAGGCACATACATAAATAATGTGGCGGGGTTAAACATGTTAGCGGGATCCCAACCCTCCCCTAACCTTGGACAGTGGTATAACAGTACAACATAAGAACGAACTATAACAATCAGTTGAAAAAGGCTTAACTCATCAGATTGAAAGAAAAAAAAAACAAGTGGACGTGGCCGGGTATTTATTCATCCCGACACAAAAAGACACAATGAACAGATCTGAGAGTACTCGCAGTTATCTGACAGCTAATTCAAAGCCACTAACAACTAATAAAAATATCATGCCTTTAAGACTAAACACCAAACAGTCGGCTATGGAACGATCATGCAATCAAGCAGTTCTAAAAAAAAGTTCTGACATATACAAAAAAGATGGATAAAAAATATACACAAACGATTAATCAAGTTTTTAAAATATCATGTGTTGGATACTTAAAAATCATCAAGTATTGTGACTCAGATACGTGTATATCATGTATAATTATATGTGTCCGAACTCATGTATTCATACATGTGCAAATATATCAATAATTACCATGAAATCATGTAGGGTAAACTGACTACACATAAATCTGCTGCAGATATTCTCAAGAAATAACAAATATGTCTAATTTTCTGGGAAAATGGAAAGGAGATGGAAGTTCGTTCGTAAATTTTGAAGCATTCGCCAAGGCGTCAGGTAAATTTTATTTTAACTACCACTTGACTATTTAACGATTTTAAGTAAGCACACATTTATGCATTGATTACTATTCAAATAAAGATGTATATTATAACATGTGTAAACTTATAAAACTAACCGCCATAGCGAAATCACTTTTTGTGATAAATGTTATTTCTGATTACTTAAAACTATTGCATTTTCTGCTAGGCTGTTATATAGTATGTAATTTAAAAAGTATTGTTCATATATTAACAGACTTTAGAAACGTTCGTAACACGTGCTAGATTATTATTTTAAATTCTTATTTTTAAATATTATGCAATTTTTGTTAAAGAAATGTATGAAAATGAATTTCTTTCCTTTCTTCAGTGTCTTAAAAATGTTTACAGTTTGAAAGTTTAAGTAAATACGTCATATTTTACGTTCAAATAATGCAGTATGCACTGATATTCTGTTATCCCCCTTCACCGTCGAATACACTGATTGACTGTAACCAACAAAAAGGTGATTACAGAAAGGTCGACCAATTGGGTTTGACATGTTTTGATGTAACTACTGTTATTACTAGCCAGTCAACTCTGAGGTTGTGAGTTCGAACCCTGCTCGTGCTGGTACACTTGATTCCAATCTTAATAGATTAGGATTGTCGGTTTCCCTATATATATCGAAGGTTGTATCCTCCCGTCATTTCGGCTTCAACCACCAAAAATAGAAACTGGCCGCCGCGAAATAGTCAAAAAAGGGTTGTTTAAAAGTGGCGTAAAAACTAATCAAATCAAATAAAAATTAAGATTTATTTTTGATTGATTTTGGGTTATGAATGATTGGGGCAAATATGACATGGTTTGATCTCAGCGGTCTGATCAAGCTGTTGTCGGGGAGCGTTTTATGTTCATGATGCCTTGAGTTAATTTGATATCACTAGTAGATAGTAGAGCACGTCATGAAATCATTCAAGTTCCTCTTAAAACCAAGAACAGTTACAAATACCTGAGAGGAGGTCGGCAGCTTTTTGCATAATTATAGATAAATAACACGATATTTCATTGAAATCATGCACATGAATAGACGAGGGTAAGCTTTAATTTTAGAACGAATACATACTTAAAAATACGCTGTAAGATTTAAATCATTATGATATAGGAATACTAGAAGGGAATGTCAGACTACTTTATGGACTTTGCTGAATAATATGCGAAACAAATCAATTTGTCGAAAAAGTAATAAGAAAAGTAACATTGTAATTTCTTACTTAAAAGAGATCTGCCTTGAACCATACCTTTAAACCGAAATCGGAGATATCGGGGAAAAATAAATATGTAAGTTAATGGTGTGTTGCATAATCTTAGGAATAGATATGACGAATAATATGAATGAAGAAGTATTGTAGATGAAGGGATTTATTAGGAAAATTATACCCCATGCTGCACGAAATATTCAAAACCAAAAAAGGTGAAAAGTATACTGAAATTTTGTAAAGAAAAATTTGTTTGATTTGTTTTACATTTGTATCGAAGAGAAAAAAAACGTGAAAGTGCATTGTATGTTGAAAATGTAACAATGACTTATCTTTTCTGCAATGTTTACAAGATCTTCAAAATAAATAAAAGATCTTCAATAATAGAATACCGTCATCAACTATTTACTTTTATTTTTGTCATCAGTTCTTTTTCCATTTACAGGTCTACCTGACGAAGTATACGAAAAACTAAAACAAGGCACGTATTCTTTAGAATTTAGTAGGAATGGTGATACCTGGTCGTATGAAGTTGTATCATCTATTTTACCAACAAAGACATACACGTTTCAGCCTGGAATAGAAGTTTACACTACAGATCTGTTTGGAAAAGCCTCAAAGGTCAGTTAAAATATACGTCTTCCAACAAAATCGAAAAACTTCAATATGTGTCCTTTAACAAATCAAAAAAGACTACTTTGTGTGCTAACATGAATTGTCATTGATATGGTTATGTTTATAAATTTACTGTTTACAAAATTTTGAATTATTTTAAATGCTAACTCTTTCTACCTCAGGCATAGATTACCTTAGCTGTATTTGGCAACACTTTTAGGAATTTTGGTCCTCAAAGCTCTTCAACTTCGTACTTTATTTGGCCTTTTATTTTTTTTGGATTCGAGCGTCACTGGTGAGTCTTTTGGTAACTTTGACGATAATGGTTTTAATGATGAGGTATATTGGTGTTTAACATCCAGTTAAATATACTTATGAATATAATTATTTTCTGTGACTGTATCTTACATTAATTTGTAGGATCCTTTAGTATAGATAATTTAGCTGATCTGTAACAATAACATCTTCATGCCTTATATATCATGTACTGTAGTACGCCGCTAGATTAAAACTGACGTGGAAAGGTAACACATGCCCACCGAAAGCTCTTTTTTTGAGAGCCCAGGTGGTCGTGTGGTCTAGCGGGACGGCTGCAGTGCAGGCGATTTGGTGTCACGATATCACAGTAGCATGGGTTCGAATCCCGGCGAGGGAAGAACCAAAAATTTGCGAAAGCAAATTTACAGATCTAACATTGTTGGGTTGATGTTTAGACGAGTTGTATATATATATATATATATATATATATATAATTTAATAAAAATATGAACTCCACTATGAACCTGACCGCCACCCTGTATGGCTGGGCTAAACATATAAGTTCATAAATTAATTTGCCGAGAGATGACATAATCACCCTACACAGCATATTTTCCAATAATATAGAAAAGGGGGAGGGGGAACATATTTGGCAGCAAACTAATTAAGTTTTATACTTCTTTCTGTAAGAAGAATTGACCTGGTAATGTTAATGAATATAACTAAGAAAACGTATTTCGGAAATAAATAACGTGAAACATGCTATATGATATGACGGGTTCCACACTTGGAGATGGATCTGAATACCATTTCGAAGTATCTTATTTGGTTTTATATAAAGAAGAAGAACTGGTATGATTGCCAATGAGACAACTATCCACAAAAAACCAAAATGACACAAACATTAACAATTATAGGTCACCGTACGGCCTTCAACAATGAGCAACGCCCATACGACATATAGTCAGCTATAAAAGGCCCCGATAAGACAATGTAAAACAATTCAAACGAGAATACTAACGGCCTTATTTATAGATACATAAATAATGTGGCGGAGTTAAACATGTTAGCGGGGACCCAACCCTCCCCTAACCTGGAACAATGGTATAACAGTACAACATAAGAACATGTGTAGGGTTCGTGCAGCTCATATGTACGTCTTTATTTTCTGTTTTGTGTATGGTTGTTTGTATTTTGTATTTTGGATCGTTTTCTATTTTGCTATTGAGTTGTTAGTTTATTTTCGACTTATGAATTTAAATGCCCCTTTTAAATCGCCTCTATTGTGATAAATTTCGAATGCATATATGTATATTATTTTTTACTCATTTGAGATAAATTGTATCAAAAATCTGTGGTATATAAATTTAAGTGTCAGTCCAAATTTTTATGTCGATCTATTGCCAGTAAAACTCTTCGTGAAGCTGATCATGTACATGTATATTGTAAGTTTTCATGTATTTAGTATATCAGCCACATGTTCGATTAAATGATTAGTTTGTAATCTTTACATTTTCTAGTTCATTGCTGTGTTTGACTCAGACAGTAAAATGACCTTGCAAGAACAGGCTGAGATGATGGACTGGCAGAACATTACAGTAACCAGGGAGATAAAAGAGGATGTGATGCTGATGGTTCGTCAATAATAGTCGAATTACAAACTGATTCGGACACATATAATCTATAAAGTGCTATTTTAATTTTGTAATGGGTTGTTTGGATTTGGAATGGAGGGTTATTTTATTAATACTTGTACATTTTTTCTAATGGTATCATTGATGTTATTCTGCTAACAGGCTTAATCTTTGCAGAACATGACATACACATTATAATTCTAGCATTTACCTTGACCAGTAAATTAAAATTCAGAAGAATAAATGCATTAAATTGAATGAGAAATATATCACAAAGGTGCCTTTTTTAATTGCAGGATGTAGAACTGGAAAACGGAGTAAAGATGTCACAAGAATTCACACGATGCTAGCATTTATATACAAAGAACAAACCTAAGATTCAGAGACTTGATTGTTGTAAAGTTTTAGGGAGGAAGTTTATGTTGATACACAGATTGATTGACGGACAAAGAAGAAATCAATTGCTATACTAGTATTTTTCAAACTGCAAGCTATCATATCAAACGTTTCTGTCAATTTTTTTTTTTCATTCTTAATTTTTAATGCTGATATGGTAACACAAATTTTATTGATTCTTTGGTATATGTATTCCTTTTAAGTTTATATCGTGCTCATCTTTACTGGAAATATAACTTCCGATGACACTTGACGTATTTAAATGACTTCATTCCATAAACGATCAGAGGATAGGACATAAATAACTGGTGAAGGTTAATCTGTACGATGTGTCAGTGGTCTCAAATCTCTGGCGACACGTTATCGTAGTATTTCTTTTGAGTAAGTAGTTGTCTGATTTGTATATTTAAGTGATCGTGTTATTTTCCTGATAGCTTAAAGTAACAGTAGTATACCGCTATTCAAAAGTCGAAAAATCGATTGAGAGAAAATATTGCTGGGCACCAAACTAAAACCGAAGGAAACACATGAACTATATGAGGAAACAAACGGCACAATCGAAATCTGAATTTCAACAAACGCCAACATACATAGTGTGAAGTCGTCTTTCTGTGTTAATATTGATGAAAAGATCTTTAGTTTAAACATATTTATTTATAGTGGATTGGGAAACAAGTTTAACAACTTATATTAATCCCTTTCCACTTTGCGGGTGCGAGTGCTGCCTTGTAGCGGCATCAGCCTTCTCTTTTTCGAAATCTACAAGGGTGACTTTAACGTGCAAGAGATATGGCTCTCTCTTAAAAGAGGGACGAAAGATACCAAAGGGACAGTCAAACTCATAAATCCAAAACAAACTGACAACGCCATGGCTAAAAATGAAAAAGACAAACAGAAAAACAATAGTACACACGACACAACATAGAAAACTAAAGAATAAACAACACGAACCCCACCAAAAACTAGGGGTGATCTCAGGTGCTCCGGAAGGGTAAGCAGATCCTGCTCCACATGTGGCACCCGTCGTGTTGCTTATGTGATTACAAATCCGGTAAATTGTCTAATTCGGTAGGTCATATTCATGAAAGGGAGGGGATTGTAGTTACGACGTAAGGAACATATCCGATATCATTTGTGAAACGGTTATTCCATAACGGTCAACCAACTCGTGATGGCGTCCGTAAAATTTACGAAGGTAACACAGGTCAGCCATTTATAGTCCCCTTCCGACGGACTATCATCGTTTCCTCAAGACCTTACTCGCAAATGGTGTCAAGGGAGAGCCGAAAATTGAGTTGCTGAAATTCTCATCTCAAGACGGGAATCGAACCAGGAACCTTTGTGTTAGTAGTCCGATGCACTAACCACTATATCACGGCTCTCTTCTAGTTCGTCTTTAGTATCAGTAGTATCCTTAGTTACACATTCATTAAGTCAAATGAGATTCCGACTGAAATACGGGTTATTTAGTGATAGGACATAACATTAAAAAAAATTGCAAGGTGTATTGTAAATATGAATATGTAATACATTTCCTAGCAGAATACGCATATATGGTCTTCACCTTCTTACTTTATTTGGACTTTATACTTTTTTCTATTCGAGCTAAATGCAATCCTGGTACCTATAATGAGTTCATTTACCTGTGGTCTCCCGGTTTCCATTCTTTCAAAGACCATGCTGTTACAACAGTTTTGTTTCAATCTCCTTGATTTGTATTTTTGCTTCTATTTACGATATTTGAAAATTGTATATCAATCCAGCATCAATTACATTTAGCGTATAAAAAGTCCATACACATGAAAACATCAAACTATTGACGTTTCCTTACCCAACGAAACGTCTAAGAAATAACTGTCATATCCCTGACTCAATACGACAAAAATGAAACATGCAGTTGAAACCTGCTTTTCTAGCTAGCAAAACCTGCCACTAGTATGATGGTTGTTGATATTCAAGTTATGTTAGCAAAATTAATTTAGACGCTAAAAATGTATTTATTAACATATGTCACTGATGTACAACACAACAGACCAAAACAATTATACGTCAATTAAATCTATCAAAGACGCCAACAAAACAATAGATGATAGTACAGTAAAGTAACATGATACATTCAAATACTTTCCAAATAAGGTACACATTAATTAAAAAATAAAAATACAAGGGTATACAAAATGAAACTAAAATCATAATAAACAACTCAAAAAACGCGTTACAATATCTCCGACCTTACCTGCTTACATTACACATGTTACAGAACATTTTATATTTTTAGTTTTATATTTTACACGACATGTAGTTTTAATCCGCGATCATATCTATTTTTACAATTAGTGTGTCAATTCATAAATTTGCACACAATTTATAGTTTAACATGAATCTCAAGTATGTGTATAACTTGTAATCATAAACAAAACAAGCACCACGTAGACAGGTTAAGGTCATATTATTGTATTTTGTATTGACATCGGGTTTTTTAAACATCAACATGGCGAAATTTATTGGAAAATGGAAAGGTGAAAGTAGTGCATTCAAAAATTACGATAATTTTTCAAAGGCATCAGGTAAGTTTTATTCTTTAAGTTATTTCATACCATGCATTTGAAATTTAAGATACACTTAAATCAGGGTCTTTAACTTAAAGTTGATAAAGATATACACACACACACCAGATCTTGGACATGTTGAAATAAAGAATAATAATTAAATGCTTATTGTCATATTGTGAGCCCTACGTACACAACTGCATTGTTTTAATATTCATCTGCATCATATTCAATCATTACGTACTCATTTAAAAGAGGGACGAAATATACCAAAGGGACAGTCAAACTCATAAATCTAAAATAAACTGACAACGCCATGGCTAAAAATGAAAAAGATAAACAGACAAACAATAGTACACATGACACAACATAGAAAACTAAAGAATAAACAACACCAAAACCGCACCAAAATCTAGAGGTTATCACAGGTGCACCGAATGGGTAAGCAGATCCTGCTCAACATGTGGCATTAAGTTATTTGATTACACGAAATTGGAATATAAGATACGCTTAAATAAGGATCTGTAACTTCATACACCATATCTTGAACATGTTGAAATAAACAATAATAACTAAATGCTTATTGTCATATTTTAAGCACTACGTAGAAGATTTATCACAACTGCATTGTTTTAAAATTCATCTGCATCAAATTTTATCATAGTTATTATTTTGATATGCATATATATATATTTTATTTTATGCACTACCCGTTACTTTCTCATGTTTATTATTACCTGTGTATTACTGACTGTTACTTTCTCATGTTTACTAAAGATATGTGCATTTATGAGTTGAATGGCATTTCTTTGTATTCAAAAAATTTTAATCGAATCGAGAAACATTATTATTAACAATATATTATATCTTGTGAGTCAGTATAGAAGTAGATATGTATATATATATACATCAAGTTGGTTGTACTCTTAATTATATGTATATATCAAGTAGGTTGTACTCTAATATGTATCATATGTAATATGTAACTATGTGTTTTATGAAAACAAAGGCTATTATATAGATTTACAGTCAATGTTAAAAACCATTAGATGCCCACGTAATTATACTGCCTGGTATCTATGATGATTTTATTTACAACCACTGGGCCGATACCACTGCTGGTGGAGATTTATTTTCCCGAGGGTATCACAAGTCCAGTAGTCAGCACTTTTTGTGCTGACATGAATTGTCATTAATATTGTTATATTTATAAATTTACTGTTTACAAAAGTTTTGATTTTTTTGAAATACTAAGGCTCTTCTACCTCAGGCATAGATTACCTTATCTGTATTATGCAACACTTTTAGGATTTTTTGGTCCTCAATGCTCTTCAACTTCGTACTTTATTTGGTCTTTTAAACATTTTTGGATTCGAGCGTCACTGATGAGTCTTTTGTACACAAAACGCGCGTCTGGCATATACTAAATTTAGTCCTGGTATCTATGATGAGTTTATTTACAACATTTAAACATCCTGTATCTAATAAAGATATAAAGGATAACTCTTCCTATTGTGTCACTCTTCTTACGGTTTCATAAAGTACGAATACTGTTCAAAGTTCACTACTTTTTTCTTTGATGATACTGATTAAAACACTTCTAAGGTTGTAAGTCAGGTAATAAAAAAATAGAACACCATTATATTATGCCATAATGTATGGTAAAATGCTAGCTTTCGACCATTGAAAAAGATGGGTTCTTTTAGGAATTATAAAATTTAAGATATCCATTTACATTTAATGACATCATGAGTGTAAATACTTATAAGTGTAAACTATCAACCTTTTTAGCCCTTTCTTTGGTTTCCTATCTCTTTTGAAGGGTCATATAATTACTTTACTTTAGTAGAACTGCTGATGTATATTTGAATACTAACTCCATTATGCGAATAGGTAGAATGTATTAATTTGTTTAAAAAAGATAACATCAATGTTCTAATTCAATCAAAGCCAGCAACTAAAGTTTAAATTATATTGTCCGAGAGCCTAAATCCATTACTTGCCAATTAAAGGCATCCACTTCATAATATCTTCACTTTTCGACATTGAATTTCCAGTTGAGTATAAAATAGAACAATATCTGAGGAACATATATATACACAGAATTAATTTTTGAATGTTCCAATTTTTTGGGATAATTATCATTGATTTCAGGACTAACTTGTCGTTGAAAAAATATTATTTTATTTGTCCATGAATTGTGTTGCTGTTAATGATTTACAATACATTACTATGATAACAATTGCCTAATCGAAAATTCAGAATAAGTAGATATTGTTTTATTACGTTCGTGATATGTGTTTCTGTTCAGTAAGTTTTGTGTTTTATTTATTGTACGAAATGATGTAATGAACGTTTTTTTAAATGTAAAAATAGCATCTACAATTCAAGAAATGTAGTACTGTAAATCCAGAAATTATTGCGTGCATTTATTAGTGCGACTATGGGAGACTGGACAGAAATGCGATATTAATTATTGGGATGCCAGAAATAAATCAAAAACTCCTAAATTTATAAAATTCTTTGCTCACTACTGATATATCTAAGAATTTGATGATTGACTACTTGTTTCTAGCACTAGTTTATTTAATTGCAATTTATTTTCCTAATTTTGTTTGAAGTAAATAATTGCTTCTAAGTTTCTTTATCTTTATTAAATAAACAAAATGTAAAAATCTTAAATACTTTACATTTCCATGCAGATATGTTGTTCTACACACTTTTTTATTTGCATCATATTTAGAAAAAAAAATAATGCATGATGATACTGAAAAAGGCAATTGTTATTTCTAATATGAAAATTGAGTTGAAAACGATTATTTGTAAATGAAAATAAAGAAAGGCAACAGTAGTATATCGCTGTTCGAAAGTCATAAATCGATTGAGAGAAAACAATTACGGGTTTACAAAGTACGATTTATGTCTTCATGTATAAATATATATCTGGTAATTTCTAATTAAATACACTTGTTAAATCGTGCCTGTTCAATCAACTTTAAGATAAACAAACCTATCATTTGTGATTATGCATAGCATTCTTGAAGGCTAACCAACGATTTTTTTGCTTTTTAAAAGATGGCCATCATACAATCAAACTGGCCATTGCAAACAAAATATGATGTATCAATTTTTTGGGGCGAACACAAAAAAACCCTTAATTTAATAATCCAGCAAAAACGTAACTGTTGTGTTGAATTGAATCTTCAAGAAATGAGCCTCTAATTCACTTTCTGGAATATTGTTAATTTGAATTTGAACTGTGTGATGTGAAACAGACTTTTTAGGGTATTAGGTTGTAGCTAGAAGTGTTGTTGGCATAGAGTATAATTCAGAATAAGTTCAAAAACCCCTAGCAAGTCAGAAAAAGGGCAAGCAGACATCAGATCAATCAAGGTGTCTAATGACTAAGATTTTGGTTTTAATTTGTAACGTCTGGTCTTTTAAATCTAAATAATGTATCATTTTAGCACCTGGAACACCACCAAAGAATGGGAGGGCTATATCCCTAAGTCCCAGTACAGCACTGGTCAAGTGGGATGAACCAGCTAGACCAAATGGCATCATCAAGGTTTGATATAGTCGTCATCAAGCGTTACGATTACTTCCATAGATAAATCTGTAGTAAACACGAAAGGGACATATTGAAACTTTACATAAAGACAGCAGTATAAAACAAAACAAAATCCAAATAATCACATTAACGGTATATTTTTTCAGCACTAGATGAGTATTTCTACAATCTTTGTCTCTTTAGTGATGTTTGAGGCCAAAATAATTGGAATTATAAGAAAAACAATGAAGAGTTATAAAAAAAATATCAAACAAGTATCGCCAAAGTTGGCCAAATAATCAGAGCTTTGCATGAGGGAGATATATTCTTTAATTTAAAATATGAGGAGGAGGGCAGATTAAAAATGACACTCCGTAAATGTTATGGACACCATCACGAATTGGTTGATCCATACGATGAGTCTTTGTCCAAACTAAGTAAGGACATTTTTACCACGTATTCGATTGTGGTTTGCCATTACGTCGTTAGATATTTAAGTACCGAACGTGATTTATTTCCCTTTGTGACTGTTTTGTTGAGTGTGAATTCGCATTGCTATAAGACGTGTCACGATAGTTTTCTATCAAAAATATATGTATTTAGTTTTAATGTTATATTTGTTATTCTCATCGGATTTGCTTAATATCTTATAGTTTGTGGTTGTATATCTTATGTTTTTTTCTGTTCTATAAATTACCCATTTCATTTATAAGACTTTAGTTTGGGTCAACTAAATGTATACGTTTTTTATGGTTTACAGTTTGATTTTGAGGATATACCGACATGGCTTGATAATACAATTATTTTAATTTTATTTTAATAAGTATTTTAATTTTCATTATTATTATTACAGTTTTAGTTTGTTTTAGATTTATGAGTTTGACTGTCCCTTTGGTATCTATCGTCCCTCTATTAGCTAGCTCTAATAGTATATTCTTATTGTTGATATTTACCCTATATGTATCAAGTATTAAATTAGTTTTATTGATAAAAAAATAAAGAGAATTTCTTGGTATTCCTAAACGGGAGATTTTATACGCACAGACGAAGAAGTATACTTAACAACAAAATTATTTTCATTTACCTGTGTATGATATGACGCAGATTTTTTCAAAAGTGATGATTTTCTAAGAAATTTAGCAGTTTTTGATTATTATCTTGAATACTATTATATATAGAGATAAACTGTAAACAGCAATAATGGTCAGTAAATTAAGATCTACAAATACGTCAACATGACCAAAATGGTAAGTTGATCCCTTAAGGGGGCTCGCGGGTCTAAATCATTTTATTTTTTTTATTTAATATAGAATTTCTCTTTATTTTTCTATAAATTAAGTTTATCTTATACTAAATAGAAAAATGAAATAAAAAAAGGGGTCACCGTTCATTTACGCTCACAATCTGCCTTCGAAAGACGCATACATTTTTGTTAATTTCCTTTTTTCTCTGTTGAACTAATAGGAGAAATAGCGATAATATCGAAATAAAAAAAAAGAATTAAGAAATCGCTTAAATGTTACAATTATTTAGTTCATGTACAGCATATTCGAAATCAACAATAAAAAATATAGGTCAGAGATGAGTTAAAAAGAATATTTCAATTTTAAAGCAAGAAATGGCATTTTTGCACCAAAGGGAGATAATGTGAAGCTTTTCAATGATATCTACATTTTAAAAGTCCGCTGGGGCCAACACGAACTATTTTTTTGAATGATTTTCGTAACATATGATAAAATAATAACTACTAAAGGTAATAAATAAAATTTGTCATGAAAACATAATGTTTAATTTTTTCTGAAAATCTTATACCCGTGAGCCTCCTTAAGGAGTTTTTACCCTTTATTGTAACTTTTTAACAGTATTCATTTATTTGGTAAATTTTGGTAAGTTTTTACAAAATATTTTTCTCTATAATTAAAGGGCCAAGTTCATTACAGATAGAGAAAATTATAAGTAGCAAGAATGATCCATAAAGTATGACCTACAAACACATCACTATCACCAAAACACAATTTTGTCATGAATCCATCTGTTTCCTTTGTTTTATATGCACATAGACTAAGGTGGCGACAAGTTTGTTGAAAGACCAGCTGAAGCACGCATTCGAGTGCGGGATGTTTTTGCTGTATTTAGGCTCATTGGTGGCAATCTCTTATGTTTTGCTCTTTGGTAGGGATGTTGTCTCTTTGACACATTCTTCATTTCCATTCTCAATGTTATTTAACGACAGAAATGTGTATTAAAGCTCCAAATTTGACCTAGGTCAGATAGAGCCGTGAATATATTAAACAGACACAGCTGTTAAGGGTCTGCCAGCAACACCACTAAAGTCAACAGAAACATATTTTGAACAATTTATTTGCAGGGTTACAAAATATTTTATACTATAGAACCAGACATACCAGTAGTTCTATGGACCACTCTAGATATACCTATACCTCAAGCCAATGAACGTCAGGCTACAATCACGGAATTAAAAACCTCTGTGTACTGGCCTACTCCAAGTTAGGAGAAGGACCAATATCTGACCTTGAACAAGTGATGACCAAGTCTGGAGGTATACATTGTTAGATTGGCCTCTGTTTCAGATATAGTATGTCAAATAAACAGAATTGTAGACAGCAAGTTTAAAGTCAACATTATTTGTCTTTTAAATTGACGTTCTTTTCAATCTTCTGACTTTTTAAGAACTTTAATATTTTTAAAATATATTTAAAGAATTTTAATTTCCAAAAAAGTATAAACTGTCGTAAATAAAACCTGTTTTTGTATTATAGCGCATGCAGTTCTAATATACAACATGCAGTTATCGCATTGACATGCATGTATGCAACCGTCCTAAGTCCAGAGCATGTTGACATGCTTGTCTCATTTGAAATGTTTATATCAACACAACTATAGATATCTCAGATGAGGAACGATATAACTGAAAGTCCGATATCTGCATTTTGTCATAAAATCATTTTTTTTAGTATTTGAAATTCCATATATGTGATGCATTATTTTTATCAGGCTTATATTTTGTGGTCGTTTATAACTATCTATGCGGTATGGGCTTTGTAAGTGTTGATAGCACTACGGTGACCTATAGTTGTTAATTTCTGTTTATGTTGGTCTCTTGTAGAGAGTTGTCTCATTGTCGATCATACCACATCCTCTTTTTTATATTTTTGTATTATTAAAGGCCGTACGGTGACTTTAGCTGTTAATGTTTTTGTCATTATGGTCTCTTTTAGAGAGTTGTCTCAATGTCAATCATATCTCATGTTGTTTTTTCATATTATAATTTGAACGCTTTTTACTTTTGACTCTACCACAATGTTTTCTATAGAATGAGAGAATTGGATTTTATTGGTCATTTCACGGTTTTCAACTTTGAGCAACAACGATACCACATAGAAAGCTGTAAAATGCCATAATATGACATATTCAAAACAATTCAAACGAGAAAAAGATGGTTGTCACATTGGCATTCATACCACATCTTCTAATTTTAAAATGTAATAACAAAATAAGGAACAAAACAGAAAGCAGTTGAAATGATAACAGTCAATGCTTTTTCTTTACAGCTGAAGACTCTTTATTCAAGACACCTGTAACACCGGTACCATCTAGTATAAACAACTCAAGGTACGGGACGGTTTATTAATAATTTAAACATAAACATTATTATTTATAAACATATATGAAATAATTACTTATAATATGAAAGGTTACATTCACTGGGATGACAGAAATTACAGCAACAATCCTTTACAAAAGATCAGTTCACACACAAACACAAGCATATTGTTTAATATAAAATAGACTGTTATATAATCAAGAGAGAAGAGAAACTAAAGAGGCAATCAAAAGTTCAATAACACCAGACAAGATAATGGCAAAAAATGAAAATAACAAAAGGTAAAAACAAATAATTTCAACGAAACACTATATAGAAAACATACCCTAAACATTACTGTAGTTCAGCTCCGGTGTTCATGAAGCGTCAAAACATCATGCTCAGAACGTGGTACCCGTCATGTAGGTGACATTGTTTTCATTGTAACTAATACACACCCGACATGTACACTTTATCATGCTATCATTGTTCTTTCTGTACAATTTAACATTTTTACTCTTCAATTGCAACGCGCTGCAAACATTTCACTATAACGTAGAAATCGTGTTTACATTAACTATGAAACAAATCAACACGTTTAAAGGATTAAGCACAATTGTACGACTATTTACCTTTAATTCATAGTCGAATCGTTATAATTTCATATTACAGCAGTCCCTGTCAGCAACACACATACATGTAACATTATCAAGTTTTTCAACTATACACATGGAAAAAAGTATTGCAACACCTTGATTTTTCAAAACTTGAAAAATCAGCCTCTTATTTTGGATGATATATACTAGTAATAAGATATTTGTATAATATTATTGAAACATAGTTTATGATAACATTGGCATTGAAACGAACAAAAAATGTTTGAAAAAAAATGATTTATATAACCACAATTTTAATAACAAAATGAAGTGTTTTTTGTACAAAAAATGCATTTTACAACTATGGCTGTAGTCGAATTTTTCAATGTCAGACATTTCAAAATTAATCTTCAGATGACTGTTCACATCATGGTTGGTCGTTATACGCCAAAGAATTAGTACTTTGTGCGCATCCTCCATTCAAACCGATAAGTGCATCTTAACGTCTTTTGATTCCTGTCAAAATTCGACTAATTTATTGCTAAGGTAACAGCAACAATTTCTGATGAAGGGCATTGTTTATTTCATGATTTGTTTGAACTGGGATGTCATTTCGCGCACTTTCCGCCCGGTAGTGTCCCATATATGCTCGATATGGTTCAAATCTGGGCTACGATCCGTCCGAGGAAGATGACCCGAATTCCATTGGAACAATGGATCGTCCTCCACGATGCTAATTTTCAACTTTAGCGAGCTCTGCACTATATTGGATACGGGGAACTGTGTGCCGGTTCGTTAGCAAAGGTCTCCGAAATGGTCTCATCGCTCGATAACCAGTAGCGATGAGTTTATCTCGAACAGTTCTTGTTAAAAGGCTCCTGATACCACTCTCTTTTTGGGATTGTATTGTACTCAATGGGTTTCCTTCTGACCAACCTTTATTATGCTTGATTTTCCATAGCAAATGGTATAGGGGGTCTTCTTTATCTCGGAGGGTCTTTAACATCGTTTAGTGCCATTTTTTATTCTTACAACGACTTATAGTGGAATGGCGAAGACCAACAATGCGTGCATTTGTTACAGATACATCCTTGCTTCTCTCATGCTGATAATCTGTCATCTTGCTGCAGTTTAGAGTTGCCGAGGACCCATTAAAAGGTGTCAATCACATAACTTTAACAACTTGGTTATTTAAAGTGTTGAAAACAATTAGGATGAAAACATCTGTATTGCTGTTTACGGGTACAGTAGCTGCATGTGCGAATAAAAACTTATTTATTAATTAAACTCAGGTGATACTTGAATAATGTTTAAATAGTTCTATTTTACCAAATTATACCACAAAAAAATTAAAAATGTCTTTTTAATTTCAATTTCAATTTGGTGTTGCAATACTTTTTTCCAGGTGTATATAATAAAGTCAACAAATATTAAGAATGAGAAAATGGACATGCAACTCGATATTAGAGCATATAGAAAAAAAATAAAGAAAAATATAATTATAGTGACAGAAGAGATTAATCATCATTTTATTTCTTGTCTTGTTGTAGTAGTAAAATAAACAGCAAACCAGTGAAAAGAAAGAAAACTGTTGATGAAATCTATAAAATACAGCATAAAGTGTACATGAAAGAACTTATAAAACAAGACATAGAAATAGAAAAGTTAAACTTACAAATTGAACTCCTTAACAGTTTAAAAGGAAATTCATCTGTATCTGGTTCATATTCAGTCAAACAATTACTTTTGAATTGCTTACTGCATATGTAAACCTTTAAGTGGCATTAGCTATCAAATTCATGCACATTGAGTTGACCTAAATTCACAGATTTGATATAAAACCTAATATTTAAAAACGTTTATCCAAATAGTTAAAAAGTCCAAAAGAATCTATGATCAATTTCTGGGCTCGTTTCAATGTATTATTTCTATGATACTCCACTGTTATCATCGTTAAAAAAATCATAGTTTTGCTCATTAGTAGCTATTGCTCCTTTAATCATGTAATTCATAATATTATTTATAAATAAAGGCAACAGTAGTATACTGCTGAGAAATGGGAAATTGATCATTGGGAATTTCTATCAGAATACACATGGATTTGGTCATTTCAAGGAGCTGTTCATTTGAAATCCGGTTTGGCCAGAAGATTTTGCAGGTTCACCTCAGACAATTGTGGTGAAAACTTCAGAGCAATCTCATGTCTGTTTTAGTTACTCTCCATTATTCACTTCCATACAGATGGACAGATTTAACATTACTGTTATATAGCCTGATCTTTGTTTTCCTGTTGTATTGTTTGGACTTCCAAATGGGTCGTAGTCTTTGAAATGCAGATCTTGCCTTGGGTAGCCTACTTTTAATATCTTTTTGTTTCGGATGTTCTGTGCTAACCACAGTTCCTAGATAAGTAAATCTATCTACCTGTTGGATGTATGTGCCCTCAGCTTTTAGTCTTAAGTTGGATGTTGTGTGAAGTCGCATTTCTTTGATCTTTTTTGCGTTCAATTCTAGTCCAATTTGGCTTGAAAAATTGCTGAGTCGATCTGTCTTTACTACAGACTTTACTTCAAACTAGTCAGTTTCCTTGTTGTTGAGTATCACAGCACATTCAAAATTGGCATAAAAGCATCATATCAGTGTTACAACATTGTGTGGTACTCCATATGATTAAACAATTGTCTAAAGAGTCTCTCTGTGTAGACTGTCGAATGCTTTCGTGAAGTAAATAAAGTTGATATATAGAGGTGGCTTCCATTATATACACTGCTCAATGATGTTTCTAACAGCAAAGATCTGATCAATGCATCCTTTCCCTTTTCTTAACCCAGCTTGTTCCTGTCTTAACCTGTCATCCAGTTCAAAGTATATCCTGTTTAACAGTACTCTACAAAACACTTTACTTGAGATCGAGAGTAATGTTATACCTGTCCAGTTGTCACAATTCCCAATATCACCTTTCTTTGTTAACTTAAAAATAAGACCTTTTGTCCAGTCATCAGGTATTTTATTTTCTTCCCATATGTCTTTAAAGATATAATGAAGTATGACTGTTGCTGTGTTGGTGTCAGCTTTCAGTAGTTCAGCTTGAATTCCATCTATGCCTGCTGCCTTTCCTGATTTCATGGATTTAATTGCCGTTGTTATTTCTTCTTATGTAGATCAGTGCTCATATCTAAATCTTCAAATTATGGTGCTCCCTGAAATTCATTTATTGGCTCTGGTCTATTCAAAACAGCCTGGAAGTGTTCTACCCAACTCCTTTTTATCTTTTCTAGCTCTTTTCTTTACCTCCTTATCGTTCTCTGCATATTCTTTCTGCGTTTGTTCTTTCAACCTTGATGACTTAGTGTTGAGACCTTGTCTTTGAGTTTTGCTCTTTCATCGATTGCTTTCCGTGTGTCTGATGTTAACCACTGTTTATTACTGCTCTTACGAAAACCAGTGGTTTTTTAAATTGTGTTTCTTTTCTATGGAATTTTCTTCAGTTGGATGAATTTCCTCTAGTACTCGAAATCTGTTTATGTGTTTAATGACAAACTTTTTCATGTTCTTTCAGACGGTTGACATTAAGGATCTTTCTCCCAGGTTTGTTATTGTCTGGTACCCTTTTCAAATTTAGTTGGAGTTTAGCTATAACTTAATGATGTTCGCTGTTCACATTTGCTCCTCTAAATGTTAGTGTATCAAGTAATGATCGTCTATATTTGCCATTTATGATGATATGGTCAATCTGATTTTTGTCCCTATTGTTTGGAAAAGTCCTCGTAATTTTGTGTATATGTCTTTATGTTTAAATAGGGTTCCTCCAATAACTAGTCCATTTGTTGAACACATATGTGCCAGTCTCTCTCCGTTCTCATTCATGACGCCATGACCTACTTTTCCCGTAGCTCTTTCATGTTCTGTATTTACATTTCCAACCTTAGCATTTTGGCGTGCTATAATGAGAAGAAGATCATGCTGTGGTGTTTTGCTAATCTTAGCATGCAGAGCTTCATAATACGCCGCATCATTTGTAGGCGAGTAGCACTGTATAATTGTTGTCTTGGCATAGCTGGAATTAAAGCGAGCTCTGATCAATCGCTTATTTATAGGTTCCCATTCTATCAAGCTCTTTGTACATTCCTTATCCATAATGATTGCTACTCCTTCTGTATGTTGGTTGTCATTTTTGTATGACCCTGAGTAGTAATCTTTCCTGACTCTGTCCATCTGCATTCACTGATGGCTAACTTTCCTAGTTGATACCTTTCCATCTCTCTTATGACTTGCGCAGTTTTTGAGACCTGGAACATAGTTCTCACATTCTATGCGCCGATCTTAATTGTATTTTTTTGGATCCATGAGTTTTCAGTTCCTGTCCCAGTCCTCCCGATGTAGGCTTTCTCCTTGTACAATCATATTGCTGCCTGTGCAGCCCGTCATGTCATCGGAACCTTTCTGTTTGTTGATTTCTATAATACGTTTTTGTTTTATAAAATGAAGTTATTAGCCTCAGGCTTAACCCCCAACTTGGAGGACCAGGGGTTTTGTCATTGAGGTTCCCGTCATCTAGATCCGTTGCCTTGCTGGGCTGAAGAGTGGTAATCTACTCAGTTTGTTTAGAGTACCCTCTCCTAGATAGGTTGCATAACCTGGCTTACAACTCCAACCTGCTGACTATTTACCAATAGCTGGGACAAGGTTGATGAGTACTAGGGCATACTGCATCTCTGGGGTCCTTGCTACTCCAAGATCCTCTACAGTTTAGCCTAGGATACAAGACCCTAGTTACCGTGAGCTGTCGCTGGGAGGCACTGTAGAGGTTTTAGACTGGTAGAGGCTTTGTGTTGGCAAAACAGATTGACGCGCTCGGCTTTCTGTTTCACCTACAGGTAGGCTAAGACTACAATACACTAGACGCATATCCATTCCCTGTGGTACTATTACCACTAGCACACAAAAAAACATAAGATAGAGAAACACAAAAATATGATAACAGGAACTCTATCTTCATGGTTTTTTGTTTGTTTTATATTCAAGCAGTTGATAAAGAAGACCTTTCAAAGTTCACAATGGAAACTAGCAATATCAATATAACTTATCAAGATATAGTTGTAAGAATCTGGTACCACAAAATGATAATAATTAAAGGAAAAAATCGGACACGCATCAAAACTATAATATTTGTCCTTATCATGCAAGTAGTAAAAAGTAAAATCACAAAAATACTGAACTCAGAGGAAAATCTAACGGAAAGTTCATAATCCCATGGCAATACCAAATGACAATACACATCAAAAACGAATGGACAAGAACTGCTATATTTCTGACTTGGTACAGGCATTGTAAAATGTAGAAAATGGTGCATTAAACCTGGTTTTAAAGCGCTAATATATCATATTGTATGACAAGATCAGGATGTGCAATTGTACCTGCTTCATAAATCTGTCGCATAAACTTGAAAATTTAAACATATCATATCTTAAAATCTTGGCGTACAAAATTATAATCCTGGTACCTTTGATAACTTTTTAAACATTATACATCTACGCACTACGTATAAGTGTTGAAATAATGCAGCAAGTTTACGTTTTCAATAACGCATAATGATAAACAGTTATCAAAGGTAACAGGATTTTAATTTATATATGCCAGACGTACGTTGCGTCTCTATAAGATTCATTAGTGACGCGCAGATCAAAATAGTTATAAAGCCCATAAAGTACAAAACTAAAGAGCATTACGAGGACTCAAATACGGCTACGGTAAAATATGACTGGGAAATTTATAAAAAAGACAATTTCATTTATATGCATGTCGACACCGAAGTGCTAACTGCTGAGCTGGTGATAACCTCGGGAACAAAACGTCCATTAACAGTGGAATCGGCCCGATGCAGTTAGTTAAACAGTTATCAATGGTACCAACATTGCAATTTTTACGCCAGACGCGCGTTTCATCTATACCAGACTCATCCGTGACGCTCAAATGAAAATAGTTATAAAGCCAAACAAGTACAAAGATTAGTAGATCCTGCTCAACATGTGGCACACATAGAATTTATCATGTTATTTAAATTCGATAGGTCACACTCGGGAAAAGTGTAAGGGATTGTAGTTACGACATTAAATAATTGGTTACTTTAGGTAATGAAACAGGATCGAGCAGAAACAATAATTAACAATCTGAAGAGAAATAGGCTTCAGGATTAGGTACTACTGTATAACTGTATAACTAACGTGATGAAGAAATGTAAGATGTTGACCAATATCTCTCAAATTTGTAATATGGTTGTTTAATTAGTTATGTCGTGTCATAATACCATTGTATCTCAATGAACTTTTCAAGGTGCAATGCCTTAATGGTAAGTAATTAATTATATACAACAGTGATATGTGTACCATTACATAATTATACAAATATGTACAAAACTATTTAATATGTACACTCGGACCATAGGACCGTTATGCCCCGTTTACATTTCTGTGTCATAATCGCAGAGTTTATAAAATAGGAAAATTAAATTACACGATAAGTGATTTAATACTCAATTTACACAATTTTGAGGCTGAGATTTGTTAGCTTTTTGGAAATGAATGAGTCAGTCACTATCGTCATTTAGATTGTCCACGGTTTGTTGGGTTTCATGAAGTTTTTAAAGTGTCAATTTATTGGGTTCACCTTTATCCTTCATCCGGTTTAATTGTACTCAAAACATTTTCGTAAACCTTTCGTCGTCCTTAAGAAAGAACCGGTTCCAAATTCTCTGTTCAAGGATATAGTGGGTTTAATGCGCAAGTCCCGTTAATAACGGATAATTGTATCCAAAATGAGTTTATTCAAAAGTTAAACACAGTTCGAACGGTTTTAATAATCTCTATCAGCTGTTCATTTTTTAACAACGAAGCCATCCGTGAGTAGCATCTTCAGCTTTTTCCAAATATCATTTAAATCATCTTGATCCTCTGGCCATTGTACGAGATAAGCATAATTCCAAATGTAGGAAAACTCGATTGGAATATCCGTTATTGTAATATCTTTCGTAATTACAATGATACGCTCTAGATTTCTTTTCTCATATTTTGCTCTATCGAGTTCAAACAAGCAGTCACGTGACGATAAGAATTCGGGCGTGATCAGAAATATAATGGACCTGCTGTTTTGTATGCTCTCTACTTCGGTATCCGCAAGACTCGTTCCAACTAAAAAATCTCGATCTTTTATACACATCGTCAGTCCCCACTCCGTCTCAAGTTTTGGTATTAATACATCTTTTATCCAAATGACAATATCCCCTTCATATGATATATACACGTCGTATTGGTAGTACTTCCGGACTTTACGTTCAACAACACGGCGAATTACTCCATAAATAGAGAATATGATTTTCCATCTTTTACTATAGGCTATAAGAAGTAATAAGAATGTGACACAGGTAGATAACAATGTTGATGCAAACGTTAACCACATTTTATTCTTACAGTCCGCAAACAATTCATAAAGAGAGTTGTAAGCAATGAGTGTATCGATAACTGTTCCGTTGGACAATTTACATTTATACGATCGGCTGTCCAGATTTACCTTTGTAGTCTGAATCCATCTTATAAAGTCTATATTGTCACAAGTGCATTCAAATGCATTATCAGTGAGAATTAATGTCATTCCATGCAAGTATTGCATTTTATCTGCCCAAACTCTGATGGTTGAACTAACACTTGTTAGAAGATTCTTACTAATATCAAGCATCTTTATCTTGGTTTGATTGGTGAGTTGTAGCGGAATAGACTGAAGTAAATTTCGTCTCAAAGAAAGATATGTCAAGTTGGGCATTGGCTTAAATATGCCTTCCGGAAAATACCAAATATCATTTTCAGATATATCCATTGATTCGATAGATGATAAATATATAAATAAGCGATTTCCGTGTAGTCGGTTTCCGCCACCTATGTTGCCGTTTTTCCATACAATCGTTTTCAGGGTGTTATGAGGAAAATATTTCAATAGATTAAAACTATTTTCAGAACCGCCACCAGTACAGCTAAACGTTTCCAGTCGAAATTCAAGAAAAAGTAGGAACGTCGTTACCTTTGTATAAGATGCATCTAGGTATATAAAGCTGTTGTTTCTAGGAACTACTAAAAATATTACGGGGCCACTATTTGCTATTGTGTAACTGATATCTATTTTCTCGAGTGACTTCGGTAAAACCACGCAACTGTGAAATGAGCAATTATAATCAGAATAGGCGGTTACATAATTTTTTATAACATAGTTGACAGTATTATATGAAGAGTCCAATGATTTCAATCTAATGGCTCCATTGAAAAAAAGATTAAGATCATTCAGATTTTTCTCAGTTAGAAGTAAAAACCTGTTTCCTTTAAAAGAAATATGTCGCAAACATTCCGGGTGATCAAATGATAATAAGGATCCAGGCTCGTAATCTACTATTCCATTCTCTGATAAATCCAGATTTTCTACGCAAATTGTTTTCAAATACTCCACTATGTCTTCTGTTATTAGCAGAACATACGGTATTTCTTTGCTATCTATACTTAAGTCACTCACATGACCAAAGTTTAGTGTCGTAATATTTTTATTACGGTATGGTTGTAACAGCTGCAATGCATGCTTCAAGTGCATGAACGTTCCGGAAAAATCTATCAAATGGAGTTTTTGTAACGATGCGTTATATTCTGTGACAACAAAGTGTTACCGACAATTTCTGATAGACAGCTGTTCTACAGAGGATGAAAATCTCTGAAAAGTTTCATTCGACAAGCGAACTAAATAACATGATTCAAGGTGTAATTCTTTACGAGTGGTCATTTGACCGAATCCACTTCCAAAGTGTGGCAAAGGCATCATATCGATTCCCAAGAACGACAACTCAATCAAAATACCGAATGCATTATCGGGATAATCATTATCAGCAACAAAGTCTATCGGTTGAGGCATATATCTCCTGATATCCAATGTTGTTAAGTTTGTAATTGGATGAATTAATTCTGCTGAATATACATTAAATAAATTAAGGATATTTCCAGACATGTCCTGTATTGTTAGTTAGTGTAATCCTTGAAATGATTTGTTAGATAGATAATGAAGTTTGTTTTGTCTCAGAAAATTTTTGTGTAGGTATTAATAATTAATAAAGTAACTGTCACCAATCATTTTCCACCGATTAGAACGCATGTCTAAAACTTTAATATCTCCCGGTAAATCTTGAGGTATAAAAGTCAGTTCTTTGTTTTTACAATCTGCTATTTACGTCCTCCTTCTGTTTAAAATTATATTTGATATCACAATCTAATGCCTAAACGGAAGCATTACAGTAGAAGATAATAGAAATTACTGTATACAGTATGCTCCTCATCCTGATGTGATATGAATATATAAAACACCGTTCTATATGTTCAGTAAGTCATTCGCACTGTGCATTGGACTTTATAATACATAGATAAGCTACAAGTAGTGTCAATACTTGTATTTTATCATACATAACATACTTCTTATACGTTCAGGTATCTCACATCCACTTTTTTATGGAAATATTCTTTATAAAGCACAAAGGTGTCAGTAATCACCTCAAAAACTAACAAAACATTTGAATAGACTTATTAAGAACGGATATAGTTACGATACTGTTGTCAGGTCATTAAAGATTGCATATTTTGGCGTTGCTATTGATTCACTTATAGGGTCTTTGCATCGGAACCAAACACATTTATTCAAAAACCAGTTGTTGGCATGACACGGGTCATGTTCTTCTCATATATGTTATGATGGTATGATACTAAACCCCTAACGGGAAGGATTGTGCCTGATGTTCATATGATGAAATCATAATCGTTCAGTCAGTTTAATTGAAGTCTGGAGCTGGCATGTTAGTTAACTGCTAGTAGTCTGTTGTTATTTATGTATTATTGTTATTTTGTTTATTTTCTTTGGCTACATCTTCTGACATCAGACTCGGACTTCTCTTGAACTGAATTTTAATGTGCGTATTGTTATGCGTTGATTTTCTACATTGGATAGAGGTATAGGGGGGGGGGTAAGATCACACAAACATGTTTAACCCCGCCGCATGTTTGCGCCTGTCCCAAGTCAGGAGCCTCTGGCCTTTGTTAGTCTAGTATTATTTTAATTTTAGTTTCTTGTGTACAATTTGGAAATTAGTATGGCGTTCATTATCAATGAACTAGTATATATTTGTTTAAAGGCCAGCTGAAGGACGCCTCTGGGTGCGGAAATTTCTCGCTACATTGAAGACCTGTTGGTGACCTTCTGTTGTTGTTTTTTTCTATGGTCGGGTTGTTGTCTCTTTGGCACATTCCCCATTTCCATTCTCAATTTTATAGATAAGCTACAAGTAGTGTCAATACTTGTATTTTATCATACATAGATAAGCTACAAGTAGTGTCAATACTTGTATTTTATCATACATAGATAAGCTACAAGTAGTGTCAATACTTGTATTTTATCATACATAGATAAGCTACAAGTAATGTCAATACTTGTATTTTTATCATACATAGATAAGCTACAAGTAGTGTCAATACTAATATAAAACACCTTCAATCAAGGTTTGATCAAACGTTCATGACAACGATATATTATTAAGGTACGTTAATATTCAGTATAACATTTACCTACTGAGTTTAGAATCGAACAATTAATTTGGTATGGTGACCATTAAACTATCGTACTGTATTGCCGATTTTAGTGAAAACGAATGTTGAATGATGAAAATGATTGTTGAAAGTTTACATCCGAATGTTGAAAACGAATGTTGAATGTTGAAAACAATTGTTGAAAGTTGAAAATTGAATATTAAACACGAATGTTGAAAACGAATGTTGAAAACGATTGTTGAAAACGAATGTTGAAAACGAATGTTGAATACGAATGTTGAATGTTGAAAGCAATTGTTAAAAGTTGAAAATTTAATATTGAAAACGAATGTTGAAAACGAATGTTAAAAACGAATGTTGAGTGTTGAAAGCAATTGTTGAAAGTTGAAAATTGAATATTGAAAACGAATGTTGAAAGTTGAAAACGGAATGTTGAATGTTGAAAAAGAATGTTAAAAGTTGAAGTCCAGTTGTAGAAAATGAATGTTGAATGTCGAAATCAAATGTTAAATGTTGAAAACGAATGTTGAAAGTTGAGATTCGAAAGTTGAAAACGAACTTTGAATGTTAAAAACGAATGGTTGAATGTTAAAAACGAATGTGGAATGTGGAATACGGAATTGAATGTTTCAAACAAATGTTGAATTTTGAATACGAAAAATGAATGTTGAATACGAAAGTTTTGAATTCTAAAAACGAAATGTTGAAATACAAAGTTTAACAAAAAAAAAAAAAATTAAATGTTTAAATTGAATGTTAAATGTTAAAAATGATTGCTACAAACAAAAATTTAAAAAAATTTAAATATTGAATGTGGAATGTGGAATATTGAACCAACTTGACATCCGTACACTACACATACGTACATTTAAGGTATTACACTATGTATAATTACTTATAGTTTGGCATTGTACAAAGACATGTTTATGCAGTATGTGAGTAGCTTATTGTTGAGGGCATATATAGTTTGTACTTATATCTATGTCATTTGGTCTCTGGAGGAGATTTACAGTTGTCTCGTGAAAAATTATACAAAATCTTTCTTGAACATCAAAATTGCTTGTAATTGAGCTGCTTTTATTTACACACTCTTTTAATCAATTTCTAGCAATGCTATGTCACTTTGAAACACTCCTTAACAAGTTCAAACAATCTAATTATTCAAGACTGGACAAAACATATTGAATATTTCACTACGAAGGCGACAAGTCGTTGATAAAGAAAATCTAGCAAGCCCCGAGATTCTTAATTATAAGAACTACTGATCATAGGAGGAGATATATTGTAAAATGATAGACTACAAAAAATCATTCAAAGAGGGACAAATATAATTATAGGTTTTTAACATAGAAATGTCGTCGTATTTGTGTTCTTCTCCGGTGAACACTTTAATGTAAACAATGCAATTATTTTATCTGTTCCGGTTGGAAAACATTCTGTATACCTCTTTATTTCACAAAAAATACAAACTGTAATATCTCTTCCAGTGGTACAAAATATTCCACAACTTTGATTTGCAATTGGAAAAAGAAATATGGAACTTTTATTTCATGTATATGACGACCCCATTTCTTACAAAAGCTAACAGTAAGGTTGAAACAAAATACCCAATTGTTTTCTGTGTAAATGGTTTTCGTTCTGTAAATCCGACATTTATTTGATTGTTCTGGAACAAGTAAGGTTTTTGCATACATTATAAGATTCTATTTAATCAATGAACTGTTCGTTTTATTAGCTACATCACAAAATGTTTATAGTTTCATTGTTGTAACTCCCGACGACTCTGGTCCATATTTAATAGACAGAGTAATGTTATGCTTTTGAATTTGTATTGTTAAAACCACCGATGCTATTCCAAACTCATTTAGACATCCTATCCATTTCATCGAAAATAACAACAGTGCGATCGTTTTTACAAGACCAACTTTAAAGATACAGGCTCGGCTATATAATATTCTGACAAACATTGTAAAAAAAACTAGCTAAAGACTTAATACATAAGAATTTCAAAGCATAACATTTCTGCAATTTACCCGAGGATTTTGCGGTGAATTCAAATTTCAATCAGTACATTTCATTCGCAATAAATTAACCAATATATCTGATATCAATAGTGTCATTGTGATTACAAACTTTGTTGTTTATCCAATTTCAATTATTGAAAATGCTGACTGGACCCCACCAAATACCAACATCTCTGGGCCATTTTGCACATACACAATATCATTGGTCTGTAGTCGTTCTGTAACAATGGCGGTAAATGTTAAATAATACGATTTAGGATGTCTGTATGCTTTTGCTATATATTCATTATTCTTGTAAACATAATAATATCCATTATTGTCGGTATTCGTAGACACGAATACAGATATAAGATATACTCCGGATTTCTCACATATGAATTTCCCTTCATTTCTGATTGACGTTAGGTCGTGAATTCCATGTGATGTACGGACTTCTTTAAACGGGATAACTGTTGTAGCTGCTACTGTTTCACTAGATGTCAGCTGGGCAGATAATACAACTGAAAAAAAAATGTTATGTTGTAAAGTAAAACATAGGCTATGACTAATACACATTATAGGATGTTCGATAAAAGATATAAAAGGAGATGTTGGGCATAAGTTATTAAGACAACCCAACAAAAACAAACATCCAAACAATATTGAGGACAAAACATGTAGCCTTAGCAATAAACAGGTGTCTATAAAATACAACGATCTGAATCATTCCGAGGCTAAAAAGGTTTATGGTATATTATTGGAGAAAGTAAGGAACAATTCTGATTATACCAATGCCCTGAAGGAATTATCTGCCAATCTTCTTATAGGTTATCAAAATTGGTCTACATGGTGGGCATTATAAGATATAAAAGCAACAACAAACATTGGAATCTAAAGTAGGTAATCCAAAATGACGTCACCTAACCGAGGTCCATAATGATTAAATCATTCCCAAAACCTTTTGGTCTATTATATCTGCAGAAAAATTATTAATACGCTCATCCACTCCAATCTATGTTTAATTCGCTATGAGTCTTATATCGTTATGAATGAAAACAGATGCATGTATTTGGTCGGTTGACGAAATCATTCGAAGCAAAATTTAACAAAAATAAACTGTAAAACTTGCAGCATTATTCTAAAACAAGTTTTCGACAATAATGTTTAGTCCTCATAAGTGTTTGGCTTTGCGTTTGAAAAACGAAGCATTGAGAAATCTTTTTACGGACTTATTTTCGGTTATACCCATTTGGCGTGGCTCGGTACTTGTACATCCCGTTAATGTGTTTGTATTATCTTTCTTTATTTGCTGGTGTGTGTTTGGCGCATCTTGCGTAAGTGTAACATTTTAGTCCTGGCATCTATGATTAGGTTTTTTTACAACCACTGGGTCGATGCCACTGCTGGTGGAAATTTATTTTCGCGAGCGTTTCACCAGCCCAGTAGTCAACACTTCTGTGTTGACTTGAGTTACCATTGATATGTTTATAATAATAAATTAACTGTTAACAAAACTTTGAATTTTCGAAATACCAAGGCTTTTCTACCTCAGTAATATATCGTCTTAGCTGTATTTGGGAATTTTTGGTCCTCAATGCTCTTCAACTTCGTACTTTATTTGGCTTTTTAAACATTTTTTCTTTTATAGACGAAACGCGCGTTTGTAATGATGGCTGTATCCCTATATAAAAGAAGGTTAAATTTTATCATTTTCTACGTTTGAGAATGCCTGTACCAAGCCGGAAATATGGCAGTTGTTTTCCATATGTTTGGTGTGTTTTGTCGTTTGATTTTGACATTTGATTAGGGACTTTCCGTTATGAATTTTCCTCTGAGTTCAGTATTTTTCTTATTTTACTTTTCTTATACATTTATAACCTCCTTATTTGTGAACAAAAAATCAACATGAAAAGCGAGTCTCACTTCGTAGACATAATCGAAGAGTTACCATAACCAGTAAATTATCAAAATTACGAAAAACATGAAATTTAACATTAAACAACCACTGACCAGGTCCCTAACTTATGACAACACACAGCAGTTCTTACACAAATTATAAAAAAATAAATCATTTTAAAAACTGAAAGCATAACCAGTTTAGACTACCTCAATAATCAGTTTTGAAAACACGTTTCATTAATTTTAAAAATATATATATTTTTATTAAACAGTTATGAGGTTTAATTCAAAAGTTGAACGTCGAATTACAAACCGGAAATGGGATACACAATCGAGCTTCGATTGATTTAGAAACTGACATGATCATGACATCATATACTAGTATGATGCTAATGTAAGGAACAGACGTGGATAAGAGGTCGGACGTCCATTTGAGTCCAACATATACAAGAGTTTATGTTTGTTTGACTAAATGCTTAAAATCAAAACAATTACATTTGCTGATTTGATAGGTGAGCTTCACAATCTACACTTATAGATGTTATTTCAATTTTCAACTATTTTATTAAAGAATGTTTTAGTTGACATTCAAATTTGACAAAAACATTTATTATGCTTGTCATACTAAACGTGTGAGCAAATTTCAAAATCCTTTTCAGAAATATAATTTAACGTCCCTTCAAAATAGCTTACCTCTGTTTGATATTTTATCTAATGTTGACAATGTGTCATTCAAACCAAACTGTAAGTGCTGTACGTTATTCATCATTTCCTTTTTAACGGCTGTAATACTTTGGCTTATTGTAATATTGATATTGCTCTCGAGGTTATGCGTTTCATTTTTCATAAACACTTCCAATGATTTTAATTGATGATTTGTAGCTACAGTTTTGTTCACTAAAGCTATGACATCTTGCTTTCTGCTATTGATATCGCTAACGGCAGTATTAAGCCTGCCATTGGATTTTTTTATTTCATTTTCCAAATGCAAAGTCATATTATCGGTTGCCTTAATCTAATTTAAGAGACCAATTATTTTTTGCGACCTGGCGTTGGCACTGGACACTATTGTTTGTATGGATTGTTCTGTGCTTTGCACTTTAACCTCTATATGATTGGTCCTATTTTCTAAGTTAGAAACAGCCTGCAAATCGGTCACACTTTTCAGCTGCTTTAAGCCATCTATGTCATGTTGAAGACGTCCTGTGGTAATCTCTGTGGTTGATAGACGTTTATCGAGTCGTGTACATTTTAATTGTAAAGCATTGAAGTTCTTTTGAATCAAGTCTAGTTCAGATTGCAATTGGTGCGTTTTGTTATTTAATTGATCGGTTAAGTCTGAGCCTTTACAATCACAGTTACATACACTGTCCACTTTACTTGTCAATTCCTGCTGAAGCCGTAGTACAAAATTTTGTAATTGTTCAAGCGATTTTCGTTCTTCCAAAAATAACGTCATAAGGGTAGTGAAATGACTGTCAGACATACCAATTTCTGCTTGCGGAGACTTTGTACTACCGTCCAATAAAAATGCACTGGAAGACACAAAACTGAATCCTAAAACCACAAATATTATTAAAAGCATGATGTACTCTCTCTCTGTTTAACAATTGAGATGCAAGTAGATATATTCAGTTATAAAAACGGATTGCATTATCTGCAGTACAATGTACAGTTTAATTTGATTGGTAAAATTAGTAGTAACACAATATACGTTATCTAAGTTACAGATGTATTTAAACACGGTCAACATTTAATTTAGATTGATTGTAAACATGAGTCTTTTGTATTTTTGTTCTTTAAAAAACAAATATTTATATGTATGCCCCTTATCATCACAAAGTTCGTAAAGTGTTATTCGCTCATTTATCCGTTTGTTTCAAATATTTTGCAATGAGTGTTTCTGAATAAGTAAACTTAGAAAGGTGCTGCGGACGGTTATAATTTGTAAAATGTCATTTTCCTTTTTACACAGAATTTTTGCTTGTCTGTTTGGTTGTTATCTGCTCTTTAGTCGGATTATTATCTGATTGACATATTCCCTATTTCCATTCTCAATTTGAATTGAAAATTGAATTGATTTTTTTTATGTATGTTATGACTGATCTGTGTTAGTTATAATTATATAGGTAAAATATCGTTTAACGCTTCAGTTTATTCATTGCAATTTGTAATTACAAAGGCTTATATTTTTCTATGGATCTATTCTATTGCATGTGACATATATAAATTTTTTTTTTTTTTGTCTAACATGATGTTTATTTTATCTGTACGATTGACAAATGAGATCCGTTATTCTGAACAGCTATTTCCGGTATGTTTTATTTTAAACTATATCTCCTTTATGTAAATTTGTCACTATAACAGCACTAGTGGTATGTTGATACGATCAGTATGGGCATCAGCAATCCATTCTGTATTCATATAGATGTTAAAATATCCAGAAACCGTTAATACAAAGACATATATTAGGTAGAAAGTAAAATCACTAAAATATTGAACTCAGAGGAATATCAAATCCGAAAGTCCCTTATCACATGGCAAAATCAAATGACAAAACACATAAAAAACAAATGGACAACAACTGTCATATTCTTGACTTGGTACAGGCGTTTTCAAATGTAGAAAATGGTGGATTAAACCTGGTTGTATAGCGCTAAACCTCTCACTTTGTATGAAAGTCTCAACAAGTTCCGTTATATTTACAATGATGCGTGTGACATAATAAATAAAATTGTCAAAATATGGGTACAGCAGTCATCATCGTGTTACAATTTTAAAAGAAACAATTTCGCGTGTCTGACGTCAACAAATTTATACGTCACATATTTTTGTCGTTCAATGTTACAACAAACAATTTTAAAATTTCATATGAGCAATGTTAGCATACAGGGTTGAAAAATCAAAAGTATGTAAGAATTAATTTCAGAAATAGACCGAGATTTAAAATAGTTCAAAAGTTCTATAGAATGTATAAGAATCCACAAATGGTTTATTCCACTACTACCAAGGCTCAGTCTTGGGTCCACTTTTTTTCTCATCTTCATTAATGACCTACCTGCAACAGTAACATAAAAAAACACGCTTGTTTGCAGATGATTGTATCTTATACAGAAACATAACAAATCACCAAGATTGTACCATACTACAAAATGACCTAAACAGCCTAGCCAAATGGGAACAAACTTGGGGTATGTAAGATCACAGTCACCATTCAAACACGACTACGTGTTAAAAGGTCACATTTTTGAATCCGTCAGCACTGAAAAATATCTCGGTATCACCCTTTCTCACAACATGTCTTGGGACACACATATCAACAACATTACTGCAAAAGCAAATACGATCTTAGGCTTTCTTAAAAATAAACCAGGAAGAAACAAAAAGTTTAGCATACAAATCCATGGTACGTTCGAATTTAGAATACTGCTCTTTAGTTTCGTCACCTCACACCCAAAAATAAAAAAAAAAAACATTGAAAAAGTACAAAGAAGGGCAGCACGTCACCAACAGGTACCACAACACCAGTAGTGTCACTTCTATGATTGATCATCTTCAATGGAAGTCACTTAAAACTCGCAGAAACATCAATCGAGTAACTACCCGGTATGCTGTACAAAATCTCACACCATCTCATTGCAGTAGACCCAAACCTTTACCTTTTACCACAGCCAGTCAAAAACACCAGATTCACTAATTCGTTACAATACCAAACATTTAGCACAAGAACAGATTACTTCAAGTACAGCTTTTTCCATTCACAGTTGTACTGTGGAATTCACTTCCACAAAACGTCATCAGTGTTAACTCCCGGGATCAGTTTAAAATACTGATCCAGAGTCAGTATATTTAGATATACAACCTGTTTGTAAATATGTAAATGTGTTAATTTTTGTTTTGTTTTTGCACTAAATTATTTTTGAATTATTGCACTCATTGGTTATTATATTTTATTAAGTGTCTGTGCGTCGACGTATAGTCATCAATGTACTGATGGATCGTCGTATGATGTAGATGTAGATGTAGATTAAATAATTTTAACATTTGTGGTTCCACATAATTTATAATAGAAATATTACATAATGACAAATTATAGATCAATAACATAGTGACAGGATCTTTTAAATACACAGTCACGTTATAAGAGCCAACGAAACACAAAAAGTCGCATATACAAAACACACCAGCAAAAATAAAAGATAATACAAACACATTGACGGGATGTATAAGTAATGAGCCACGTTAAATGGATATCACAGAAAACAATTAAACAGTAAAAATAATATTAATAATAGAACAAAGACAACGAAAAAAATATAACACATTGTTAAGATGATAAACAACGTCAGTACGCATAATCTATACATCAAGACTATCATGTATTATTTGTTAGAAGTTGATACGGAATATTTATCAACAAGATCTTGGGACCTTCCGATGGACTGTTTTTTTAGAAAAAGAACGAGACGTTCCTTGACATACCCCTCGTTCATCAACTTTCTGCTCATACACTCAGGACGTTTTACAAAGTCTGAGTGGGAGCTGCAGGCTCTTGAATATTGAATAAGTTGGGAAACCATAACATTGTCAATTTATTTTCGGCTTGTGACTTAAATGTCAGTTTGTTGTCTTTGATCTCTTTTTTATCAATTTACAATGATGTGTTTTACCAAAGCGTTTAATGTACATGCAACATTAAATCTTATTTCTGTGATTTTGTTGTGGCTTATCCCAAACTATTGAGTTATCAAAACTAGTTCGACAATACGACCCGTTCTGTGCATCTGCTATATACAGGAAACTAAACGAGTCTAAGTAATTAACGTTTGTATATCTTTTTAATTGTTATGTTATATCGAGTGATAACGTAATGTGGATAATTTTATTTACAACTTGCAGGTTTTTCCGTACTTGAAGACATCCTTTTTTAACTAAAGATGCCACGTCCACTCAAAACGATATGAACTCGCTTCGAAGTAAATCAACATATTTAATGGCACACACAACAGTCATCGTAATGAAACTAATTATATATATATAAATGAATAACTGCAATTTAGGCTAATTATTAATAAAAAAATATTAGATATGTGTGCCAGTTGTTTGATTACAGAAATTCAAAATTGTATGTACGTTAATAAGGAAGAATAGAGTTCCTTGCATTGTTTGCATTCGGTTTTCGAATCTTCTATTTAAATTAGATGCAGTACGATTGAGGCTATCATTAGTATTGTGTAGTTCATCTTTCAGTTCGATAGTCACTTATTTTGAGTTTATTTGACAATGCTAAAAAATCTTGTGATCTAGCATATGTTGATGATAGAACTGAATGTAACGTATATTTGGTTTGTTGTTGTTTTTTTATTTCGATATTGGTGGTTTGGTTTTGAAAAACCAAAATTGGTTTGTTTTTTGTAATTGTTTAAGGCCTGTAATGTCTTTCTCTGAATTATTTCTAGAATTATATTCTGCCAAAACCTGTTTGAGTTTTATATGTGCATTTATAACATGTACGAAATAATCGGTTTGCTGTAAAACGTCTACTTTGTATTCCAACTGTCCGATCTTTGAAGTTTTAAAACCCTCCTACGATACAAACATGTTACAATACGTTTACGTTTTCAGTTTTTTTTACATTTCTGGGTCGATACCTCTGTTGGTGGAGCTGATTTCATAGACTTTTCTAAAATTGTCCGTTTATAAATCTTTAAATTATTAAGAAACTTATGTTTCAACTCCCTCAGGCAAAGTTAACTTTAGATGAATTTGGCTATCAATTTTAGATATGTTTGTCCTATAGCTCTTCATCAGTTTTGGTACTTATACATTTTCGGATTTCAAATGTTTGGCTTTGAGCATTTCTGAAGAAGGTAAATCCAGAAAAGCGCTTCGGACGCTTTGAAATTATTAAACGTGTTGTTTTCATTTTTTTACAAAGAGTTTTAATTTTCAATGATGCAAATAAAAATAGTCGGTCTATTAGCTAATATTAATTTCTCTAGTTGAAAATAAATCGATATTAGTTTTGATTATGTATTAGTGTAATTCATTCAGTGAACTACTTAGAACACGAATTTGTATAGTATATCTGACAGCTTATTGTGGACGGGTACTACATATTTATGTTGTTAAAACATGTTCATATTTAGCAATTTTAAACAATTTAAATGAGCAAAATGAACGGCCTGTTCTAATGTAAACAAAGCAACACAAAAATGAAATAAAGAAACAAACGATGTTGAATCATGATCATCTGAACAATGACAGATAAATACACAAAGCGGCGGGGACAAAAATATTGGTTGCGCCCAACTATCCTCTCTCTTTGGACACTAATTGGTGTTACATCATCGGATAGTCATTATCATTTGATTGGCTCATTAGATCTATTTAAAAGAAGAAAACAAAATGCACAAAATATCGATCTTAGAGTACTCGCTGGTACCGAAAGGAAGTCAAAAGCCAACAAAAACGAATCAAAATTATGTCTTTGACCATTATGGTTTTTAATCAAATTCAATCTGAAACGTGTTTCGAACGTGCTAGATTTATGTAAAAAAAAATCCAAATAGCTTACCTTCAGTGCATAATAAAGATAAATTTGGATGGTTTTACATTTGTGATAACGGGGTCTTTTATAGCTGACTATGCGATATGAGGTTTTCTCATTATTTAAGGCCGTACGGGGACCTAAAGCTGTAAACGTCTGTGTCATTTGCTTGCTTGTGTAGAACTGTCCCATTGGCAATCATAACACATGATTTATTTTATACATTTTAAACGTCGACTACATGAATAGAACATTATGTCACATGTATTAGGGAACTGGTGATGGGTATTTTTAGAAAATTAAGTAGTATTATATATATGAACATGAGATAATAAAAAAATCATGTTATGGTATAATAATTACATTAGATGTATGTTTCATTATAATACGTTATTCTGATTGGCTGACTAGCAATCTCGTGATATTCGTTAATCAATTGCATTGCACAATGCAACTTTTTATTCATGACACGAGATCCCACAATAAAATGCACAGATAAATGAAATAAAAACTTGATAAAAGGCTTGTTTTTATGATCCTATAGGTAAAAATGTAATTATAAGTATTGAATGCTTTTTTTTTTTTAAACTTTATAGGGTTGTAAAAGCGTTGATCGTGCGCATATTTTTAGTATGAAGCGCTTCCGCGCTTCATACAAAATGTACTTCGGTCAACGCTTTTACACCCCAATAAATTTACAAAAAAGAGCATTCAATTCTTAAATAATGATAATATCGATATACATTGATTCTGACAAAATTCAAAATATGAACCATTATAAACAATCAAGACGGTAAAACAGGTGTTACAATAACTCAACGATACAATATCAATCATAAATCTATGTGGTGGAACAAACATCGTGATAAAGATCTTAAACAGCTGATTACTCCGTGATCTTATAATTTGTTAACATTAATCTAAAAATTAACAATAAGTTAGAGTTCTATAAAAATTATGTGATTAGAAATAAAAAATGATAATGAAGGTTATATATCTTATAATAGAGAACTACTATAATTTAATTAGTACAGATTGCCAGAAAACTATATTGATCTTAAAGGTGATGTTATAGTGCGTGAAAGTGCAAGAAACGATAGAGTTCCTGCAGTTTTTGTAAAAGAGGGACGAAAGATACCAAAGGGACAGTCAAACTCATAAATCTAAAACAAACTGACAACGCCATGGCTAAACATGAAAAAGACAAACAGAAAAACAATAGTACACATGACACAACATAGAAAACTAAAGAATAAACAACACGAACCCCACCAAAAACTAGGGGTGATCTCAGGTGCTCCGGAAGGGTAAGCAGATCCTGCTTCACATGTGGCACCCGTCGTGTTGCTTATGTGATTACAAATCCGGTAAACAGTCTAATTCGGTAGGTCACATTCATGAAAGGGAAGGGGATTGTAGTTACGACGTAAGGAACAACGCTTGTGAATTTCTAGTAAGAATGTTTTTACATTTTTGTCATTGTGAAACCTATAACAGTAAATATGTAGGGTGTGAGTTTAGTTTTTTATTCTCTACGATGACCTTTTGCTGAGATTTCAACCGTGTCAATCTCTAGTTGGTCATTGTCTCAATGGAAAATATTCCTCATCTGGTTATTTTTAATTAAGGTATCTAATTCAACGACAAAAAACTGCTTACCTTAATTTGTCTTCAAAACTAATATTTGATTTATATTACAAAATTCAAAAGGCCTGCATTTTGACTAAATAAAAATTAGCAATGGGAAGTGGATCAATACAGTTGGGAGGTCAATAAATAAAAGAGACTTTAAAACCCGACCGATATCAAAAAAGATGTACAAAAAGAGTCAGGCTACAAAATCCTTTGTGTTCCATATTTAAATTCAATATTATAAAAAATATGACAAATACAAAAATCCATGTTAATATAAAACATGCCGACTACTATGCTGTTGTTCACCCTTGAAAGTACATCATTACGATATCTTCCTGTTTTAAACACTGAATTTAAACACACTCTTCCTTCATATATGTATATGTTGTTATCTGCAATATATTATTTTCTAAAAAATGATGTATCCTTGAATCAAATCATCCAATGAATAATTCAAGTTTGTAGCACTGCAGTATTTAATTTGAACTCGAAAAATTTAAGTCAATGCACTAAGATTAAATAAGTATGGTCATAGGACTGTTAAAGATTGAATAACACAAAGATATGTGTTAACTATTTAAATGACCAAATCCTCCGGTATCACAATGCTGGTTGTTTTGTAAGGTAACACGGAAGTTATTATTCAAAAGTCGACAATGAAAGCATTGTAGTGTCCTGCGTTTTTATGCCATTTATATGGGTACTTTATTTTTACAGTATTTGCGAAAAAGTATGCATACAAACCTTTGTTTGATTTTAAAAAGAAAACATGATCATCACTCTAAGAATCCACTCCAAATGTCTCTATTTTTCTACATCAATAACCTATAGTTTTCACTATTTCAGTAATTTCCTTTTTTTATTTTCAGGGCAGTAGAAAATAAACTTACTAAAAACTATTATCTTATATGCAAGAATATGTGTCTCCCGTCATCTTTTCTCCTTTTTAACCACTATTCTCACAACTAGACAGTGTATTACTTACAAACACATTTCATATACCTTTTCAATATATTTTGGAATGTACTACATGTATGCATAAAATAGTACATTGTAGTTTGATATTGCAATGTAAACACAATTCGAAAAATGTCAAAAGAATGTATTTCTGCAGTTTTAAAGCTAAATTCAAGACTACCTTGCTCATTGTTCAATTTTTTTTCAAGTACGACCTAAATTAATGTTTTAATTCTTTATATTAATATAATTTAAAATTTTAGATATGTAAATATGCTATCCTTCATGATGATTTTTTGTTTACACATCGTTGTCAATAAATGGAATTTTATGCGTCTGTCATACAAGTAAGAAGTTTAGATAAGTATAAAATTAGGTCCAAAATTCACCATTTTCAACAAACGAAACTGGCTGTACCATATGGCAATTGTTATCCTTTCGTTTGATGTGTTTTATATTTTGATTTTGCTATTTGCTTAGGAACTTTCCGTTTGGAATTTTCATCCATATCCAACTAAGTTAGACATCACGTGACTTTTGTGACGTATTCTAGCCGCCATTTTGTGTTACATTTCCCCATATAAAATGCATAGATGCTTCAATAAAGTTTAATTTTCTCATAAACCTGACCTGTTTTCGAACTTTTGCAAATCAATCCTTGATATTCAAACATATTTCTATCAAACAATGTTGGTCCTGACAGTTTAATTTTTTATTAAAGTCTGTCACTTTTCTCCGTTGCCTCCATGCTAAATTATTGATACCCATGAATTTGTACAACAAAAGAAATTCCGTACATAAAAAAAACAAACTTTGCAAATCGTTTAAGTATATTAAAACATATATCTGGCGAAGAATACTACTTAAAACAGTTTAATTTCAAGTCAAAGTCTGTCAAACATTGATTTAAAAAATGGAATTTTTCGGGATTTTTCAAAATGGCGGATGATGTGACATTCGGATGTTGTATATGGAAATGTTGTATCAAATCAAGGATTTGTATAGTAAGACTTTCCTAGAAGTTATATTAATCTTTTCATGCAGAATCTCTGGTGTTTCTGTTCTTTTCTTTGGTGATATTTCGATGATTATACGTATAATACGATTGCTCTGATTTCAACAATATTGTATACCCTATAATATCTATCGACAGAGTTATCGGTCCTGAATAGGACTGATATAGTTGGGTATGGGAGTTTAATATATTTGTTATAATACTGTTTATTGTGATCTTAATCTCTTTACTTTTCATTCAGATAAATCTTACATTCACACAGAGTACATGGTTATGAAGACTGTTCCTAATAATCTGTATATAATGTAAAAAATATTATTTAGACTTTGAATCAACGGATGTGAAGCAAGCAACAATCAACCGATCCCCTAACTAAAACACATGCAATTACTAGATAAACAATTACAATAGATTTATTATTTATTAATTTGGTCGTTAAAAAAATATAAAGGAAAATTATCAACATTTTATGATAGTGATATACGTAGTTTAACTGTTTACATATTTGTAAAATTTGACAAAGATTTTTTTCGAAAATGTCTGATCCATTTGTCTATTTGAACAATTAGTTATGTGTAAGCTATAACAACTACAGAACTAATATAGTATTTATTTAAAATTACACGAGACAGCTTAGGTATATTTTCAAAGCTGGAAAATTAAATTGGCGAGAGGAATAACTAAACACTAGTGAAAGAAAATAAAAAATACAGATATCTATATTATTTGTAATAAAACAATTTGTCTCTAGCAGCGTGTGTTCTAAAATCTCATTTTATGTAGTCTGTTCCTCCAAAAAAAAGCTACTGTCATCTTTTATAATAAAAAAAACTATATTGAATAGTTTGTTGGATATTGTAAGCAACTATAAATTACAAAATGAAGAAAGCGAAATAACTCCAATTTGTATTTACATATATGTTGTCGAGAGCCCGGATAGCATATTAATTATTTTTCTGATAATGTAATGGATTTTCAATATTACTTTGTTTTGTATCAGCATTTTGTAACATTCAATTGTAAAGCATCGGGTGTTTTTTTTTTCCCTTCAAAATCAATACCTCTTCGTTTATGTTCGAAGCCATAAACATACGGTGAACACGAAATGTGTTGTCAATACAATAACATCTTTGTACGACTTATAAGTTGAAAGCGGACCTGATGTGTGGATGTGCGACGATTTGCCATATGAGTGAATTTAAAAAACCCTACGTCATATGTGTTCACATGTTGGGAACGAATATATATAATTAGGGTTGGACATATAAACATTAATTATGTGACGCTGATAGTCTTAAGTGAAGGTCGGAATCATGTACCACTGTTCTTGATTCATCGTCATTAGGTGCTTCATCTATTTGCAAAATATTAAAATCTTAATCAAAATTAAATATTCCAAACCATGAAAGTTGTCCTAGTGTATTAGTCTAAGATAAATTAAATACATTATACAAAAATTACAAAGCAAAAATACAAGTGTTTATTTTCAAATCAAGGATTGATTATGGCACAACAAAAGAGAGGAGGAAAACTAAAGACTGAGCCACATGAAACTCAACAAAAAACAAAGGTTAGTGTGTAGCCCAGATTTGTTTTCTCTCAATCGATTAATAACTTTGAAACAGGGGTATACTACTGTTGCCTTTATCTATAATAGAAATCTAGTATCATGCAGCCATTGTATTGCAAATTAAATTTATTTCATGGATATTGAATTTGATTTTTTATAAAGAGGTTTACTGGTAAGAAACAGAGCCATCTGTTAGAAAAATTGATAACTTCCGCCATGTATCATCCAAATTTTCAGGATCATTAGGCCATTGAATAAGATAAGCATAATTCCAAATGAAGGAGAACTCTACTGGAATATCAGTTATTGTTATATCTTTTGTGATGACTATAATACGCTCAAGATTTTTTGTTATCTTATCATATTTTGCTCTGTCGAGTTCAAACAAGCAATCATGGGAGGACTTAAATTCAGGCGTGATGACAAATATAATACATCGGCTTTTTTTTATACTCGCTGCCTCGATATCTGCTAGGCTCGTGCCACTTAAAAAATCTCGATCTTTTATGCACATTGCCAGTCCCCACTCATCCTCAAGTTTTGGTATTAACACATCTTTAATCCAAACAACAACCTCTCCTTCATATGACACATAAACATCATATTGATAACTCTTCCGGACTTTACATTCCACTGTACGGTGAATTATTCCATAGACCGAGAATAAAATCTTCCATCTCTTACTATACACCACAAGCAGCAGTGATATCGTGAAAAATGTAGATAATAGTGATGACGCCAAAGTTAACCACATTGTACTCTTACAGTCCGCAAACAAGTCGTTTAAAGAATTGTACGCAATAAGTGTATCAATAACTGTTCCATTTGATAACTTACATATATATGATCGGCTGTCAAGATTAACCTTGGTTGTTTGAACCCACCGTATGAAGTCAATAGTATCACAGTTGCATTCAAATGCATTACCATCGAGATTTAATGTCATTCCATGAATTGCTTGCATCCGATCTGCCCAGTGTGTAATAGTAGAACTTACACGTGTGAGTAGATTGTTTCTAACATCAAGTGTGTTTATATAAGAGTGACCAGTTAATTGGATCGGAACAGACAGAAGTAGGTTTTGGCTTAAGTACAGATAGGTCAAATTCGTCATTGGCTTTAACAGCTCATCTGTAAAATACCAAATGTCATTTTGGGATATATCTAATGACACCCCATATGCTAGATCTTTGAAAAACCAATCACCGTACTTTCTTATCCCATTATTTATGTGCGCGTTTTTCAGAACAATATTTTTCAAACTGCTATTTTGAAGTTTTTTTAATTCATGCCAAGCAAAATCGTACCTCGTCCCGGCAGAAATAAACGTCTTAAGTTGAATATTAGGAATAGACATGAATAAAGTTGTATTTGAATAAGATATATCTAGAAATTTAAGGTTGTTATTTTCCGGAACTATCAACCATACTGCAGGTACGGTATTTAGTACTGTATAACTAATGTCTAATTTTTCCAGTGATGTTGGTAAAAACACGTAACTTGCATCAGCACTTAATAAACTCATGTTTGGAGTTACTGATTTCTTCATATTATAGTTAACAGCGTTAAATGAATAATCTAAATATTTCAATCGTATAGCTTTTTTAAAAAACAAATTAATCTCATCACGCTTTTCCAAGTTATAAAGCACAAACCTGTTTCCTTTGAATGCAAGATGACGTAAACATTCCGGCTGATCAAATGAGAACAAAGAACTAGGATCGTAATCAAGTATTCCATTCTCTGATAAATCTAAATTTTCTACGCATATTGTTTTTACATGCTTGATTATATCGGATGTAATTGTTAAAGAGAAAGGGAGGTAACTGCTATCTCTCATTGGGTAACTTACACGACCAAAATTTATTGACGTCATATTTGCATAACGATATGGGTTCAACAGTTGCAGTGCTAGCTTCAACTGCATAAACGTTCCAGAAAAATCTATAACACGAAGATTTGGGAACGGAAGCAAAGCACCAATCTCAGTAGTTACAAAGTGAAACAAACAGTTTCTGAGAGTAAGAACTTCTACAGAGGAGGAAATCTTTGGAACGTTTTATTCTCTAGACGTTTTAAATAACAAGATTGAAAATGTAATTCTTTCAGGTAAGTTAATCGATTGAATCCACTTCCGAATTGAGGCAAGGGCATCATGTCAATTGCTAGGAAAGACAACTCTCTCAGAACACTAATTGCATGATCGGGATAATTATAACCTGCACCATCATCTGATTGATTCATATTGTAACTGATATCCAATGTCGTTAAATTTTGAATTGGAAGAAACAACTCTGCTGAATAATCCTGAAATAAATCAAGCATATTATGAGACATGTTCAGCACAGAAAGTTTGCTTAATCCTTGAAAAGTTTTTCTAGATAAAGAATTCAGTTTATTATTTGTCAAGTTGAGTACTTGAAGATCTGTAAAATTCCCAAAAGAATCTGTGTCAATTTCACTTAAATCATTTGAACTCAGATCGAATACGTTAATATGACTCGGTATATTTTGAGGTGTAGTCGTCAGTCCACTGTTATTACAATAAGCTATCGTGACTTTCTCATCAAAATCGTATTGTATATCGCATTGAAATAATCTTGGTGATTTAGCACACTGAATAAAAATACACATTACTGAATAAACTATAATTCTCGTCATATTTTTCTCTTAATATCAGAGACAGTTAAACTGTTCTTGTTAATTATTAATATCGTTGTTACAACTCGCATTTTATATCCAACAAATACAGTTCAATAAATGAATGTAGTTAAATCAATATTCATTAAGGTTCAGCTATTCATTCGCCTAAATTTAAAGTTCAAGTTATAGAACTTCCTTATTTTAACTCGTTTACATGGTTCCCCTATTCTCCAAATAAGGCGAAAAAAACCGTAGATAATTTGAACTCGTAAATCGAAAACAAACTGAAAATAACCATACACAGATCATAACATAGCAAACGTTAAACTGAGGAACATGAATCAGACCTCAGAACCAGCGATAATCACCTGTATTCTGGTATTCATGTACTTCTCCTCATGTTGTGCGGCTCATGATCAGTTTAATACTGCATATTCTGAGTTCTTGAAGAATGCGCTTGTCAAGTTTAAAACTTAATTTTCATTGCATACATACATGCTGTTTAAGTAGTTGTTCAGTTATGATTACACGTCCAGTATTTTGTTTGAGAAAGTGATGCCTATTTTCATAAAAGCTCGAATAGTTTTCCTTTAGTATTTTTTGTTTCAACAGTTCTTTTTATCGGCAATTTGTACATTTTCCCGTTGATATTACTTACTTTTTTAAAGATGTGAACAGGGTTTGATACTCGTAAATGCGGTCTTATAGAGAAAAAAAAAGGATTTGTGGTATGACTGCCAATGAGACAACTTTCACAAGAGACCAAATGACACAGAAATTAACAACTTCAGATCACTGTACGGCCTTCAACAATAAACAAAGACTGTGCTGCATTGTCAGCTATAAACAGTCCCAGAAATGACAACTGTAAAACAATCTTGTCTATTCTCAATTTATCAATGAAATACACTCGTCTCTATTCTAACACCAAAAACAACCATCATGACATGTAATAGACGTAAAAGAAGAGTCTAACTAAATCATTTTATCAGTTCGGAATCCCTTGTTGGCTCGCTTAATATTTTTGCTAATAAAGTATCAAGAAATCAAGACCAAAAAAGTCATTATTGTATATATATGACTCTCAGGTATTCAGGATATGTGGTTTGGGTGCATGTGGCAACTGTTGTGTTTCGCATGTCAGTACAAAAACAGTGATACATCCTATTAGGAAGGTCACATTAGAGAGAGAAAAAAAATCAGACATGAATGTGGCAAATTCAAATTAAGCGCTATACAATATGACAACGATTAAGAGTTGTTTTCATAAAGGTTAATCAATAAAAAGTGTCAAGAGATCTCGAAAACTATATATGTCTTTATAAGTAAAAATTTATTTCTGGATACTATCTTATAATCATAAATAAATCCAACAGTAGTATACCGCTGTTCGAAAGTCATAAATCGATAGAGAGAAAACAAATCCTGGTTACAAACTAAAACTGAGGGAAACGCATCGAATATCAGGGGAAAACAACAAACCAACAAAAATACTAAAGTGGACCAAAACACCAAACGACCATGCAACACACACATAAAAGAACTATAAGATAACAATTGCCATTTTCCTGACTTGGTACATGGTATTTCAAGAAAAAAAGTGGATTGAGACCGGTTTTGTAGCTAGCCAGACTTCTCGCTGTTATTACAATGTTAATAGTAACACTTAAATGACAATATCACATGACAGGACAACAATACAAATAAATGTAGGAACATAAACAAGCTGCTGACAAAGGGTTTTGCAAATCCAAGATAGTTCAAGAAATTTATCAACATTTTTTAAAGTTTAAGCATAGGGTGAATGTTATGTTAACTGTCAGAAAACTACCTTCATTTATAAGGGGGGAAAATGAATAAACAGAATCTTTCTTTACAATGATTAATTATAGATACTATCTTATGATCATGAATAATGTTTTGTCCAAGGTTGGTGCAAATCCAGGATAATTTGGAAAAATTATTAAAATTTCAAAAAGTGATATTTGTGGCCGCCGTTGGCGACAACGAAATGTAGGGTCACTATGTCTCGTTTTTTCGACAAAAGTCACCTGCTCGACAAAAAGTGGTAAACAGGATTTTTATTTTATAAAATTTACTTCTGGATACTTTCTGATGATGACAAACTAGCTTTGTTTCTGAAAGTTGTTAAAATTTTATGAAATTAAACCATAGAATGAATGTTATGTTAACAGACAAAATAAACTAAGTCCATTTACAAGTAAAAAGGGATACAAAGGATTTTTTCTTACAAAAGTCGCAGACACGAAAAACAGTTGCAATGTATAATGTGAGACCCAAACTTTCTTATCGAAACTCTTTTTCTGTATAAAAGTTATACAAAACAATTTCCTTTTTGCTTTTTTGTTTATTTGTAAATCGTTTATAAATAAGTTGAAGCTTTCAACCGACAGAAAATTGTGATGATTGAATAGAAACATGAGACTTAAGATACTAAGGAAATATTTAAAAAGAAAAAAAAATGAGAGGAACTAACAACGTCATAGGAGTTGTTAACTACAGTTTATGATTAAACTTTGTCTCTTTATCAAGGTCTTTTCTTTACAAACAGGTTTATGATATTTTTAGTAATTAAAGATTTACATTGAAAAGTGAAAGGTACAATTACAAAATCTGATATTGAAAGTTTACCTATGCAAATATTTGACTTTCAACTTCCTGATATTCGATACCTTATATTCGATACCTGAACTTGTCACCACCCTCTATTGTTAATGTGTTACGGACATAAAGATGGTGACACCTTTTCAGAGTTATTTAAGATTCGTCAAAAGAATGGTAAAGAAATAAGGAAGAACACCACATGAATGAAAAAAGAAATGTCGTCATGCATGACATAACACAAATCGCATATATCATTTCCACATGATATCAATTTTGATAATTAGTAACATTTCTATATCACATTATTCCTTCTTTACTGTGTATAGTATTAGTTTGTAAATTTAGTTAATTATGTGTGATACTTATACTCATTTTTGTTAAAATTATTGTTTTCTTCATACCATGAATCTGATGAATATTTCTTAATAATAATTTTATACACAATATTATACACCAATGTCTTATCCGTAACTAGACTGAAACTTAATTTACATCTTTTGTTTTATTTATTTAACAGATTAATGAACAGAATGTTACACGATTCCGTTGAAACAGACCCTTACTTGCCAAGTTGATTTATTTTGCGCTAAGAATTTGTGTTGTTCCGTTGTTTTCGTCATTTAATGGTATACTACTGTTGCCCTTCTCTGCGTATTAAAGAGCTATGTATTAGGAGGAATAAAAAATACGTTTTATGATTCTTTGGCAATTTTTGCTGACATAGGCAAACAGTTTTGTATTAAAAGATGAAATAACAAAAATACCAGAACTCCAAGGGAAATTCGAAACGAAAAGTCCCAAGTTTATAAAATGGAAAGATCAAAAGCTTAAACACAAAGGTAATATATCAGATCTTTTATTCTTTTTATTCATACGAGCGAAACATGATACACATATCGGTTAATAAAAAGGGAAGATTTCACTTTCAACGTCCCTATGTTCATTTAGTTGCTGTGTCACACTGTATTGTTCATTTTGTTATGTACATTGAATAACTGTTAACACCGGATTTACCGACTGGGGGAAATTCAGGATGAATTTCATATTGCAAAATTCATATATTTGAAACCGTATGCATTTTTTTCAAAAAAAAATAACTGATAAGAAGTTCAGGTATAGCATTTATACTACACCTCCTTTTTATATATTAAACCACGCATGAACAATGATGAATTATCAGTTTCATTTCACGTTTGGTTTTTCTTTTGTTTTTTTCTTCATTTTATTTACTAGTAGTTGTTTCTTCTATAACTATAAATCATTTATTTTATTTTAATTTTATTATTCCCTCTTTTGATAATTTAACAATTATGTCTATTTATTTAGCATTAATCGGTATCTCAACATCCCAACCATATTTCTAGCAGGAAGTGTATATGATACAATCGAAGTCTTTTTTAAATACTGTTATTGATGTGAATTACTAGTACTCGGGAAATATATATCGCGTTTAATTATCCTATAAGTCAATGCAAGTACTAATAGTTCGAATGACGTGTATATAACAAAATATTCCTATGTTTTCAAATCGCAATTGATATTTATAACAGTCGTGCCCGAAAACAATGATAGTATGTATCCTTTTTTGTTCTAAGGGTAACACCATCAAATTCGTAAGTCATTTACCATTAAATGTAAGAAATTGTAAATATCTATCTGTATTTAAGAATCAATGATTTAGTTTATTTATACATTTTTGATGGATGTCGAAAAGGTCAAATTCGTCACGCATGACTAAGAATGAATAGTACTTCTTTAAACTGTCACTTCTTTCCAATAAACATTTTTTTAACAGTTTGTTCATTATATTCTGACATAAGAGAAAACATGATAATATCCTTCGGCATCCTAGAATTAACGATACCAAGAGACACCGAATAACTATTAAATGGCTCTAATATGATTTCAAATGAAGAAACCATTAGTTTATTTCTCATGGTACAAAGGTTCATTATTAAATCTAAAGGTTTATAAACTAATTATTCACACAATAAACCTGTAAGCATTTCTTCATATAAGTTGCATTTTTTTCTTTTTTCTTTCCAGTTTATTACGTCAATTATTATCAATATTTGCAGAATGTAAAATGTAAAATCACAAAAATATTGAACTACGGAAAATCCCTAATCAAATGGCAAAATCAAAAGCTCAAACACACCAAACAAATGGATAACAACGGTCATATTCCTGACTTGGTACAAGCATTTTCTGGTGTACACAATACAACAGATGGAAGGTTTTAACGACATTGTCTGCCTATACAGCCCTTGTACCGTCGGTAAAAGTGTAAACAATGTTGAATTGAGCATTGTTTTATAGCTAGCTTAACCTATCACTTGTATGACAGTCGCATCAAATTCCATTATATTGACAACAATGCGTGAACAACACAAACCGACATACAGTACTTGCAACCTTAGGCGTTACTGTTTTAGCGTTCAATCAGCGGTCATCGATCAGTCACCTATCAGTCAAGTTCGCGTAAAACTCACGTCATCAATCCGTCAGACTTATAGTAAAAGTAATTGACTGATCGGACTGATCGGACTGATAGTACCGATTGACCTTACTGACGGATTGAACTTTAATACGTCACATGATAAACTAATACAAATTACGGAATCTTAGTTTCGTTTAATCTAATTAAAATGGCGACCCGTGAAATACGAACGTTCAAGTACAACTAATAAATTTTTTATTAATTATTTAGCAAAGTTTTATGAATTGAAATGAAAAGAAATGTACAGATAAAATCTACATTAAAATATCATCATTAAAGAATGGTCTTTTTCATTATTATATTTTCAAACCCGGCGAGTTCTTAAATGGTATCTATATCGCGATTTTGATTTTATTATTTTCCAAAAATACTCCAGAAAACGAAATGAAGGGATCAGTTATTGAAAATTTTAGCCTATTATTTTCAATATTTTAAATTTTAGTATTCTTATAATCATAAAATTCAGTAAAAAAACTCACAATCACGGCCTTTCTATATTCTTGTCACAATAGAAGCCAAAAAATAACAAATTACAAAATATGCTGGTTTTTTTAACAAGAAATATGAATAATTTTGAACAATGCAAACAACATTACATTATATTTTACTGATAGTCTTTTTTGCCTTATTAAAAAATAACCATTCCTAAACAATAAAAAGTACAAAAATCCAAAGGCAGTCAATATATTCCATGAAAATGAAGAATAATTTCATGTTTATTTAACAAACAAAAAACGTTAACTTTAAGCAAATTTATTCTTGAATTATTCACATTTTGTACAAAGTACATATGAAATATATTTATAACAACTCATTGCAATTGAAGTTACAATATTTTCAAATATGAGAAGGAATATTTGCATTTTAGGCAACGCGTACAAAAATTTAATATCTTTTTCCTTTAAGTAAACATAATTTATGAAGAACAACCAATCCTGATGAACAAAAAGTATTGAAATCATATGGCGGTTAATAATTTGTATCAAAATAAAGCAATAACTGCATTCTTATTCCACAAAAAAAAAGTTTAAGTATTTTAATTCTTATTATATCCTATTCGAATTAAAAGACTTGTCTTGAGATGTTAAAAATAACTGATTTTCAATAAAATAGTACTATCTTTAATAAAATCAAGAATAGTTTTGGTAATTTTAAACAATTGAGAACAAAATTTTAGCATGATTTTTCTGACATTCTTATAATTCTATGAAAACCAGCCTACTCTAAACTATAAAAAATACAAAAATCCAATGGCGGTCAATAATTTCAGTAAAATATAGAAATATTTGCATTTTAGGCAAGACGTACAAAAATTTAGTATCTTTTTCCTTAAAGTAAACATATTTTATGAAAAACAACCAATCCTGTTGAAAAATTGTACTGAAATCATATGGTGGTTAATAATAAGTATGAAAATAAAGCAATAACTGCATTCTTATTCCACAAAAAAGAAGTTTAAGTATTTTCATTCTTATTATATCCTATTCTAATTAAAAGACTTGTCTTGAGATGTTAAAAATAACTGATGTTAAATGAAATAGTATCATTTTTGATAAAAAGAAGAATAATTTTGGTAGTTCTAAACAATGCGAACAAAATTTTAGTATGGTTTTTCTGACATTCTTTTAATTCTATTGCAAACTACCTACTCTAAACTATAAAAAGTACAAAAATCCAATGGCGGTCAATAATTTCAGTAAAATATAGAAATATTTGCATTTTAGGCAAGACGTACAAAAATTTAGTATCTTTTTCCTTAAAGTAAACATATTTTATGAAAAACAACCAATCCTGTTGAAAAATTGTACTGAAATCATATGGTGGTTAATAATTAGTATGAAAATAAAGCAATAACTGCATTCTTATTCCACAAAAAAGAAGTTTAAGTATTTTCATTCTTATTATATCCTAGTCTAATTAAAAGACTTGTCTTGAGATGTTAAAAATAACTGATGTTAAATAAAATAGTATCATTTTTGATAAAAAGAAGAATAATTTTGGTAGTTCTAAACAATGCGAACAAAATTTTAGTATGGTTTTTCTGACATTCTTTTAATTCTATTGCAAACTACCTACTCTAAACTATAAAAAGTACAAAAATCCAATGGCGGTCGATAAATTCAGTAAAATGAAGACATATTTGCATTTTAAGCAACACGTACAAAAATTAGATACCTTTTCCTTTAAGTAAACATATTTTATGAAAAACAACCAATCCTGATGAACAAAAAGTAATGAATTCATATGGCGGTTAATAATTTGTATCAAAATAAAGCAATAACTGCATTCTTATGCCACAAAAATAAAAGTTTAAGTATTTTAATTCTTATTATATCATATTTTAATTAAAAGACTTGTCTTGAGATGTTAAAAATAACTGATGTTAAATAAAATAGTATCATTTTTGATATAAAGAAGAATAATTTTGGTAGTTCTAAACAATGCAAACAAAATTTTAATATGATTTCTTTGACATTCTTTTAATTTTATAAAAAAAAAAAGCTTCTAAAATATAAAAAGTTCAAAAATCCAATGGCGGTCAGTTATTACCATTTTCGTAGGAAGAAGTTCATGTTAGCAGAGACATATAATACAATTATGTATTATATGTCTCTGATGTTAACAATATTTAATACAAAACTATTTATCAACACCAACAATTTAACGCTCTAAGCATCTTATACTGTTATACTATTTTTACTTTTTTATTGCAACCAATTTTTTTAAAAATAATCGTGTAAATTAAGGTCTCTCAGTAGAGGTCCGCGTTCATCGATTGTAAACACTGTTGAGTTCGGTTTACATAAGAATTTTAAATATATACGCATCCGTCCGATCCATGCATCAATTTAATTTACTAATCGATCGATGACCGTTGTCACGGTAACTCTCACATATGTTATTTGACTTATCTGACGGATCCTATGGGTCACCAATCACCGATCACTCATCGATCAGTCAAACATCCGTCACCGATCATTCACCGATCAGTCAAGTTCACGTCAAACAGTAACGACTAAGATTGCAAGTACTGTAATAGATAAAAAAAAAGTTTAAAAAATACAGCAGTCAAGATTTTTGTGAAAAAATCTTACTCACTTAAACACAAACAAATATTTAAATTAACTCATCATAGATACCAGGATAAAGTTTTGTTTTTACGCTAGACGCGCGTTTCGTCTAAAAAAGACTCATCAGGGACGCTCGAATCCCAAAAATATAAAAAGGCCAAATAAAGTACGAAGTTGAAGAGCATTAAAGGACCAAAAGTCATAATAGTTTTGTCAAATACAGATAAGGTATTATATTCATGAGGTCGAAAAGCCATAGTAACAAACAGGAACAAAATGTCAAATAGACCAATCATACATTGTATTAGCACACATTAAAGACAAGAATACATACATTTACCATAGTACAATAACAAAATAACGGGATGTATAAATACAGGGCCACGTCATATATGTTACAAAGCATCATGAACAATAATGACAGGATTTACAAGTACCACAAGTATCTAAATCACAATAAAAACATACAAATATTTAACAAGAAGCACGGGCACAAAAAGTCATATATCAAATTCAACAACCTCATTCATTGCTTTCTTATTTTTGAATTTGTATTTATGCATGCCAATTTCACTCATAAATGACCGAAAGACCTTTAGCACTTGGACCGAATGGCCAGACTAACATTGATTCTAATGTAGAACCGCGCGCTAATTAAACAGAGCATGCTTTTTTTATTGCTTTAATGTATTTATTTATTACGGAAACAGATTAATATAAACACTTGTTGCTTGTTTCTGAATCCATTTTGTGAAATTGAATATAAAATGTACTTGTATGATGCATAATAAAATATTGTTACCACCAATGACACGTGTCATACAGACAAAACGAACATATTATGTTTTCATTGAAGTTGCAAACTATTGAATAGTTGCCTTTCGTATGTGAAAGAAAATAATCAAATGGTACAACTGTTATCGTTGATATCCTATCTAAGATAATCCGAAAATAGCTTAGATGTGCATGCTGAGACATGTCGTAAGTCGGTCCTAACTTTATGATAATGACTGTCCTAAGAATACCTTATAGGACTAATTTTAGGACCGTTTCGATAAACAGGCCCTAGTTTTCATAAGGTTGCTATGTAACAAAGATTTTTTAATTAAAATGAATAAATGTCGCATTTATATTTTAGGCATTAAGCTTATTGTCTGCACACTTTCCAGGAATTAAGCTTAAATCCTAGGATTTAAGACTAATGCCTAACATCATATAGGCAATAGACTTACTGCCTAGGCATTTGCTTATTGCCTAGGATTTAAGCTTAATGCCTAATTTCACTTATTGCCACTAACATATACACTACATATAAAACAATATTTGACTTAAAACCACCGACTGAAGTCTGAGACTGCAACATAAATGTGTACATATTCTACAAATAGACAATTCAGTCAATCCAAAATCTATTTAACATACAGAAGAATTGATACATTGTTATACCTTAATGATGTGGCTGTGTGTTGCAACTCCGGATCACGACTGTTTTATTTTTATCATCTGTGTATATCGAATATTTCTTTTTAGGGCAAATTTTGCAAAACAGGGGGTAAATAATCAGAAGTCAGAAGCTCAAACACATCAAACAGATGGATGACAACTGTCATATTTCTGACTTGGTACGGGCATTTTCTGTCGTAGAATATGGTGGATTTAACCTGGTTTTCTAGCTTGCTTAACCTTTTATTTGTATTACTTTCAAATTCAATTACATTACATTGACAACGATGAGTGAATAAAAAAAATAGACGTAAAATGTACAAATGTCAAAAAAGAGGTATAGCAGTCAACATTGTGTTATTATCTTATTCATCTTAATAATAAACAAATGTGTAACAAAGAAACACAAAAAGGCATAGAAAAGAAATTACAAATTAGATAATGTGTTTTATTGATGCGTGCAAAAGTACTGTCATTACATGACTGTGTTTAAATGTGTAACTTAAAACCTATCTGTGTATGATAGAATACGATGTAAACTACGGAGAATTACTTAACAGCTAGTTCTTTAAGAAGTGTATTTCAGATATTCAGGTCACAATATGGAGGGGATTACTTAACATCTAGTACTTCACGAAGTGTATTTCAGATATTCAGGTCACAATATGGAGAGGATTACTTAACATCTAGTACTTCGCGAAGTGTATTTCAGATATTCAGGTCACAATATGGAGGAGATTATACTGTATTCAGTATTATCTATTATCATCATATGTAATGAATTCGTACATGCATCAGTCTGCGATATCAAATATGAATTGAAGGAAAATGAGGAAGTAAAAATAGCAGATTGTAAAAACAAAGGACTGACTTTTATACCTCAGAAATTACCGGGAGATATTAAAGTTTTAGATATGAGTTTTAATCTGCTACGAATGATTGGGAACAATTCTTTTGTTAAATATAAATACTTGCAAGAACTTTTCTTGAGACAAAATCAACTTGATTATTTATCTAACAACTCATTTCAAGGACTACACAAACTTACAATACTGGACATGTCTGAAAATATACTTAATCTATCTAACGTTTATTCCGCAGAACTATTTCATCCAATTAAAAACTTAACGAAATTGGATATCAGGAGAAATATGCCTCAACCGATAGACTTTGATGCTGATTATAATTATCCCGATCATGCATTCGGTATTCTGACGGAGTTGTCGTTCTTAGGAATCGATATGATGCCTTTGCCACACTTTGGAAGTGGATTCGGTCACATGATCACTCTTAAAGAATTACACTTCGACTCATGTTATTTAGTTCGCTTGTCGAATGAAATCTTTCAGAGGTTTTCATCCTCTGTAGAACAGCTGACTATCAGAAATTGTCGGTTGCACTTTGTTGTCACAGACAATAACGCATTGCTGCAGTTTCCAAATCTTCATGTTATAGATTTTTCTGGAACATTCATGCATTTGAAGCATGCATTGCAGCTGTTACAACCATACCGTAATAAAAGTATTACGACAATAAACTTCGGTCATGTGAGTGACGTTAGTATTGACAGGGTTGATATCCCGTATGTTCTGACAATTACAGTGGACATAATGAAGAACCTGAAAACAATTTGTGTAGAAAATCTAGATTTATCAGAAAATGGAATAGTTGATTATGAGCCTGGATCTTTGTTTTCCCTCGATCACCCGAAATGTTTACGACATATTTCCTTTAAAGGGAACAGGTTTTTGCTTTTTAGCGAGAAGAAACTAAATGAGATACAATATTTTCTCCGTAAAACTGTTAGATTAAAATCGTTCGACTATTCATATAATGCTGTCAACTATGGTATAAAATATTCAGGTTCTTCAAATTTAGATTTTAATTGTTCATTTCACAGTTGTGTGATATTACCAAAGTCACTTGAAAAATTAGATGTCAGTTACACAATAGCAAATACTTTCCCTGCAATTTATTTATTAGTTCCTAAAAATAACAGCCTTACATATCTGGATGTATCTTATTCAAACATAAATGCTCCTATGATTGATTTTCAAATTCGACTGGAAACATTTATTTCTACTGGTGGAGATTATTCATTTGCATGGAATCAATTAAAACGTTCTCCCTATCACACTCTGAAAACGATTGTATGGAAAAACGCCGACCTAGATACTGCAATAAGACTATACGGAAATCAATTCTTTAACAGTATAAGATCTATCGAGTCAATGGATATATCTGAAAATGATATTTGGTTTTTTCCAGACGACTTATTAAATCCAATGCCTAACTTGACATATCTTTATTTAAGTAAAAATTCATTTCAGTCTATTCCGATACAACTGCGTGATCATACTAAAGTACAAATGCTGGACGTAAGGAAGAATCGATTAACAAGTGTAAGTTCAGCTATCAGAGACTGGGCAGATAAGATGCAAGAACTCCATGGAATGACTTTACATCTCACTGATAATGCATTTGAGTGCAATTGTGACAATATAGACTTTATAAGGTGGATACAGACTACAAAAGTTGATCTAGACAGCCGATCGTATAAATGTAAATTGTCCAACGGCACAGTAATTGATACATTTATTGCGTACAACTTTTTATATGAGTTGTTTGCTGACTGTAAGAATACTATGTGGTTAACTTTTGCATCAACATTATTATCGACATTCATAACGATCTCACTGTTACTTTTTGCCTATAACAGGAGATGGAAAATCATCTTCTCTATCTATGGAGTTATTCGCCGTGTTGTTGAGCGCAAAGTCTGGAGGATTTACCAATATGACGTGTATATATCATATGAAGGGGATATTGTCATTTGGATTAAAAATGTATTAATACCTAAACTTGAGACCGAGTGGGGACTGACGATGTGTATTAAAGATCGAGATTTTTTAGTTGGACCGAGTCAAGCGGACAACGAGGCAGAGAGCATTCAAAACAGCAGGTCCATTATATTTCTGATCACGCCCGAATTCCTATCGTCACATGATTGCATGTTCGAACTTGACAGGGCAAAACATGAAAGAATTACAAAGAATCTGGAGCGTATTATTATCATTACAAAAGATATAACAATTACTGATATTCCTGTAGAGTTTTCGTACATTTGGAATTATGCATTTATTGTACAATGGCCGGAAAATCTAGAGGATTTGGATGATACTTGGAGGAAACTGAGGATGCTGCTCACTGATGGGTTGATTACAAACACATAATATCTACCATAAAAGTTCATTGAAACACATAATGATGCTGAAATTATGCACTTCAAAAAAAAAGTACACAGAACGTTTTTTGTTTTGTTTTTCTTTTTCACAAAAGTAATTAATTTTAACAATGATTTTGTTAGTTGATAAACTCGTGCAAATTACCATTGTATTTTATACATTCATGTATTTTCAAAGTAAAGGGATGCATACAACAATAGCACAGGTATAAATAAAAATCACTGGTACTGCATGTCCACACTGCAATGATAATACATGCAAAGCAATGTTTTAATATCAGGAAGTAGAAAGGCAACACATTGTCACTGCTAACATATAAATTATTGAGTATATGATATTTGTCTTGCAGATCTGCTTTAAAGCTTGCAGTTCGGTGTCAGCCAAGGCTCCGTATTGACGACCGTACTTAGGCCTACAGTGGTTTAATTTTATAAATTGTGCCTTGGGTCGAGATTTGTTTCATTGACACTCATACTACATCTTCCTATATCTATATAGAAAAGTTAAGAGCAATACTTGTCAATACAACTTAAACAGAACTTTAAAATAGTCTAATGTATCTGAGGCAAACTCAGCCTTACCAAATTAGAACGTAATTTTCTACATAATTTCTCAAATGCAAACCGACTGTCCAGATCAAATGTTTAAATTAGAAATTTCAGTATGCATTCAACTTCATAATAGGTAAGATTTTTTAATCTTTATTTATTGCCAATGCTCATGCATTCGTCGAGCTATCAGTATGTCAAAATGAGGAGCATGCATTCTGTTTAAGAATCGGAAATATGATTCATATGTCTCAAATGTGTTTAATGTTTTTGAATTAAAGGATGAAGTCCGGCATAAATTAATTGTCCAGATTTGGCTCTATTCATCATCTCATTTGATTGAACCAGCTCTTTTTACCTTTGTATTTAGATTTTGTTTTTTAAATATTTCAGTCCCAATCATCATTGGACAGTAGTTTATTGTCAAAACTCGTACCGAATGCATTTCATTTGATAAATAAATGTGATGTTTATAACTGCATGGTGGTGTTTTATATATATATTACAAATAGATGCGTTCTATTAGAAAAATTCATCTCCGGCCAATAACGCTTATCCATATTCAAACAACGAAATTAATAGAATTGAATGAGCTAATTATCTTATTGATTTATTGCATCAAAAATACATTTATTTGTTTAGTGTGTCTAAAATGTTCTTCAGTTCATTATTTACGGTTCGTCAATTAAAAGATGGGCAAAAGATACCATAGGGACAGTCACACTCATTCATCGAAAATAAACTGACAACGCCATAGCTAAAAAATTAAAAGACAAACAGACGAATAAAAGTACACAAGACACAACATAGAAAACAAGAAACAAAGCAACCCTTACCCCATTAAAAACTGGGAGTGATCTCAGGTGCTCCGTCGGGGTTGGTAGATCCAGCTCCACATATGGTAACCGTCGTAATGCTCATATTAATACAAACCCGATAAATATTCTAATTCGGTAAGTCACATTCGTGGTGAAAAGGGAGACGGATTGTAGTTACGACATAAGGAACATATCCAATATCATCTGTGAAACGGTAATTCCATAACGGTCCCCCAATTCATGGTGGCGTCTGTAAAATTTACACAGGGATGATGTCTACTTCACAATTTGGAACTCTTTAATAGTTTCCTTGTGAGCAGCAACCATCTATCAAGGATATCATGATATGAATTAAAAGCCCTGGAATACTGTATCAATTGGGATATATATATATATATATAAATAATTTAGCTGATCTGTAACAATAACATCTTCATGCCATATATTATGTATTGTAGTACGCCGCTAGATTAAAACTGACGAGGAAAAGTAACACACGGCTAGCGAAAGCTCTTTTTTTGAGAGCCCAGGTGGTCGTGTGGTCTAGCGGGACGGCTGCAGTGCAGGCGATTCGGTGTCACGATATCACAGTAGCATGGGTTCGAATCCCGGCGAGGGAAGAACCAAAAATTTGCGAAGCAAATTTACAGTTCTAACATTGTTGGGTTGATGTTTAGACGAGTTGTATATATATATATATATATATATAATTATTTTCTGTGACTGTATATTACATTAATTTGTAGGATCCTTTACTATAGATAATGTAGCTGATCTGTAACAATAACATTTTCATGCCTTATATATCATGTACTGTAGTACGCCGCTAGATTAAAACTGACGTGGAAAGGTAACACACGGCCAGCGAAAGCTCTTTTTTTGAGAGCCCAGGTGGTCGTGTGGTCTAGCGGGACGGCTGCAGTGCAGGCGATTTGGTGTCACGATATCACAGTAGCATGGGTTCGAATCCCGGCGAGGGAAGAACCAAAAAATTTGCGAAAGCAAATTTACAGATCTAACATTGTTGGGTTGATGTTTAGACGAGTTGTATATACATTATGTACACAGCCATGTATCACCATCATTGATGGCGATCCGATGGATACATCTGTTGTAGAGTTGTCACTGACTCAGACGTACTTATAAATATAATTATTTTCTGTGACTGTATATTACATTAATTTGTAGGATCCTTTACTATAGATAATGTAGCTGATCTGTAACAATAACATCTTCATGCCTTATATATCATGTACTGTAGTACGCCGCTAGATTAAAACTGACGTGGAAAGGTAACACACGGCCAGCGAAAGCTCTTTTTTTGAGAGCCCAGGTGGTCGTGTGGTCTAGCGGGACGGCTGCAGTGCAGGCGATTTGGTGTCACGATATCACAGTAGCATGGTTTCGAATCCCGGCGAGGGAAGAACCAAAAAATTTGCGAAAGCAAATTTACAGATCTAACATTGTTGGGTTGATGTTTAGACGAGTTGTATATACATTATGTACACAGCCATGTATCACCATCATTAATGGCGATCCGATGGATACATCTGTTGTTGAGTTGTCACTGACTCAGACGTACTTATAAATATAATTATTTTCTGTGACTGTATATTACATTAATTTGTAGGATCCTTTACTATAGATAATGTAGCTGATCTGTAACGATAACATCTTCATGCCTTATATAGCATGTACTGTAGTACGCCGCTAGATTAAAACTGACGTGGAAAGGTAACACACGGCCAGCGAAAGCTCTTTTTTTGAGAGCCCATGTGGTCGTGTGGTCTAGCGGGACGGCTGCAGTGCAGGCGATTTGGTGTCACGATATCACAGTAGCATGGGTTCGAATCCCGGCGAGGGAAGAACCAAAAAATTTGCGAAAGCAAATTTACAGATCTAACATTGTTGGGTTGATGTTTAGACGAGTTGTATATACATTATGTACACAGCCATGTATCACCATCATTGATGGCGATCCGATGGATACATCTGTTGTAGAGTTGTCACTGACTCAGACGTACTTATAAATATAATTATTTTCTGTGACTGTATATTACATTAATTTGTAGGATCCTTTACTATAGATAATGTAGCTGATCTGTAACAATAACATCTTCATGCCTTATATATCATGTACTGTAGTACGCCGCTAGATTAAAACTGACGTGGAAAGGTAACACACGGCCAGCGAAAGCTCTTTTTTTGAGAGCCCAGGTGGTCGTGGGGTCTAGCGGGACGGCTGCAGTGCAGGCGATTTGGTGTCACGATATCATAGTAGCATGGGTTCGAATCCCGGCAAATTTACAGATCTAACATTGTTGGGTTGATGTTTAGACGAGTTATATATATATATATATATATATATATATATCCCAATTGATTGTAGCAACATTCAGCTGCGCTGCATACAGAGTATATATATATATATATATACTCTGTATGCAGGCGCAGCTGAATGTTGCTACATAGAAATGGAAAGTTCACAATTAGGAAACTGAAATGATCTCTTTTGTCGTAAATGTTTTCAACCGACCATCATTACTTATTTCTAGAAGTAAGTCAAGATATGAAGCATCCGTATGATTGCGATTGGTGCGACTGTCATACAAGTGGGATATTTAACCAGGTTCAATCCCCCATTTTCTACATTTGAAAGTGCCTGTACCAAGTCAGAAATATGACAGATGTTGTCCATTCGTTTGATGTGTTTTTTCATTAGATTTTGCCTTTTTGATTAGTGACTTTTCCGTTTTGTATTTTCCTCGGAGTACAGTATTTTCGCGATTTTACTTTTTACATGTAACTGTATCTGTTGTGTCCCTTATCTCTAGTTCGATGGGATAGATGCGTTGATCATGGTCAACGAAGTTTTAACAATTTAGTGAGAGAACATCATCTATATATCCTTGCAACTATATACCAGTATTCCAACGTACGAAATAATATGCTTTGATGCGCCTCGTAGACTTTGGTCATATTTAAACACGTGTTCCCGTTCAATATTTATTCCATGGTTATTTTTCAACAAGATTGCACAACCCATCCTTCTTCCCTTTAACATACACAATTGCTGCTGTTTTTAGTTTATTTTACAGATTACATTGTGAATTGTTTCATATGTATTGAATGTTACAATTATATTGTTATGTATCATCAAATATATCAGATGCTTTAACAAAAAGAATGTCTATCGTCATGACGTTCCGTTCTATATAGAAAGTGTGTTGGATGTCATCATCAGCATGATTCAACTGGCAGTGATTTATTCAAATAGATTTGTCTAGCAGCTAGACATTGTTTTGCATTCACAGTTGTTTCCCTTCAGTGACCAATTGTCATTAAGCTTTAACTTGTTAGCAAGTTTGTTGATGTCAGTTGTTTGTTGGTTTATATTGCTGAATGGTGTTGAATAAATGCCTTGACAAATAATCAGCCAAATTTCAAATTTACTTGTTGTTTGTTGTTTACATAATTCCTACTTGAAATCAAACAAAACAAATATGTAGATGTATATTCATTGCGCACATTGAACATACAATAAATCAAATGAGTGTATCAATGATTTTATTTACTTATGGCCAAACAAAATAAAAATACGTATGATAAATAAAGGTTATGATATATGAATAACGTTTGGACAGCTCAATATCTGTATCTTATTCTAGAATTATTTCTTTTATAAATCTGTTTTACTAGTAATTATTCACTAAAAGTTATTTAAATCAACACAACTGACCTATTTGTTTTGGGTTTTTCCTCTACAGTTAAAAGTGACCGTTGAAGCTACTTCATGTGCATAATAGATTGATAATTTGCGGTGATGACACAGTAATGGATTTTGATATGATAGGGAGTAAAATTCAAATCCTGAGATTGATTTGAATAGACATTGTTTTTGTAATTTCTCACTCTTTCTCAATAATAAATGTTGATGTATGTTATGTGTTTAAAATAGCACATATATTCTGTTCCAACAGTACCACATATATGGGTACCACCTAATATGTGTAAAGGTAGTTATTTGTACAGAACAGAGATATTTACTTTATTACATAATTGTGTTATCAGTTATTCAGCTATTTTTTTTTACATTCTTACGATTATCAAGTGTAACAAAATCTTACCATTATCAGACTGTGATATCAAATATGTTACTTAAAAAATCCAGGAAGTGACATAAACAGATTGTAAAAAACAAAGGACTGAATTTTATACCTCATAAGATATATCAATGAGAGATATCAATGATTTAGATCTTAGTTCGAACCAATTATCTGCTACTGAAAATGATTCTGTCGGTAATTATAAGTACTTACAGGAACTGAATTTTGGAGAAAAAATTGAATATTTATCTAGTGAGTCATTTACGTGGTAATATAATATTGCTTCTCTTGACAGGTATATATTATAATGTTTATCCCGCAGAAATATTTCTTACAATAAAAAACTTAACAAAATTGGATATCAGGAGTAATATGCTCCATCCAATAGACTTTGATAAGGATTTTATTTATCCCGACCATGTATTTATTGTTCTGAGAGCGTTGTCATTCTTAGAAATTGATATGATACCTGTGCCACAATTTGTTCGGATTGGCAACCAATTGACAATTTGCTGATAGTGTACTCATACAACGTATATACAAATAAATGTGAATCTTGTTGTTAAGTTTAGATTAACGTACTTCAAAATTGCCATTAAAATATTAAGTGTGAAACTCGTGCTTGCACAATTCCCTCGGAAATGTGAGTTATCTTGGTTTACGCAAGTAACGTATCGGACGTACGTGTATTTAGTTAGTTATCAAAGGTACCAGGATTATAATTTAGTACGCCAGACGCGCGTTTTCTCTTCATAAGACTCATCAGTGACGATCATATCAAAATATTTATAAATCCAAACTAGTACAAAGTTGAAGAGCATGAAATATCCAAAATTCCAAAAAGTTGTGCCAAATACGGCTAAGGTAATCTATGCCTGGGATAAGAAAATCCTTAGTTTTTCGAAAAATTCAAAGTTATTTATAAAAATGACCACATTATTGATATTCATGTCACCACCGAAGTGTTGACTACTGGGCTGGTGATACCCTCGGGGACGAAACGTCCACCAGCAGTGGCATCGACCCAGTGGTGTAACTAGTGATCAAAGGTACCAGGATTATAATTTAGTACGCCAGACGCGCGTTTCGTCTTCATAAGACTCATCAGTGACGCTCATATCAAAATATTTATAAATCCAAACTAGTACAAAGTTAGGATCCAAAATTCCAAAAAGTTGTGCCAAATACGGCTAAGGTAATCTATGCCTGGGATAAGACACTATTTTTCTTGATTTTCTGATATAAAAAGCGTGTATTATTTGCAATACGTTTATTTTAAAAAAGAATGCTGTTTTACAAGATAAAACAAATGCTCGTAATATTGTGGAAATGTAATACGTTATCCCTTTGCGTTCGTTCGTTCGTTTCGTCAAAATGTAAGAAAGTTCTATCAACATGGTAAGATGTAAGAAAGCTCTATCAACACGGTTAGATGTAAGAAAGTTCTATCAACACGGTAAGATGTAAGAAAGCTCTATCAACACGGTAAGATGTAAGAAAGTTCTATCAAAATGGTAAGATGTAAGAAAGCTCCATCAACATGGTAAAATGTAAGAAAGCTCTATCAACACGGTAAGATGTAAGAAAGTTCTATCAACACGGTAAGATGTAAGAAAGTTCTATCAACACGGTAAGATGTAAGAAAGTTCTATCAACACGGTAAGATGTAAAAAAAGGCTCTATCAACACGGTAAGATGTAAGAAAGCTCTATCAACACGGTAAGATGTAAGAAAGTTCTATCAACATGGTAAGATATGAGAAAGTTCTATCACCACGGTAAGATTTAAGAAAGTTCTATCAACACGGTAAGATGTAAGAAAGTTCTATCAACATGGTAAGATGTACGAAAGCTTTATCAACATGGTAAGATGTACCTTAGTAATTGACTATATATTAAACTTTAAATAACTGTCCAAAATAACAAAATATAATTGAAATTGAGTATGAAGAAAGAAATAATGAATAGGTACGATATAGAGATTATAAAAGTCACGTGTAAGTTATTTATTACATCAATTTCATCAAAAGAGATACTATATATATTTTGCTTTGTTTAAGGACCATTAAAAGGTTGATAATTTATTTAACTATTTTGAATACTTGCTTTGTCTCTTGTGTATGAAATTTCATAGTTTTTCTGAAAAATTAAGAATCAGAATACTATATTAGCATGCATGTCCCCATTAAAAATTACACGGCTATTTCCCCATAGAAAATTCAAATATTTTGTCATTTGATAGAGTAAACGGTTAATAAAATTGTTACCAAGAACATACAGGAAGTCTCTTCATGTTTAGAATCAATATACTATCTTAAATAAAGTAAAAAAAATAAATACAGTTGTCCTTTAAATTGATAACAATTTGAGATGATTAAATTCCATTTTTTGACCTTTGTGTCCTACATAAAGTGGTGTTGACTTGCAAAGCAATTGTTAGAAACCATGTGAAAGCTTTTGATATCCATGTCACAAAATGGTAAGGATTATTATTTATGCAGTACTTTGTACTGTAGTTCAGTGTGATGTAATCTCTCGATCATCAGACTGTGATATCAAATATGTATTTAACGGAAAACTTGGAGGTAAAATAGCTGATTGTAAAAACAGAGGACTACATTATGTTCCTCAAGATTTACCCCCGGGATATAAGTTAACCATTCGGATGTATCTTCAAATTATTTAAGGAGTATTGAAAACAGTTCGCTGATTACTTATATACATTTACACAAACTTAATGTGAGAAAAAATAAGCTGAAACATTTATATAAGGAGTCATTGCAGGGATTACACAATCTTGTCGTGCTTGATATGTCTCATAATCTGCTTGATCTATCTTATGCATATACAACACTTAACGAAATTGGATATCAGAAGTAATATGCCTCAACCTCAGAATTATGATAAGGAATTCGACTATCCCGATTATGCGTTCCATGTTTTGAGATAATTAACTTTCTTAGGGATTAATATGATGCCTGTGCCAATCTTCGGAAGCGGATTCAGTCAAATGAAGAAACTTCGAAAGTTATACTTTCAAACTTTTTATTTAGTGCGTCTATCAAATGAAACATTCCTGAAGTTTTCATCGTCTGTAGAAAAGCTTTATCTCAGAAATTGTCGATTAAACTTTGTTAAAACAGAATATGACGCTTTGGGTCCGTTTCCACATCTACGTGTACTAGATTTGTTTGGAACATTTATGCACCTATCGCGTGCCTTACTTCTTTTGCATCCATACCATTATAGAAATATGACCACGATAAACTTAGGCCATGTCATTGACCTAACCATTGATAGTGACGACCTTCCGTTTGCTCTGACAATAACATCCGATATAATGAAAAACCTGAAAACAATTTGCATAGAAAATCTAGATTTATCCCAGAATAGAATAGTTGATTACACACATGGCTCTTTATTTTCCTTTGATTACCCAGAGTGCCTAAAACATCTTTCATTGAAAGAAAACAGGCTTTTACTAGCTCATATAAAAAATCACGGAGAAATTGACTCTTTTTTTAGAAAAGCTTTGCGATTACAACCTTTAGATTATTCATATAATTTTGTCAACTTCTTCATAGAAAATTCAATGACCTCAGACTCTAATTTTAAAAGTTCTGGTGGCAGTTACGTTATGTTACCAGCTTCATTAACAAAATTTGATATCAGTTTCACAATAGTTAATACTTTACGCTTTCTATTTATAGTTCCGAAAAAATGATAAGCTTACTTATTTAGATATATCTTATACAAATACAACTGTTACCGTGCTTTTTGTTGAACTACGGTTAGAGACATTCATTTCTGCTGGAACAAGATACAGTTTTGGTTGGATGGAAATGGACCGTTTTCAAGAGACCAAGAAAGAAGATTTAATTGATACATGGAGACGATTGAAGATGTTGATAACAGATTGTCAAGTTCAAAACAATCAAGTAGCTCAATAGACATTTCATCATTAGGTGACAACATTATAAGACGGATGGCCAAGTTCAAAACAAACAAGTAGCTCAATAGAGATTTCATCATTAGGTGTCAGCATTATAAGACGGATGGCCAAGTTCAAAACAAACAAGTAGCTCAATAGAGATTTCATCATTAGGTGTCAGCATTATAAGACGGATGGCCAAGTTCAAAACAAACAAGTAGCTAAATAGAGATTTCATCATCAGGTGACAACATTATAAGACGGATAGCCAAGTTCAAAACAAACAAGTAGCTCAATAGACATTTCATCATTAGGTGACAACATTATAAGACGGATTGCCATGTTCAAAATAAACAAGTAGCTCAATAGACATTTCATCATTAGGTGACAACATTATAAGACGAATTGACAAGTTCAAAACAAACAAGTAGCTCAATAGAGATTTCATCATTAGGTGACAACATTATAAGACGGATTGCCAAGTTCAAAACAGACAAGTAGCCCAAAAGAGATTTCATCATTAGGTGACAACATTATAAGACGGATTGCCAAGTTCAAAACAAACAAGTAGCTCAATAGACATATCATCATTAGGTGACAACATTTTAAGACGGATTGCCAAGTTCAAAATAAACAAGTAGCTCAATAGACATTTCATCATTAGGTGACAACATTTTAAGACGGATTGCCAAGTTCCAAACAAACAAGTAGCTCAATAGAGATTTCATCATTAGGTGACAACATTAAAAGAGGGATTGCCAAGTTCAAAACAGACAAGTAGCTCAATAGAGATTTAATCATTAGGTGATAATATTATAAGACGGATTGCCAAGTTCCAAACAAACAAGTAGCTCAATAGAGATTTCATCATTAGGTGACAACATTTTAAGACGGATTGCCAAGTTCCAAACAAACAAGTAGCTCAATAGAGATTTCATCATTAGGTGACAATATTATAAGACGGATTGCCAAGTTCCAAACAAACAAGTAGCGCAATAGAGATTTCATCATTAGGTGTCAGCATTATAAGACGGATTGCCAAGTTCAAAATAAACAAGTAGCTCAATAGACATTTCATCATTAGGTGACAACATTTTAAGACGGATTGCCAAGTTCAAAACAAACAAGTAGCTCAAAAGAGATTTCATCATTAGGTGTCAGCATTATAAGACGGATGGCCAAGTTCAAATCAAACAAGTAGCTCAATAGAGATTTCATCATTAGGTGTCAGCATTATAAGACGGATGGCCAAGTTCAAAACAAACAAGTAGCTCAATAGAGATTTCATCATTAGGTGACAACATTATAAGACGGATGGCCAAGTTCAAAACAAACAAGTAGCTCAATAGACATTTCATCATTAGGTGACAACATTATAAGACGGATTGCCATGTTCAAAATAAACAAGTAGCTCAATAGACATTTCATCATTAGGTGACAACATTATAAGACGAATTGACAAGTTCAAAACAAACAAGTAGCTCAATAGAGATTTCATCATTAGGTGACAACATTATAAGACGGATTGCCAAGTTCAAAACAAACAAGTAGCTCAATAGACATATCATTATTAGGTGACAACATTTTAAGACGGATTGCCAAGTTCAAAATAAACAAGTAGCTCAATAGACATTTCATCATTAGGTGACAACATTTTAAGACGGATTGCCAAGTTCCAAACAAACAAGTAGCTCAATAGAGATTTCATCATTAGGTGACAACATTATAAGAGGGATTGCCAAGTTCAAAACAGACAAGTAGCTCAATAGAGATTTAATCATTAGGTGATAATATTATAAGACGGATTGCCAAGTTCCAAACAAACAAGTAGCTCAATAGAGATTTCATCATTAGGTGACAACATTTTAAGACGGATTGCCAAGTTCCAAACAAACAAGTAGCTCAATAGAGATTTCATCATTAGGTGACAATATTATAAGACGGATTGCCAAGTTCCAAACAAACAAGTAGCGCAATAGAGATTTCATCATTAGGTGTCAGCATTATAAGACGGATGGCCAAGTTCAAAACAAACAAGTAGCTCAATAGAGATTTCATCATTAGGTGACAATATTATAAGACGGATTGCCAAGTTCCAAACAAACAAGTAGCTCAATAGAGATTTCATCATTAGGTGACAACATTTTAAGACGGATTGCCAAGTTCCAAACAAACAAGTAGCTCAATAGAGATTTCATCATTAGGTGACAATATTATAAGAGGGATTGCCAAGTTCCAAACAAACAAGTAGCTCAATGGACATTTCAACATTAGGTGACAACATTATAAGACGGATTGCCAAGTTCCAAACAAACACGTAGCTCAATAGACATTTCAGGACAGGTGCCAACATTATGATTTATTATCATTCAAACGGAAATGTTTGTATAAACGTCAGGGAATTATAATTAGTCAATGAATCTGAAATTGAATATTTGAAGATTTTATGACGTCAGGAATATTTTTGTCGAGTTTATATGCTTTCTCAACAAATGTTCACTTTTTTTTAAATCAATCATTCATATTCATATCAAACTGTTCGATTTTTAGTGATAGATCAACCAGTCAATATTGTATGCAACATTTTACCAAATTCTGTAGAACATGTAGAATAGCTAAATATACTACATGTAATCTGACTTTAATTTTTCTGTGTCGAAACTATTATTATTTCCATAAATACTGTGTTATTGAAACACAATGATTCCATTAGATATTGCACACAACACAGGTAAATTGACATACATATTATCATACCGAATAACACGTCGCTCAGGATACAAAGCTGTCAATTTGATGTTGTCAAGGACACAAAACAACCTTTTTATCAGGTCTCCCTACGATTATCTTAAAGGATGTAATGAAAATGACACATGATGTACAGTCTTCTGATTCCTCATTATACTATACAAATTCAGAGAAGTTTTTTTATACTTGGTACAGTATTCTGTAACTTTCAGATATCTAAGATTACAATAATAGCTTACACTGTTGCTCTTTTTCTTAATGTAACCATAAATGTTTTAGACCATGTGATGTACTTATATGTAATACCCACTTTCAAAGAAAGTTGACCATTGCAAGGTAAAATTCACATAGTTATGAGGATTTAAATTGTTCTGCTTCAAATATTGTGTATGATTTTGTATGAGCTATATACATCGAGGAAACTCTACAAAGACTCATTTTTTGAATTAATAACCATCGATCTAATGGTAATGATCCCAATAACAGTCAATTAATCTATAATAAAATTGAGAATGAAATGGGGAATGTGTCAAAGAGACAACAACCCGACCATAGAAAAAAACAACAGCAGAAGGTCACCAACAGGTAAGCATTTTAATCAGCCTGGTCATTCATTTGTTTCAATGAACGTGCGGATCATAGAGAAAACAAATGACCTTATATTGAATTCATCATATCGTCTACATAGAGAAGACTTTTGAATAAGAGAGTTGGGAACAGCCATTCACTATGGATGCAATGACAAAATTGATGATGTAGTTAATTTTTCTAGTCCAAGATGTAGTACAGTCAATAAATTACAGTTCTTTCAACACTTTTACTCGATGAAATATGTGACCCGCCATGACATTTGCAGGCTTATGGAGGTAGAATGTCATTGTTAGAAAAATTATAAACATGATAAATATCGAGATTCAATGAAATACGTATTTGTGAAGAAGAGATAAACACTTTCCCTTGCTTCTCTTTTGCGGACGCCGAAATATACATCATACATAAGTTTTTAAGAAGTTTTACTTTAACGTTTGAAGTGAAAAATATTTGAATCTACATTTTAAACTGATACAAAAAAAAATCAAATTTCTGCTCTATAGATTTCCTTTCATAAATGAAGTCTGAAATATATCCATAATAAATGTACCGTATCAAATGCATATAAGAGAACACCTACTTATAAACTATTACGCGTCGCATACTATGTATAAAGACATCTTTTGCATAATAAATTTAAATTAAAAAAAAAGAATTCTTAAAGCTTACTTTGACAAATTTTAAACTAATTTTATTTCAACAAGTTTAAATTACATGTTCTAAAATAGAGCTACAAACAAACAAATAATGCTCTGCTGTATATATTTTCTTTCATAAATGAAGTCTGAAATATATTTATAATAAATGCACCGTATCAAATTAATATATAAGAACACTTACTTATAAACTGTTACGCGTCGCATACTATGTTTAGAGACATGCATAATAAATCTAAATTAAAAAAAGGAATTCTTAAAGCTTACTTTGACAAATTTTAAACTAATTTTATTTCAACAAGTTTAAATTACATGTTCTAAAATAGAGATAAGAATTGTTTGCATTGCAGTAAATTTAAGTCTTTGAAATTTTATTCAAAAACGCTATTAAACATCACTAAGAGCCAATAAATACAATAATTTTGTGTTGTATAAATTAGTGCCTTCGATAAGTAAAAGTCGTCATAGAACAGTCTCATTTTCATACCGGTATTCGAAATGTCTCGTTTCGTTGCTATTACAACAAATATGTCATAATAACATGACAGAGAGTTTTGTTTCGGAATATTCTAGATAAATATACAAAAATCAAATTTTAGACAATGTACCCTCCTAAGACTGGAAATGGCTATTCATATATAGTTAACGACGTTTTTCTCACAATGACGTTCTACCTCCATAAGCCTGGATATGTCGTGGCTGGTCACATATATGTCAGTGTCACAGATGGTATTCACCACCTGCCTTTTAACCGTGACAATTGATAGTTTGTTATCGTCTGTTTAAAATTAAACTCATTAATTCACCAAATCAGTCCTAAATTATACTTCAGTCAATTATCTTAACTTTATTTACTGTTCTAAGTGGCCCAAAATACTTCCGTTGTTGATTCTAATTCTGTTTTGTATAGGTTCATTGTAATAGTCAATGGAAATTGCTAACAATAGACTATTACAATTCATTACAATTACTAATAGACATTTCATCATTAGGTGAAAACATTTTAAGACAGATGGCCAAGTTCAAAACAAACAAGTAGCTAGATAGAGATTTCATCATTAGGTGACAACATTATAATAAGGATGGCCAAGTTCAAAACAAACAAGTAGCTAGATAGAGATTTCATCATTAGGTGATAACATTATAATGGATGCAATGACAAAATTTATGATGTAGTTAATTTTGCTAGTCCAAGATGTAGTACAGTCAATAAATTCAGTTATTTTTACACTTTTACTCGATGAAATATAAGTCAGTGTCAGAGATGTAATCCACCACCAGCTTTTTAACCGTGACAATTGATAGTTTGTTATCGTCTGGTTAAAATTAAACTCATTAATTCACCAAATCAGTCCTAAATTATACTTCAGTCAATTATCTAAACTTTATTTACTGTTCTAAGTGGCCCAAAATACTTCCGTTGTTGATTCTTATTCTGTTTTGTATAGGTTAATTGTAATAGTCAATTGAAATTGCTAACAATAGACTTTTACAATTCATTACAATTACTAATAGACATTTCATCATTAGGTGAAAACATTTTAAGACAGATGGCCAAGTTCAAAACAAACAAGTAGCTAGATAGAGATTTCATCATTAGGTGACAACATTATAATAAGGATGGCCAAGTTCAAAACAAACAAGTAGCTAGATAGAGATTTCATCATTAGGTGATAACATTATAATGGATGCAATGACAAAATTTATGATGTAGTTAATTTTGCTAGTCCAAGATGTAGTACAGTCAATAAATTCAGTTATTTTTACACTTTTACTCGATGAAATATAAGTCAGTGTCAGAGATGTAATCCACCACCAGCTTTTTAACCGTGACAATTGATAGTTTGTTATCGTCTGGTTAAAATTAAACTCATTAATTCACCAAATCAGTCCTAAATTATACTTCAGTCAATTATCTAAACTTTATTTACTGTTCTAAGTGGCCCAAAATACTTCCGTTGTTGATTCTTATTCTGTTTTGTATAGGTTAATCGTAATAGTCAATGGACATTGCTAGCAATAGATTATTACAATCCATTACAATTACTTCCTTAAATGAGGATAAACGTATGTTTTTCTAAAGTAGAATCCGCCACTTAAGGTTAAGCTGCTTTCAATATTACCAACAACCAGAAATCTGCTCACAAAACTTTACATGATTACATCAAAAGTTCAAGCTATACATGTAGTTTCATATACTTACACAAAGTATCATGCATCCAAAATGTTCAGCCATAAAAAGGTTTTAGAGGCCTTTAACCTCAGAGATGTGCAATCCTATCCTCCGAATGGTTAATATGCATCGTTAAAATACTCTAGTCAGGCTAGTCATCATTATTACTGACAACAATTTCATAGTTACCGATGACATAACAAGAAAATTGATAGCAAAATCACCAACATATAGAATATCCCAGCCCATCAACTGGAAGAAGAAGTTGACGACTATGGTAGAAAATTAGTGAAGCACGAACCAGACGAACCAGAACTGGAAACTTTGTCTGAAAGGATCAACTGTAGTCCGAACCAAACTTTAGAGTCTGAACTTGTTATCAATCTCTTATCAACCATTTTATACGAGTCTGATTTATGCACAATGAGTACCAATGAGACAACTCTCCGTCCAAATCACAATTATAAAAGTAAACCACTATAGGTCAAGGTACGGTCTTCAACACGGAGCCTTGGCTCACACCGAACAGTAAGCTACAAAGAGCCCCAGAAACAATTACAAGTGTAAAACCATTCAAACGGGAAAACCAACGGTCTAATTTATATAAAGACTATGAATGTGTCAATGATTTACGTTAGTAATGCCGATTAAAATTGAAAATCTGATAGAGAGCAGTTGTAATATGAATAACGAAATAGTTAGCAGGAATCCACCTAGACACTAGTAGGAATGAAGTAGGAATCTACTTAGAATCAAAGATTCCATATAGAAAGTAGGCGGACATGGAAAATGAACAAAATTCTGACTGGAAATTTTTATTTTCCTACTACTAAAATCCTACTACCTAGGTGAATTTTAAAAGTCTGTATGGGTTTATTTCTTATTTCAAAATCTGATTTGATTATACATTTTTCTACTACATGTACAAGATTCCTACCATAAAATCTTTCTATCTGGTATCTTTTTAGTTATCTTGAACTGGATTCTTGTTTGCTAATGACACACATTTTGCAGTGTTTAATGCAAGCAAGTTCCAGTTCACAAATTCAAAAGTTGGAGGTGAAAAGAATGAAAAGTTATGTTGGAACACAATGCTGCAAGCTAGGGTCACACAGCTACATTATAGAAATGTAAGAACATATGACTTATGAAGACTGAAAGTAATTCTTATTCATTTAAAATGATTTTTGTATATGCCTGCTAAAAATATTTAGTAATCAATTAATTCAACAATAGTGTATAATTTCACTTATTTTTTCACTCTTAATTTCATTTAGGCATATTTTTGGATAATCTTCATGTTTATATATAACACAATTTCTTGCTTACATATATTGCAGTTTCCTTATACATTTCAAAAATCCATTTTCTTAAAAATGAATGTATTCTATGAATTTCCTTTGTTCTTTGCTGTTGAGATTCATTAAATATTAAATCATTGACCCATGGCTAGTTGTGTATTTGTGAATATAGACTTACATTTTGTATATTTTTATTTTTTTCTGGGTTGAATTTTGAAAAATTCCTACCAGGTTTTCAAGTAGGAATTTCATTTTCCTACCAAATTATTCCTGCTAATTTGCATAATTCCTGCTAATTTAAATTTTTCGGCTAATTTCCGTGTTGATTCCTACTACTGTCTGACTAGAATATCGCTCTTTTCTGGTAGGAATTCACAGCAATATTCCTACTATATTCTGTGTACATTGCATATGGAACATTTCGTACAGGAATTCTACTATAATCATTTATTTAACGTCAAATTCAACCAACTTTACAATTAATTTTGGAGTTTCCCCATATTTGAAAGTGACGGTTACGGTTACTTCATCTGCAGAATAAATTGACAATAAACGGGGATGACATAGCAATATATTTATACACCAGGAGGTGAAAGTCAAATATTTCCTTGTATTACTCTAAATTGTTTGTGTGATTTCTTTCCCTCTCCTGAATAAATTGGGAATACCCGTATGTGTCAATGAGACAGTAAATTATAATAAACATATACACAAGACAATAATCAAATAATTCAGTCGTTTAGTATGCAAAGGTATAAAAATATATATTAAGTATAGAGACAGTGCTAGAAATTGACAATCATGGACTATTTTAAATGTATTATGGCGTTATCCCCATTTTTTCATTAGAAAGAAAAAATCTAACAAAGAATATGAACAATGTCAATTCAAAGTAATCTGAGGAAATAGTTCTCTTTCACGTCCTAATATCAAAATTCATTGCTGTGTCATCACCGTATATTGTCATTGCATCTCTTATTATACTAAACCCCTAACGGGAGAGATTGTGCTTGATTTTGCAGATGATTAAGACAATATTTCAATCAGTTTATTTGAGGTCTGGAGCTGGCATGTCAGTTACTGCTAGTTTGGTAATTTATGTTTCATTGTCGATCTGCTTAATTTCTTCTGTTACCTTTTTTGACATCGGAGTCGGATTTCTTTAAAGCTGGGTTAACCTTGTGTATTGCCGTGTGTTTGTTTAATCTGCTTTAGTTAGATGAATAGATGAGTTGAGATCTCACAAACAAGGTTTATCCACGCCATAGTTTTTGTACCTGTTCAAGGTCAAAGGCTTATGGATTTTGTTAGACTTGTGTGGTTTCTTTTTTAAATTTCAGACGTTTATATGTTTCGGAGTTTATTGTGACATCCATTTCTCAAAAATTCTGTTCCCCTTTTTGTCGGCTAAATTCCGTCTACTGGTGCAGGATTTCTCGCCCTTTTGAAGACCATTAGTGGCCTTGGTCTGTGTTCTGCTCAATTGGAGGGTTGGTGTGCTTTTGACACATTCCCCAATTCCATTCTCAGTTTAATGAAGAATGAACATCATGTTTATAGTTTGTTCTAATGTTGTATTGTTATACCACTGTCCCCGGTTAGGAGGAGGGTTGGGATCCCACTAACTTATTTAACCCCGCCACATTATGTATGTATGTGCCTATCCCAAGTAAGGAGTCTGAAATTCAGTGGTTGTCGTTTGTTTATGTGTTATATATGGGTTTTTTTATGTAAATGAGGCCGTTAGTTTTCTTGTTTGAATTGTTTTACATTGTAATTGCCGGGCCTTTTATAGCTGACTACGCAGTTTGGATTTTGTTCATTGTTGAAGCTGGTACGGTGACCTACAGTTGTTTATTTCTGTGTCATTTTGGTCTCTTGTGGACAGATGTCTAATTGGCAATCATACCACATCTTCTTTTTTATATTCACCACAAAATTGATTTTAGCTTTGCAATGTAATTTGTCACATTTCTTTAGCAGCCTGTACCAAGTCAGGAATATGACAGTTCTTGTCCATTCGTTTTTGATGCGTTTTGTTATTTGATTTTGCCATGTGATTATGGACTTTCCGAATTGATTTTCCTCTGAGTTCAGTATTTTTGTGATTTTACTTTTCCATCAAGACCTGCTTACACTTTTATGTTGATACGATACCAAATATCTTGCGTATACCTATCTAAATAAAATAACCTGTAAATTACTGTTATTTAACTATACACTCCTAACTATCGTATATGTATGTAAATTTCGCTCAAACATATAACTACTGGTACCAGTGAAACATACAATCAACTTCATCAAAACATACGAAAATTACGCTGTATTTTTAATGATAAATTGTTAATCTAAAATAAACTCATGAAGCAATCAAATATATAAATGTATATATAACTCCCACATGACAGTACCAAACATCTAGGTACCGGACACTGCTCTTATCATACCATCGTAGTTATTTCTTGAAAGATTACGCCAGACTCAATTGTATACAGATAGCTTCTCTAACATTTTGTTGGAAATTATTTACTTGTTTTCGAAGGTATATTTAATAAATGTAAAAATTGCATACGTAAATTGCATTAAAAGTTATAAATGGCACACATGGTCAAATCATTGTTTGGTTGTTTATAATTTTCCTGTATTTTAAAGATCAATGTCAGACAGTGATCTTGTGTTATTTATTAGCTCTTGTAAATTTAGGAGAACACACAATTCAGGTATGTCGTATGTAAAGAAAAAAACTATTCCTTATGTAAACTTAATAAGTTAAAAAAAACTATTGTATTTCATCCATTCATGCAACATTAATGAAGCATGGAGACTTATATATATTTCAATGTGTTTATTCGTTCGAAATAAAGTGTTGTTCGCCGTCCGTGTACATTTACGCCAAACATTTTTCATTTTAAAAAGAAAAATAAATTTTCAAATTGCTCTGCAAATCTTAAAGGTAGTTGGTTTGAAAAATGTAACAAAAACCTATAGAAATCACTTTCGAAAAACCATTTTCTCTATGAGATTTGAAATTTGTTATTTTCATGAAATTATATTTTTGATTTAACGAAGATATTGAAACAAATAACAATAACTTTCTGTTAAAAATGATTTTATTTTGTCAAAAGTTTAAAATTATTAAAACATTTGTATTTGCTTGCTTTAGAAAACAAAACATATTTCAATCTCATTCTTAAAAGCAAATATTGAAAATACTGACCTTTAGCATTTTTCAATTTAGTTTACAATATTGACAAATGGAAAATGATCTAACGTGGAGCATTTTTCAATTTGACTTACAATATTGAAAAATGAAAAATGCTCAAGCGTAGAGCATTTTTCAATTTGACGTTTAATATTGAAAAATGAAAAATGCTCCAATTTTTCAATTTTCATTTTACTGTGCAATATTCAAATTTGAAAAATGTTCATTATTTAAATGTCTAATAATGGGAACGAAATGTAATTTGTTTCAATGTAGGCGTTTTAAATGTTTAAATTGTTGTCCCCGTTTTTGTCTTGTTTTAAGCGCAATATGTCTTGCAGATCTTTTTAAGGTGTGTTTGTGTGTGTGTGTGAACTATGTGTGGTATCAACAAATTCCGAACAAGAATGGTACACTGACAAGTACGATAATGACCACAAAGAATCATTCTTTCTTTTTATCTATATACAATGTATATAGCTGTCTTTGTAGCTACGTGTTTATATCTATCTTTCGATCTATCAATCTGTCATTCATTGTATATATCTTGCTATCTGTCTATCTATCTGACTTTTGTTTTTCTTTGTCTTTTCTTTCCGTAAGTCGTTTTTGTTCTGAAAATGGAATTACTAGGCGATGCGGAGTAGACGAAGTTGCATTGAACCATGTCGTGGCTGAATGTGTCAAACATGTTAGAAAAGAAGAGAAAATATTAGAATATTAGATATTGTCCATGTCAGTTTCTGTACATGCTCAAGGAGCAGGGTTCGCGATTCGAAAGGAATGGGGAGGGATGGGTGTAGATGTTAAATTATTCTGATCACTGTGCTAGTATATGTTTTCAATTTTGTATTTTTCTACATTGTACAGCGTTTCCTAATTTTGAATCTGTTTAATACAAACTTGTTTTTCCCAAGCTTATGATATTCACAATTTCATTCGCAGAATTTCAAATAAGCAATCATCTTATAAAAGAAAATATGGAATTAACTTGCATGTATGTATTTGTGGTAAATGTATATTTCGAAGAATGAAAGACTTCTTATATTTGCTTTTACCGAAAACAAAATGTAGCAAAGAATATATAATAATTATGTGAATAGTATTTCAACAAACATGAAACAGTTCCCCCGAGGTTCTGTATTATGTACATTCTATTATCATGTCTTTAATATGATTTTATATCTTCAATATGTGAAAGCAAAACGAGTATTATAGGACAAATATGTCAGTGACACAGATCGACACAAATGATCGAATTTCAAACCGTATGCATCATGTACATGGAACAAATACTAGTAGTTAAATTTATCAAGCAAAGGAATCAACGTGTGTGAAGCTAAAGTTGGTAAAGCATTAGCGATAATTAACCCTCGCTACCATCATTTACGACAGCAGCAGTGGTTGATCCAGAACTTTTCATAAGGGGTGGCACTGACTGACCTTAAGGGGGTCCAGTCATGCTTCGGCGATTTCCTATATAATCAACCAAATTTTCCCTAGAAAAGGGTGGGGGAACCAACGGAAATAAATTGTGTTTCAACTTCTGCAATGATGACAGCGTATAATGCACATGGTCGACGCTTCCACAAAGCCAAAGTAAGGGACAACATCAAAAGTTCAATGTAGGATAATAAAAAAATACTTAATTTACATAGTTTTTTCACTGATTCCTTATTCTTAACTTAATTTGTGAAATATTGATTGTAAAAAACGGACATATGTAAAATCGATTTTGGATAAACAAAACTCGCAGCAATTTCACACTCCTCCCCCTCTATCACAAACAACGAGCACGCTTGTATCTGTACTATATGTTTAGCGTTTTTTATAACTTGTTTCTTTGTTTGTATACGCCCGTCTAAAACGGGACATATTATGGTATACCGTTGTCCGTCCATCGTCCACACTTCGGACAATTAATAAAAAACGCTTCCACCAACTTTTATGGAACTTTATCGAATTGTACATATCTATTGACGTAAGCTCCCTTTCGATTTTTATAAAATTCAAATTTTTCGTTTCCATGTTATGAATTTTTTTTCCTTAAAAAGGGGGGATTTTTCCAGTTTTCGGAGACTAATTCTAAAATGCTTCCATCAACTTAATGAGACTTTGGTGAATTGTTTAAATCTATTGACGTATGCTCTGATTTTTATAAATTTCAGATTTTTATGCTTAAAAAAGGGGGGATTTTCCAGTTTTCGGACAATCACTCATAAATACTTAAACAAAATTTTATGACAGTTTAGTGAACTGTTTAAATCTGTTGACTTAAGCTACCTTTCAATTTTTTTTTAAATTTCAGATTTTACGTTTTTAGTTATGAATTTTTATATTGAAAAAGGGGATTTTTTCCAGTTCTTTTGACAATAACTCAAACACGCTTTTACCAACTTTTATGAAACATTTACATTTTTGGAGTTATGGAGTTTTTATTCATAAAAAAATGAGGCTTTTTTCCAGTTTTTCGGATAATAAATCACAAATGCTTTCAGCATTTAATGATTAGACTATGGTGACTAGTTAATATATCTAATAATTAAACTAACTAAAGTACCCTTTTGATTTTTATATAATTTCTGATTTGATGTTGTACAGTTTTGGGGATTTTTTCTTCTGACAAAATGTCGGAAACGGTCAAGGAAATTTTGCATGACGAAATTGAAGAAATGGTGATAGACACAAAAGAGAGTACTGACAGTACAACATGGAAAGACGGAACAAGAATTGTGGAGCTTTTAAGTCTGGCACTGAATAACTGCAAAACGCTGCACGGCCCAGCGGAATCTGCTCAGCGTACAGAAAGAAATATTTCAAGGAATTGGGATCTATCTTACTATTCGTTGCTTAAACTGTAACATGCTGAAAAACAAAATTCGGAACAAAACGACCTGCAATAGCTAATTATGAGTATTGGTAGCTGTTTAACGTACAGCGGCAAATATTTTTTGCACATTTATGACATCCAAATGTTTTTAACAAAATCTATGGCGCGTATGGTAGCCGAATCTGGTCTGGTGTTGAAATCCATACACAAAAGTCATTACTACGGCGTGTTGTACAGCTGTGCAATATTTTTCATGACGAGAACAGTTTTTTTCATTTATTGATAATGAATTCGAAGAAAATAATACTATCTTGAATTCTTTTCTTATTTAGCATTTGGCAGCCTCCAAATTTTACGGAGAATTGTCATTGTAAGGCCAAATTTAACATACTATCAATGAAATAACAAAACCGACTGCATGTGCGAGACCCTCATTGGTGGACAAGGTCATATAACACCTCTATTCGTAAATAGAATAATAAGTAAAGAGAGCGTCTCATCCTATTCTGGACTTAAAATTGGTACATAAAAAAGCCGATTTTAATTTATATTTTAAAAACATATAATATTGTATGTGTATGAAGAAAAACTGTCAATAAAAATCCGTTAAAAAGATTTCAAAAAATATATTGGTGTCGTTTTTGGTTTGAATTTAAGCAAACTATTACCAATAGATGCAGCATTGTCACACGTTAGTTTGTTTAATTGGTTGTACATGTATTCTTTTTGTATATGAAACTGGATGTAATAGACCAAAACAAGAAAACGCCCGTTCACATGCTGTTAAAAGGGCTTGTAATTAACGGTGTCTTTTGCTATTGTTCATCATATTTGTATTTTGTTCATTGTTTTGTACTTAAATCAGGCCGTAAGTTTGAGTTTTTTTGCATTTGTCATGTAGGTGCCTTTCATAGCTTACTATGCGGTATGGGTTTTACTCTTTGTTGAAGGCCGTCCGATGTCCTATAGTCGTTTAGTCATTTGTCTTCTTATTTGTATAAGCATGTCCCTATTGTACATTTTTTACTTCAATGTATTGAGAGATAAAAATTGAAGTATCGGCAAATGTACACTGACTGCAGACAGACAGATCAGAAAGTGTACACACGTTAAAACTCGTCGTATAGTTAGACGATCAGACAGACGAACAAAGTGTTTTCAATATAGCTCTTCTTCTAGACAAACAAGCATGCAAATATTCATACGTATACACCGTAAAAAAAATGTTATATGTAACTTATCTATTGATAAAGACATCGTTCAATATCATTCTCTTATACCGGCTGCAGTACTTCCTATGAAATATTATATTACAACTTCATTTTCGGTCGATTGATGCAATAATGGCATGAGTTAAATTGCACAAAACAGCTCTTATTATAAAACAAGAAGTACTGCTCATAATTTAAATTTGAAAGATAATTATCTTTTGAGTGTAAAAAAAAATTAAAATCGAAGTACGTCGGGACCTTTTAAAGTTGACGATACGGTATCGATTTTGTCATTGTTGACGGTTATATGGTATGATCGCCTTACTTAATTTATAGTTGGTTCACATTTTGTCATGTCAATAATGTTGTCTATCATCCAACAGTACATCAAGCAATTTAGAACTAATGTCGGACGGAGATGCACCTTTATACTTCTTGCAGATCTACATCTGACAAAGCAATCTGCTAGAATCCTTCATTTATATTAAGTATCAACGCTTTGAAAAACACCTGCATAAACTTGACAGCGAACTAGTGTACGACGGGAATGATTACACGACGTTGTTGCGATTAAAACTTAATTTAACGTAATTTAGCTCCATACTGACAGACGTCGTAAAAAATGAAGATGTATGGCTTTTATTGAAAAAACAAGCACATGGACCCCAATTGTTTTCTTTTGCAATCAATCAAGTACTGTTTCAAGAACACTCCACCAAAATTTCAGGAAAAAAACAACGATCAAATTTATCTGCACTTCCGAAAAGACGCAAAAGTATGGTCAATTTTTTATTTCGGATATAGCAATCTAAATCCGGAACATGATGATTTGGTTTAACCTTAAACTTGTTTCAGTATGTTGATGTCATGGATCAAGGGAATATTTTACAAAAACCCGGTTAAGTTATGACTTTTCGTTCAAAAGTATTGTTACTTTCTTTAAAAGTCATAATTTATTAAATTTCAGGGATTTTCTTCCAAATATGCAAATTTCGAACCAAATTATCTCTAAAAGTAGGTCATGAAGGTACTTTTTTTTTGCATATTTAAAAAGTACACATTGAAATTGACCTTCTATCAAAATTTTAAGAAAAAATCAACGAGGGATCTCTACTGAATCGTATGCCCTTAAAGCATAAAGACAAGAGGAGTACCATGCGCTTACAGCGGAGCTCTTTATTTATTTATTTGAAAAGTCTTTTCAAAAGAGGGACAAAAGATACAAAAGGGACAGTAAAACTCATAAATCTAAAATAAACTGACAACGCCATGGCTAAAAATGAAGAAAACAAACAAACAAACAATAGTACACATGGCACAACATAGAAAACTAAAGAATAAACAACACGAACCCCACCAAAAACTAGGGTTGATCTCAGGTGCTTCGAAAGGGTAAGCAGATCCTACTTCACATGTTGCTACCGTCATGTTGCCAATGTGATAACAAATCCGGTAAATAGTCTAATTCGGTAGGTCACATTCATGAAAGGGAAGGGCATTGTAGTTAAGACGTAAGGAACATATCTGATATCATTTGTGAAACGATTCAACTGTTTTTATAATATGCTTTTTATCACTGTTCAATGTTAAGGGGATGGTTGTGCACATAAAACGAGTTTAATCACTAAGAGTCCTATATATGCGCCGTAAAATAATTTTTCTCGAATGAACTGAATTGTTTTTAAATTTTTCTTTTTGGATTCTCTTATAGATTGTTGTGCGGTAATGGTTTTCATCAATGTTGAAGACTGTACTATGAATTATACTTGTTCACTGCATCATCATTTAATGTCTGGTGGAAAAAAATGTTTCTCTCGCAATCATACAACATCTTTTTTTTTTGTTAAAGTATGAATAAAACAAAGTTTATCACTAGTATTCGTCAGTTTAGTTACAGAGCATTCCATTCACGAATTGAGTAAATGAATACATGGAGAGCGCAGCGTTATTTATTTTCATGTGCCATACATGCTATACATATATGAATTTTTATAAATGTACATGTATCAACTGGTGATGTTTTTTGTACTTGCTACCTGGGAAAGTAAGAAAAAAAAAGATAGCACAGTTTCTTCGGTATTGATTATGTTTATTGATTACGTTACGACCAATAACAATAATAACAACAGTTGAAATTACTGAACAATAAGTGATATATATTTCACGATTATTAAAAAATGTATTCTGACACGATGAAAGCAGGAAACGTACGGTATCAACAATTCAAGACAAGAACCAGTTGCTCATTTTGATGAGTAGGAAAGGTAGAGAAACAAGGAGCATGTTTTATGCCCAAGTCACACTAGACCACTATTGAACCACGCTCACCGCGATCTAAAAGGTTAGGTCCCGGTACGAGCAGGATGAAAGTTTGGATTTTCATTGTTTTCACGATGCTACTACGATCCCGCTACGGGTCACGTTCTCATCACGCCTATTCTGAGTCTTCAATACGATAATCACGAATTACACGTATTACGCTAATCACGTTTTCATAACGACAATACATGCACGATTTATTCGATTGCAACACGATCTTAACACACCTTTTCTGCGATTATAGACCGCTCTTACATCGACCGGTCTAAGTCCTTTCCACTTTCAAAACGTAATCTGACTACGCTCTCGTCATTATCATCAACATCATATTTCATATTCATACTGTTTATAAATACTGTTCCCTTTAATTCTTCTAATTGTCATTTAAAATACGTAGAATTCTCGCAAACAACACAGACATACCACCAAAATATACCAGAACAAGTGGGCGTGATGGTAGAGATAGAGGTAGAATCAGAGGAGCCTCTGATACGAATTCTGATCCAGTAGACATATATGCATGTCAGATCAACCAATCCAACCTGAGTCACAACGCGATGCTGATCCATCGAGATCAAATGACGATATTTTATTGAACAATAGAGGACATGATATAGATGTGTCAAGCATGGTTGTGCTTATCAAACCTTGACCAACGTTACGTTTTTGACATTTGGTCTTTTTTTCTAACACTATATGCAATATGTAATCTTTGTTTGGTGTATGGAAATATTCAATGATGTGCATGTCAGTCTGGCAGGTTTTATTTGGCCTTGATCTCATTTTCACTGTTCATTGCACAGTATTCAGTTTTTTTAGTTTTGTTCTGATTTTCTTAAACTATAAGAAATAGGTTAATTTTACTTGCTGTATGGAATTGTAAGTTGTACACTTCTGCCTGCCATGGTTCAGATCCTTGACCTTAGTTTCGTGGTTCATGTGTTTAGTTTTCTCGGTTAAGTCTGTTTCTTAGAAACTATTAGCATGGGTCATTTATACTTAGTGATTTATTGTAAGGTGTACATGTATTTCTTGTTTTGTTTATATGACATTGTCCTAATTTTATTTGACCATGTTAAGTTTATGTCATAGTTGTAGTAAAGCTTTATATCTAGGACTATCAACATAGAGGGTGGGCAGGACCTTTTTCAGGACGTCAGGATCGGGTGGTTTTAAGCTTGTGATTTCGGGATTAACCCTTTCGGGACCCAGGATTTTTTTTTTCATTCAGGACCTCGGGATTTCATGTTTTTAAGTCCAGAATTTTGGATCAACATAATATCAATGATTAGTAAAGAAGGCGAGACATTTCAGCGTGTGCTTTCTTTTCGTAATTTGAGAAATTTAAAATAATTTGAACATTTATCGAAATTGCCTCTTTGTTGATACTATTATATTTTTTGTAGCTCGTCCGCTCCCCTTTTATATTCGTTATGTAACCAGAAAGTCACAACTGTTTTGTTTTTTTACAGGAATCACGAAACTTTTATCCTGATCCATATCAGTCTGATAATTCTGAGCATACAATCCATCTTGATCAAAATGAATTTTGCAAGTAGCCCCAGAAGTGGAATATAGAGAGGGGGTGCTATTGAGGTTACAAAAAGGGATGGTCGGATATAGGATTATTAAAATGTGGGTAATGAAATCAAGGGGACACCAAAGGTGGGATCTGGAGAACAAACAAAAAAGATGAATTTAGGAAAAGGCGCTCACCGAGTCACTCCAACCTCATTCATGTGAATGAAATGAAATCCCATCTGCAATGTCAGAATAAGATTTTAGTGTTGTTTACTTTTTTTTAGGGGGAGGACGGGCGGGCATCATAGGAAGATCTCCAATCTCTGACTCAAAATATGGATAAGTTTATGTCAAGGGTTTTGTGATTCTCCCTGACAGCTTCAGACATAATAATTTTGTGTCTTCTATTTTTTTAAAGAGACAATCCAATTGAGAAATTGAAATGGGGAATGTGTCAAAGAGATAATAACCCGACCATATATATAGAACAGACAACAGCAGAAGGTCACCAATAGGTCTTTAATGCAGCGAGAAACTGCCGCACCCAGAGGCGTCCTTCAGCTTGCCACTAAACAAATATATATACATGTACTAGTTCAGTGATAATGGACGCCATACTAAACAAATTAGAAACTAAAAACCTAGTTTAAAAATAATACAAGACTAACAGAGGCCAGAGGCTTCTGACTTGGAACAGGCGCAAAATAAGTGGGGTTAAACATGTTTATGAGATTTCAACCCTCCCCTGATACCTCTGACCAATGTAGAAAAGTAAACGCATAACCATACACCCAGTAAAATTCTGTTCAAAAGAAGTCCGAGTCCGATGTCAGAAGAGGTAACAAAAGAAAATAAACAAAATGATAATAACACATAAATAACAACAGACTACTAGAAGTTACTGACATGTCAGCTCCAGACCTTAATTAAACTGATTTTAGGATTACGTCTTCATTATAGGAATATCAGGCAACTCCCGTTAGGGGTTCAGTATTATACAAATAATAAAATATTTAAGAGAAGAACATAACCCGTGTCATGCCAACAACTGGTTTTTAAAAAATATGTTTAATCCCGATGTAAAGACCCTATAAGTGATTTACAATATCAAAACCAAAATATGCAAACTTTAATAATCTGACAACCACAACAGAATCGTACTATATCCCTTCTTCCTAAGTCTGTTTAACAGGTTTTTTTTTTTATCTCATAATGTTCCTTGTTGTCGTTAGTTGATGTGATTCATAAGTGTTTCTCGTTCTGTATATAGATTATATCGTTGTTTTTCCCGCTTGAATCGTTTTACACTAGTCATTTTGGGAACAATTTATAGCTTATTGTTTTATGTGAACCATGACTCTGTGTTGAAGACCGTACTTTGACCTATAATGGTTTTTATTTTAAAAATTGTGACTTAGAAGGCAAACTGTCTCATTGGCACTCATACCACATCTTCTTATATCTAGAGAAATGTAAACTAGCTTCACATTTGAAGTTAATTTTTAGCTAAAATGCCACCGCACATTCATTCCAAATAAAAGAAAATCTGTCTCAAAATGAATAAATTTAACTTTAAGTAATCAGCAATATCAGTCTTGACAACATTAAACATATTTTGACTATACATTGACACAAAATGTACCAAATAAACCATACTATAAAAATAAAAGACCACAGGAACAATTATACACCTACATTTTCAAAACTTGTCTCCTGAAGACAGTCGTATCTAATTTCACCGAGTACTGACTCAAATGTCTGCTTCATTTCTGATTAGTTTTCCCAAAATAATGTATTTCAGTTAAAAACAGAAAAATCGCTGTAAAATTCAACATCAACCTCGCAGGACCAACATTTAGCATTAGTAATTCTGATTGAGGTTCGGAGATGTAAACCACAGCTTGTTCTAGTTGTAAACAGAGACGACGGATGCCAAATGTTAAAGCACTATTGGTATTAAAATAGCTAAGTAATACTAACCCCCCCCCCCCCCCAAAAAAAAAACCAGTGAACAAATTATTTAATTCATTTTATCTAGTTAAGAAAGGGAGCATTCAATGTTGTATGTTGTATTCATAATTGTATTTGCTTTCCTCTATGCTAAATCCATTAATGGCAATAACCGAACCGTGTTGTTACGAGCAGGGTTATATATGCACTGATCTATGCGAGTCCCTGTTGCTCAGATGTTATCTTAAATGTATATTAACCTTTTAAAGAAGTTTACAAATGTTTTGCAACGGTGCAAATAATAAACTTTGGAGTAAAAATAAATATCTCTATCAATGAATTAAACAAACCAATATCCACTTGATTTAACAGATATAACGAGAATATGTAGTTAACCTGAATGTGAATAACAAAATAGGGAAATATAAAGTTAAGGGTTTTAATCAAGGGAAATAACAATAATTTTTTGCATAATAATCCTGCGCCACATCACAAAATTTTGCTGGTGCGTTGTTGTTCTACTATCTTTTCGGGGTAAGGTAAAAAATGTGTATACACGGGTTCACAGATACACATATGTGTATTATATTTAAAGCATAAAAACAAAACTTTGATTTAACAAATTGAAAAATCCTCAACACAAAAAAAAAAACATTTTCATTTTTGAGAAAAAAAAATTAAAGATGAAAATTTTTCATTTTTCAATTTTTAAAGGCAAATTGAAAAATGCTCCACGTTGGAGCATTTTTCATTTTTTTGATTTTTGAAGGCAAATTGAAAAATGCTCCACGTTGGAGCATTTTTCATTTTTCAATTTTTAAAGGCAAATTGAAAAATGCTCCACGTTTTAGAATTTTTCATTTTTCAATATTTTATGGCAAATTGAAAAATGCTGAAGGTTAGCAATTTCAATATTTTGTCCTTAAGAAGGAGATTGAAATTTGTTTCTTTTCTAAAACAATCAAATTCAAATGTTTTAATTAATTCAAACTGTTGATAAGATGAAATCTTTTTAAGACAAACTTATCATTACTTTTAATATTATCCTCGTGAAATTAAATAATGTAATGTCATGAAAATTACAAATTTCAATTCTCATAACGAAAATGATTTTTCAGAAGTGACTTCAACAGATGTTTGTTACATTTATCAAACCAATTAATTTTAAAATTTGTAGGGTATTTTCAAAATCTATTTGTTCAGCTTAAAATGAAAAATGTTTGGCGTAAATATACACGGTCTGTTCGCGTTTGAAGCTGTTTGTTTTCAAGGCACTATTTGAAATTCTTTCGAGAATATACAGTTCACAAAATGACGAGGATTTCGATTTATTTAGCTATTGTATACATTCTTAAGATACATGAGTGTAAAAAAATCTTACATTTATCGGACTGTGATATTAAATACGTTATCAAAAAAACACAGGAAGTTAAACTAGCAGATTGTAAAAACAGGGGATGGAATTTTATACCTCAGAATTTACCAGGAGATATCAATGTTCTAGATCTTAGTTCGAACCAATTAACAGCTATTGACAACGACTCTTTCGTTAATTATAAGTACTTACAGAAACTGATTTTGGGAAACAATCAAGTTTAATATTTATCTAGTGGGGCATTTAAAGGATTATATATTCTTGATACGCTTGACATGTCTCATAACATGCTTGATTTATCAAAAGCATATTCAGCGGAAATATTTGTTCCAATTAAAAACTTAACAAAATTGGATATCAGAAGTAATATGCGCCAACCAATAGATTTTGATAAGGATTTTATTTATCCCGACCATGTATTTGGTGTTTTAAGTGAGTTGTCGTTTTTAGGTATTGATATGATGCCTGTGCCACAATTTGGAAGGGGATTCAGTCATATTACCAACCTTCGAGAATTACACTTCCAATCATGCTATCTAGTAAGCCTGTCTAATACAACATTCCAAGCGTTTTCATATTTCGTACAGGAGCTTAGTCTTACGAACTGCCGACTAAAAGCCGTAAGGACGGATGCTGATGTTTTGCTTCCGTTTCCAAATCTCCGTGTAATAGACTTTCATGGGACATTTATACATCTAAGACGAGCATTGTATTTATTACACCCATTCATGTATTCAAATCTCAGTACAATTAACTTTGGTCATGTAAGTGACGCTAGTATTGATAGCAGTGAACTACCTTTTGTTACGACAATTACACCCGACATGATGAAATATCTGAAAACAATCTGCGTAGAGAATTTAGATTTATCAAATAATGGTATAGTTGATTACGAACCTGGGTCTTTATTCACCTTTGATCGCCCTGAATGTTTACGTCACCTTTCTTTAAACAGAAACAGGTTTGTTATTGTTACTACGAAAACGATCAGCGATTTTAATTCTTTTTGTGGAAAATCTGTTCAACTAAAATCGATAGATTATTCATATAATGCTGTCAACTATTTCATGGACAATTCTGTGAATTCTATTTTAGAGAAAGAGAGTTTTCATGGCAGTTATGTGACATTACCAAAATCACTAGAAATACTAAATATGAGTAACACTATACTCACAACATACCCTGCAATATTGATTATAATTCCTCTAAACAACAACCTCAAATATTTAGATATATCTTATTCAAGTACAAATATGCCATTAGTATTTCGGGAAATTCGAGTTGAAACATTTATATCTACTGGTTCCTACGAAACTCCTTGGAGCGAAATAATGCGTTTTCCTGACCACAACTTGAAAACAGTTGTATGGAATGAGGCTTATCTTAATGAAGGGATAGAAGAAAAGGGAAACCAGTTGTTCGGGGTATTAACATCTGTAGAGTCGTTGGATATATCTCGAAATAATATTTGGTATTTTCCAAACGAACTTTTAAAACCAATGCCTAATTAATCCAATTTAAATTTAGGTAAAAATTTACTTCCGTCAATTCCGGAACAACTGACTGATCATACTAAAATAAAGGTGCTTGATATGAGAAACAATCTCTTAACAACTGTGAGTTCTGTTATAAGAAATTGGGCAGACAAGATGCAAGCACGGCATGGAATGTCTTTGTTTCTCGATGGCAATGCATTTATGTGCAACTGTGATAATTTAGACTTAATACGATGGATTAACACTACTAAAGTTAATCTTGACAGTCGGTCTTATAAATGTCAATTATCGAATAGAACCATTACTGACTCACTTACTGTCTACAACTCCTTCTCGCACTTGTTTGCGGACTGTAAGAGTGCTATGTGGTTAACCTTTGCTTCAACATTTTTATCTACATGTGCTACAGTATTATTACTACTAGTTTTATATAGTAAGAGATGGAAGATTGCCTTCTCCATTTATGGAGTATTTCAGCGTTTTATTGAGAAAAAAGTTCGGAAAAGATACACGTACGATGTTTATTTGTCTTATGCAGGAGACATTATAATATGGATAAAAGATGTATTAATACCAAGAGTTGAGGCCGAATGGGGACTGACTATGTGTATAAGAGATCGCGATTTTTTAGTTGGTAAGAGTCTTCTTGACACTGAGGCGGAAAGTATTGAAAATAGTAGGTACATCATTTTTCTCATCACACCCGAGTTCAAATCGTCAAACGATTGCTTGTTTGAACTCGATGGAGCAAAATACGAAAAAGTTACGAGAAATCTGGACAAAATAATTGTAATTACAAAAGATATTAGAATTACCGACATTCCCCTTGAGTTTTCGTTTATTTGCAATTATGCATACTTTGTGCAATGGCCGAGTGATCAAAGAGATTTAGATGATACCTGGAGACGACTGAGAATGTTAGTCACAGATTGGTCAGCATCTAACAGACAAGTTACTCCATAGAAACTTTAACTGTCACGTTAACCATATAATGTTTGTGTATCATTTATACGTTAATGTTGTTTCAATTACATATAACTTCAATGAGATTGAAATAGGAGATGTACTGGTTTTATAAGATACGTTTGAACTTTGTTCCCTCTATGTGCTTTCTGTAACTTATTTGGAAAGATTTCACTTCGTATCAATTCCTCTGGTAAAAGAAATTGTTTTCGGATCAGCTTTTTAATTCCTCTTGCAAAATTAAAAGATTATTTGTTTAAGTGAATAAATTATCCCTGCCCATTAACGATGATCAATTCAAAAAGACACTATTATAATTTAGTCGATAGGAAAGGAAATTATTGCGCGGATAAACCGTATCGTGTAGCATTTAAAATTTATTGGGCCTTTTTAGCTCGTATTTAGTGGTTGGAAGTCTGTCCGTCCGTTCGTCCATATAAACGTTTTATGAAATCTTTTTCACTCAACTAAGAGTCTTATTGTTGAAATCCGTACAAAGTGGTACTTTTCCAATAAAGTTCCAAACCCCTAGATAATCAGTCTGTGATAATTCTGAAAAGAGTACTCTACCTCTTAAATAAGTAACTGCCTATACATGCTTATAACAACTGTAAGAATTCTCCAAGATATACTATTTATATTAATCAGTAATTATATAATCAGATAAAATGTCACTCAATCCAGTAGGCGGTACTATGAATAGATGCACGTGTTAAGATAATTGGATTAAAATGTTTGATATCAGTAAATAAAATATTTATCTTTTCATTTTTATTTTTTGGATTTCTTATTAACATGACAATTGTGAAACATTCAGTAGTATTGCTTTTCGACTTACTGAGCCACTTTATTAATATCATATAGTCCTGATTAAAATAACACCTCTAATAATTAGATTAAGAGATAAAGCATATCTGGTGATTAAAAATGAGTATCTTTATACGCTTTCTTTCAAATGATATTTTAATAGTCACAAGAGATTAATACTTGACCCAAACGCGTCGATGTGTAAGAAAAGTGCGTTAGAAAGGCACTAAAGAGAATTAGTTTCTATATATTTCATGGGAAGGGGGTAGGGGAAACAAATGACTGAAAATTTGTTAAACGTGTTAAAGGTAACAAACTTTGTATGAAAGGATAAAAAAGATACATAATAGTAATATGAATAAAAAAAGGATGTGTGTATCCCCACCTGGCGCTATCAATATTGTTCTCCGGCATTACATACTTTGTATCAATTATATGTTCGGGTTTATCTTTACATTTATGTAGTTATCAGTGAAATACGACGTGTATCTTATTTATCATATATGTATATATATATATATAGTGAAATACGACGTGTATCTTATTTATCATATATGTATATATATATATATATATATATATATATATATATATATATATATATATATATATATATATATATATATATATATATATATATATATATATATAGGTTTAAAGAACATCCGTTGTTTGACCTGTTAGTTAAGTGCGTTTTGTTTAAATATACTTTTTTACTTTTTTGGTCTTTTGGAAAATGTTGTTTGTGCTGTTTTTAGACCCTCCTACAACGACATTTGTTTTACATGCACACGTATAAAAATTGCGGTTTTTATCCAACGCAATCATAGGTTTGAACGTAGTTTTCAATTTAGACTCGTTTATATTTTTTGTTTGGGCTTGCATCATATTTTCCCTCCGGTTTATATGATCTGTTCATCCTATATTGACTCTTAAAATTCAAGAGTTTATCTAAAAATGAGGGTACTTTTTATATGGCCTTCCAAATACCGTTTCGATCCCTAACATCACTGAAGAGACATTTATTGTCGAAATCCTGATCTGGTGTACTAAAAAATATTGACACCGTATGTTTGTGACATAACATCGTGGCCAAAAGTGTTTTTTTTCTGTTTAGTATTAAATTTATATACAGATCCATTTTGTTACATCTTGTGATCAATTTTATTTGGCAATCGCCAATGGCAGTCAGCATGGTTAAAGAGCATCAGTTGTTCGACCTGTTAGTCAAATGCGTTTTGTTCAAATATACTTTTTCACTTTTTTGGTCTTTTGGAAAAATGTTGTTTGTGCTGTTTTTAGACCCTCCTACAACGATATTTGTTTTACATGCACACGTATAAAAATTGCGGTTTTTATCCAACGCAATCATAGGTTTGAACGTAGTTCTCAATTTAGACTTGTTTATATTTTTTCGTTTGGGCTTGCATCATATTTCCCTCCGGTTTATATGATCTGTTCATCCTATATTGACTCTTAAAATTCAAGAGTTTATCTAAAAATGAGGGTACTTTTTATATGGCCTTCCAAATACCGTTTCGATCCCTAACATCACTGAAGAGACATTTATTGTCGAAATCCTGATCTGGTGTACTAAAAAATATTGACACTGTATGTTTGTGGCATAACATCGTGGCCAAAAGTTGATTTTTTTTTCTGTTTAGTATTAAATTTATATAAAGATCCATTTTGTTACATCTTGTGATCAATTTTATTTGGCAATCGCCAATGGCAGTCAGCAGGGTTAAAGAACATCAGTTGTTCGACCTGTTAGTCAAATGCGTTTTGTTTTAATATACTTTTTCACTTTTTTGGTCTTTTGGAAAAATGTTGTTTGTGCTGTTTTTAGACCCTTCTACAACGAAATTTGTTTAACATGCACACGTATAAAAATTGCGGTTTTTATCCAACGCAATCATAGGTTTGAACGTAGTTTTCAATTTAGACTCGTTTATATATGAGTCTGAAAGATTGTGTAACAATACCGATAAAAAGATGGAAAACAAAACACTAAAAAGTGTTGAATATCATTGCACAAAGATGGAAAAACTGAACTGATGATATAAATTATACAATAATTGCAAATATTTCGGCTCAACAAATGGCCTTCTTCGGTGACAAAAGTTTTAACAATAATGATATATAATGTATAAGGTGTAAACATAGATCACTAATAATACAGGTAAGTTTTGGTCGATTGATTTTAATCCAAAATCCTGAATATAATAATATAAACACTAGACTGTAAATTTAATTATTTCTTTCTAT